>NW_020698242.1:8587722-8670153 GCF_002925995.2 Terrapene triunguis
CTGCGGACGCGGCAGGTAAACAAACCGGCCTGGACCACCAGGGGCTTTCCCTGAACAAGCGGTGGATCGACTTTGAGAAGCACTGCTCAAGTCACTAATGTAATGATATGTATCTGTGTTTATGGTGTTCGTGCACTAGATGTCTCTCTGAGCTGTAAAAGTTTCAGATACAGTATGGTCCCTGGTAGACAAAGGAGATGAAGCTGGAACTGAACTGTGCAGAAGCCTGTTAGATTGTCTCAAATTCTAGCTGTTTTCTTTAATAAATGCTTTCTGTGTAAGAAAGACTGGTTCCTTAGATCATGACTACATTTAATGGTCAGCGTATTTAGGAGAAGGATGTGACTGCATGGATCCACTGGTCGAAATGTACCGGTAGGAGCTGCATAGCAGCCTACGGATACCCAGACAACACAGGTGCAGCCATGGGAAGGTGAGATGCATGCTCTGTTCCCTACCCAAATGTTGAGGGTAGGAATCTTGGTCCCCCTAGTTCCCTGTAGAGTTTTCAGGCTATGCACAGGGGCCAGGATTTAATCCAAAGGAAGCAGTTAAGAGTGAAGCCTGGTTGGATACGTTATCATAACTAGGCTTGGACAGATTCAATTTTTATCAGTAAATGTCCATTTCACCATACACCCAAAAACGGATGAAAAATACTTCCGTCAATAATAGTCTAAATTTATAGATCGGCGAAGGAAGAAAAGTGCTGCGTGTGAACTTATCAGAGTTTGCTTTAAAGATATTTACCTTATATATTTTGACATGCAATGTTGACACTTTGTGTTAATGGTTATCAAGCTTTATCTTTTTCAACACCTACTGTCATTAATAATTATTGTCTGACCCCCCCCCCACCCACCCCAGTTTCCAGCGACTGTGAAAATTTAAATTGATGAAAATAGCCAACAAAATTGCTTAAAAACCATAATTTTGCACAACTGTAAAAAATTTAAAATCAATACAAATAGAGAAAAATGCTTAAAAATAAACATGGATCTCATCTGTCGAAATTATTTTAAAAAATCCAATTCTGCCAAGCCTGATCATAATGTATCTTCTTGTTTTGCAGATGGACGCAATCTAAGGCATAAATATTACAAGGAGTATTTTGGTAAGACACCATCTGTGGGTCTTTGGTATTGCTGGGCTTTACAGTGGTCCAATTGGTTACGAGGAATTTGCTGCTTATGAAATGGCATAGTGGGGAGACGTTCCTCGGAAGCTTTTCAGCACACCTTTGCCAGTGCATCTCAGGGCAGACATGTGAGGCCCCTACCACAAGGTCCTCCAGAGCTGAGACTGCCAACAGTGCTGCAATGTATGGTGGGTTTATGGTATGGAAGTCACGTTTGGAATGGGAAACACCCAATCAAATTCATTTTAACTTATGATTTAATCAGGAAAGGAATCCTGTTCTTGAAAGGCGAAAAGCTAGGAAAAGCTACCCACTACTTTGCACCTTTTTTTTTTTTCCTTGCTTGTTTTCCAAACCTTAGGGTACATCCACACTACCCGCCGGATTGGCGGGTAGCAATCGATCTATCGGGGATTGATTTATCGCGTCTCATCTAGATGTGATAAATCGATCCCCGAACGTGCTCCCCGTCGACTCCGGAACTCCACCAGGGCGAGAGGTGGAAGCGGAGTCGATGGGGGAGCTGCAGCCATCGATCCCACGCCGTGAGGACGGGAGGTAAGTTGATCTAAGATACGTCGACTTCAGCTACGCTATTCTCGTAGCTGAAGTTGCGTATCTTAGATCGATGCCCCCCCCCAGTGTAGACCAGGCCTTAGTTAGATCATGATAACTCTCAGATCTAGAATGGAATGGTCAATCTCCCCTCGCTTAGTCCTGTGCAACCTAACTGATGTGTTGGGAGTAATTAAAGGCAGAATTTGGGGACTTCACTGGTGTAATTTAAACCTACCACTGCTACAACAGCCCCACCAAAGAACTGGAAAGTAAGCCACAAACCATTTAAAATATACAGCTAGAAATCTTCCTGGAGCGTTCATTACTGAAAGGGCATGCCATAAACCCTAATTTGGCAGAGTTTTGTTTTACAGGGAGTAATTCCAATAACGTACTTGGCTACGTGAAACAACAGCAGAAGCACTTAGGTTAACTTGGGTAAGTACCTTCTGAATAAAGGGATGGATGTGTGAAAATCATATGCAGATATACGTATCTCATAAAGCTGGAAGGGACCTTGAAAGGTCATTGAGTCCAGTCCCCTGCCTTCACAGCAGGACCAAGTACCATCCCTGACAGATTTTTGCCCCAGATTCCTAAATAGCCCCCTCAAAGATTGAGCTCTCAACCCTGGGTTTAGCAGGCCAATGCTCAAACCACTGAGCTTACCCTCCCAATGTATGACAGTTGCCCAATGTACAGTGATTTAAAGACAGTCTTTTACGGGTGAAATTACCCCTCTCTGGCATCAGGCATATTGTCCACCTAGGTGTCCTTGAAGCCCTAATGGTGCTGAGACCATCAGAATGGCCATACTGGGTCAGACCAATGGTTCATCTAGCCTAGTATCCTGTCTTCTGACAGTGGCCAGTGCCAGATGCTTCAAAGGGAATGAACAGATTATACTGGCCCTCTGCACAGGGTTGAAATTCACTATAGGGGTCTGTCTACACTACACTGTAAGCCCATGCTCAGTATCAGCTTTGAGCCCCAACCCCCCTTCCATTCACACACAAAATCAGTCTGACTCAGGCCAGGACCCCCACTGGATCAGGCCTGTGGACCCTGCTGGAGGGGTGGGTCAGAGCCTGAGTCCTGCTGAGGCTTGAGTCCAAACCCTGTCATTTTGCAGTGTGGATGCAGCTCAAGCCGCAGACTCCAGTCAGAAGAGCTGCATATTGCAGTGTGGCCACGTTAGCATGACTGTGAGACCTGGATCCAGCAATTGTAAACCCAGGTTTACGATGCAGTGTGGAGGCTCAAGCACAGGCTTGGAAACATCAAGTCCACAGGCGCAGGTCCCACAGCCCCGGAGTTACAATGCCGTGTAGACGTACCCTAAGTGAATTTAGTTGAAAGGCATATGCTGACAAACAGGAAATGGTATTTACCATCCCAAGGCTGGTCTGTGCTGCAGGAAGATCTCTGCAAAATATTCATGGTGAAATTCATCTCTTCAGGTTCCTTTTCATTTGGTTTTGATTTCTCAATATTTGTCCGGCTTCCTGAAAAAACCTCTGACATTTGGTGGGTTTTCTTTTCTCATGTAGAATAGGACCATGTAGCGGAATTTGGGGATTCTCAAACATTTCAAAACAGCAGTTAGCCAAAGATTAACGTTCATGTCCATGCAATGTATACAATTCTTTTTATAGTAAATGCCCAAATGTTTTATACTGCACGTCTAAGGGCCCAAGCCTAAGGCAGCCACGTCTGATCCTGAATGAGAAAACGCAGAGACCGGTAGTTTAGAAGGAGACTACAGTGGAACCCAATCTTGCAAACACTTAGGCATGGGAATGTCTTTATAGTAGTACTACTGAGCACCATGGATTCTTCACATGAATACGCTTACTCACACAGGGCCTGATCCAAAGCCCACTGAAATCAGTGGAAAGACCTCCAGTGATGTCAGTAGGTTTTGGGGTCAGGCTCATATGTAAGAATTTGCATCATCAGACAATCTGTCCCAAACCGGTGGTGTCTTTATCTTTCAGAATCAGATGCGGCTGCTTTAAAGCAACAGGGACAAAATTAATCAGTTAACTTTTCATTAGGCCTAAGTGAGGCCAATTGCTGAGATTACATGGTTGGGTAAGAATGTGTTCTATGCAAACACCACAGCAATGATAAACATTTACATTCCGGGTTTTTTTATTTGATTTTCATGCAGTGGGACCTAACTCTTAAGGAGCTTTTAAAGAAAGAAATACCCGGCAGTTGTCTGGTTCAGACGAATTGCAGCCCTCGGTCTCCAGATACAGCTATTCAGCATCTTCCTGATCTCTGCAAGTTGTTGATTAAAGACCTGCCTGGTGCAAGAGCAGCTATTCTAGAACTCAGCCCTGTGAAGAGGGGGAGAAATCCATTCCTTTGACGGCAGCTGTAGTGTTTGAGCAGCACCTTTACAACCGGAACAGATGACCAGTCTCATCCACAATTTCATTTCAGATCTGTATCAGCACAGTACACACTATAATGCACATTAGGGGACTGAGTCCGATTTCGCTTACGTAGGAGTAACTCAGGAGTGACACTGGTATAAAAATGGTGCACGTGGGTTTAGAATCAGGCCCTAGGTATAAACAGCCTGCTTGATTTTTCTAGTATGTGTGTGCTGAATACAATCAGTGATTTTCATACTGCACGTACATCATATTAACAGAAGTCAGAGGTCTCTTAGCTAAAAGGAAATGAATCGACTGGTAGTTTATGAATAGCATGAATGACTTTAATATGTTCACTAAAGAAAATGGGACAAATTGGTCTCTGTTGTGTCACCATTGAAATCAATGGAAGCTACACCAGGGATGAATTTGCCCCAGTGAACAACTATCCTTTTATGATTTAGTCTACAAGGTGATCTATGTATTTAACAACATGAGGCTGGAAATGGTCTACCATGGTGCTCTGTCTGATATTCCCTTAAGTACTACAGTATATGCAAATGTTTATTCTTCCCCTAGAGTTTGGAATCCCTATATGGTAAAGGGGAAGTTAAAAATACTGAGCGTTTATTTTTTGACCAGGTAAAATTATCAGGTTTTGAAAAATTTCATTCCAGTGTTAGACTCAGAGACTAGACCAGAAGGGACCATTATGATCATCTAGTCTGACCTCCTGCACATCGCAGGCCACAGACCCCACCCACTCCTGAAATAGACCCTTAACCTCTGGCTGAGTTACTGAAGTCCTCAAATCATCGTTTAAAGACTTCAAGTTACAGAGAATCTACCATTTACTCTAGTTTAAGCCAGCAAATGATCCCTGCCCCACACTGTAGTGGAAGGAGAAAAAAAAACAACCAGGGTCTCTGCCAATGAAATTCCTTCCTGACTCCCCCCCCCCCAAAAACCCATTGAAAAATGTGTACAAAACATTTTACTATTTTTAAATCAGCTCTAAAGCTCAGTGCCCTCAACTCCTATTGGTTTCAGTCAATGTTATGTGTTTTAAGGACCTTGCAGGATCAAACACCTAGGCTCCGGTCTCATGCTTAACCCGAGGTGGGCATTTTGCTTTGCAATGCTAGTTAAGCTCATGGCTGAGTACTTTGCTGGATAGGAGCTGTAGAGCAGGAATTTAATCATTGCAAAATGAATCTTAAAAAAAAATGGCAGACTGATAAAATAAGGTACTGCTGAATGTTTGCTGTTTACTACATGCTGTAGAAAATCCAGCCTACCTAATGGTGCTAGGGTATTAATTTTTCTTTTCAAGTTCTTTTAAATTGTCAAACTTAGAAAAAAATCAGCCGGCGCGGAGATCTGAAGGCAACGTTTCCAATATTAACATTCATACTGCTTTTGACGACACCATATCTTGCAAGACAAATTTTCCTGAGTTCTTACTGCTGCCCAGAAAACAAATGGTTTTAAGGCAACACTGTAAAAGCTCAAAGGGGAATTGGTAATGTTAGCTTTTAAATGTGTGTGTTTGGTATCATTTTAAGGCTTGTCTGGTGCTACAATAAACTTTTCATGTAATGTTATATGCTCACAGTGCTCATGAGCTGCCAGCATCTCAGCTGGTGTCAGTCGGTGCCTTCAGTGGAGTCGCTCTGACCTCCACTACGTGAGAATCTGGCCCAATGACTCATTCAATACTATCACTCATGTTTTGTGCTGCTTGTGATTAGAAACGTAGGTTCTCCTACTTTGGTGCTCAATAAAAACAAAACCAGTATATTTTTCAACTCTGTCTAGTTTCAGGTGTGTGTTTTTAACACCGATCCCACTCTTCTTTACATTAAAAGAAGGTAAATTTCATGATGAATTTGAGTTCTTGTGAAAGCTGCCAGAGCAAAAGCCTGGATAACCAAAGCGCTTCATTTATCTGTAGGACAGTATAGCTGGCAGCAGCCTGAGCTTTCCTTAACCGTTGCCCTCCTCACCAATGTACCATGACCACCTGGAGGAGGCAGGGGTGCTGGAACAATTTGAGAGCCATTGAACCAAACTGTAAACCCTGTATATGCTGGACACCTCTTCAAGGCAGGGTGTGTAGCAGCACCCATAGTTCCAGCATCTATGCCTGCAGGGGCCGGAAGGTTGAGGTGCCAAGGCCCAGTCAGTCCTTGGCTTTTCTGCTGCAAGTGCCCACCAATTATCAGGGTGGATTATTGCGATGTTGCCAGCCAGGGCCAGCTTTAGGCCGATTCCCCTGAATGGGGCCCCGCGCCTAGAGGGCCCCGCGCAGCTGTCCACCCCACCCCCAGCCACTTCCCCCTCCTCCCCTGAACGCTCCGCCCCCCTTCTCCTCCCCCTCCCCTGCTTCCCGCGAATCAGATGTTCGCGGGAAGCCTGAAACAAGCAGCAGGCAGGAGGTAAGCTGGGTCGGGGAGGGCCCAGTCCGGCCCTGGCTGAGCGCGCGGCTCCCTCTGGCCTGGCCCCGGCCAAACGCCCCCAGCCCAGTCCTGGCCAAGCAGCTCCAGCCCAGCTCGGGCCCCGCAGCGCCGGTCTCGGCCCCGGCCGAGCAGCTCCGACCCGGCCCCGGCCGAGTGGCTCCGGCCCGGCTTAGCTTGGGCCCCGCAGCTCCGGCCCGGCCCTGGACCCAGCCCTGGCCGAGCGGCTCCGGCCCTGGACCCGGACCCTGCCCAGACTGAACGGACCCGGACCTGGCCGAGCGGCTCCGGCCCGGACCCAGCCCTGGCCGAGCGGCTCCAGGCAGCGCAGTAAGGGGGCAGGGAGGGGGTGTTGGAAGAGGGCAGGGAAGTTCGGGGGTTTGTGGGGGGGTGGATAGGGGTCAGGGTGGTCAGAGGGCAGGGAACAGGGGGATTGAATGGGGGCAAGGGTCCTGGGGAGGGCAGTCAGGAAGGAGCAGGGGTTGGACTGGGCAGTGGGGGGCAGTCAGGGGCAGGGGTTCCAGGGGCAGTCGGGGACAGAAAGAAGGGGTGGTTGGATGGGGCAGGGGGCCATCAGGAATGAGAGGAGGGGTTGGATGGGGCGGCAGGGGGCAGTCAGGAGACAGGGAAGGGGGGTGGATGGGGCAGGAGTTCCGGGGGGGCCATCAAGAACTTTAGGGTTAGCATGCATCCGCATACATTACGCAATGTATGTAAAATATATAATTTTGTTATTATTTATATAGTTATGGAAAGTAAATAATACATGGAAGAAATGAAAGGTGGTTTTTTTTGTCAAGTCATCCCGCACTTCCTAAAGCCAGCCCTGTTGCCAGCTGCCTGCTGGGAACTGACTCCACCCAGCTCATTTCACTTACCTCACCAGCCATCGGCTCGGAAATGTTTGATCACTACTGATGGGCTTGAACTACGAGAGGCTTCACATCCCATTAGAGATGCCCTACTCTGCATCAGAGTGAACAAGAATGTTTCAGGAGAGTAAGGACTAAATTATACCTTCCCCTACGTGACTGAGCTAAAGAAGGGGGAAGGGGCACAGAATCTCCACCCCAGCGCAGCCACCCAGACACCAGCTCTCAGCACTGGCTGGTCTCAGCTCAGTGTGGAGTGGGGGGCTGGATGCTGCTAACCAAGGTGTTTCTAGATGCCAGCAGAGCCATGACCCCATTCCCCCTGCTCCTCCACCCACACTCTGGATGGGTGCACTGTATTTGCTGCTCCTGCTGTACAGGTATAGCAAGGGGTGCACCTCCCCTCACATCTCCATAAGTATAAATGTAGTACGAGCAACGAACCATCAGTTTACCCATCAAGGAGAGAGAGAATAGTTTTTAAATTGTGTTTGGGGAAGGGGTTCAATGGCGTTGGGGTCGGATGAGATCAGGTGGGAATAGGATCAGGGCAGGTGTTTGAGGTAGAGCTAGTACTAGTCCTGAAATATTCTGCTTTTAGCATGGCCCAGCAGAGCAAGAAAGTCTGGTTTGGCTGTTTAGCTGGGGAGCCTCTGTCAATCGAACTGGTTGGATCTAGCTAATGTATATTGATTGTATAACCATCTCACACCCACACTGAGCACTCAGGTTACATTCTTCTGAGTGGGCTATGTCAACTTCCTGTTTATTTTATGACTTTTCCAGCTCACACAAACACAAGAGGCACAGTGAGATCCAAAGGCTCCAGGCACACACTTCCCTGAGGTCAGAGAGAGGATTTGTGTAGCAGGCTTGGCTTCAGAAGGCTCACTAGCAATTGGCAAAGCAATTTTCATTTTAATGGGTGCTGCTTCTCTTATGGCAGAACAGATCTCACTGTGAGGCTCACAGCACAGAAGCATAGAAGTGTAGGACTGGAAGGGACATATATCTAGGTTTTTGGTTTCTGCTGGTGGCGCACATCTGCACATTACCTCAATAGTGGTGCACATAACAAAATTCATTCTCACATCGATGGGAAAAATTAGAGTGGGGGCTGTCAAAGGTGCAGTTAACCCTAAAACTGTGACACTATAGTGGCAGCGGGTGTGGGGTCTATGATGGCGTGAATTGCTGTAAGTGCCAACAGCAGGGAACACAAGTACTGTAGAAGGAAAAAGCATCACAGAGAAAAACATAATAAGAACAACGCACAGATTTAACTGCACACTAAACATACCAGGAGTCATGCATCAGTTTCTGGGGCCCTGGTGGGGCCTTCTGTGAGCACCGGGGCTCCCCTTGGACAGAAGAGCCTGTGTTTGCTGGATCAGAAAGAAGCCCCATGCCAGTTCAAGCTCAGCTTTTTATACCAAAAGTCCTTTCCTCAGGGGGTGGTGCTTTGCGGCAGTTACCCCCAGGGGTAATCACCCATTTTTAGTTTCTGAAGGAGCTGTGGTAACCATCCCCCATGGAATAAAACACTCTTCTACATAAACCATTCATAAATGCAATACAGTGGTCCCCAAAGCTGCTGCATAGGGTTGCAATATCTGTCGCACTAGCCATACACGATACCAACCAGACACACAAACCTCGAGTTCTCTGCTCTGCCCAGGACCTGATTCAATGCGGCCTATCGCTTACTAGAAGAGATCTTCACTTGAAAGTCTTGTGTAGATGCCTTTTCATGCTGAGGGCAGGATTTGGCCTATGCCAGAAGCTGGTTGCCAAGACTAAATAAAGCCGTGAGTCAGCCGGTCTGGAAATAGTGACGACACATTTTTGCAAGCATAGCATTAGACTCTCTTAATATTAACGTGTCATTGCTATGAGTCATGTATACATTATCCTCATTAACACAGTATGCAGAGAAGCCTCCTTAGCATGCCGTGGAGCCAGATGTTAGCCTTCACCACTCAATTTGCTCTCTTTGACAGAGGGTGCAATTGTGTATTACACGATTCCCTGCTCCTTGTCACCTTATGTAACTACAGACTATTTGCCTTAATAGTAACCAGCTTTGCTTTAGATCACTGGCAATAAGGTGGCATCTTACTTTCCCCTGATGTGCCATTTTGCATTCCTGTAGCCTAGAAGGATGTTAATTTATAATGGTTCTGCCTTCTGTGTGCTTTGGAGAAAAAGATTCCTGCCTCTTTAAAATATTAGCATTCCTAGAGTTATTTTACTTAAAAAAAAACCCCAGGCACGATATATAATAATAATCATATAATATAATAAGGATCTGAGTTGCTATGCCAGCACTTAGGAAATACAAGTTGTATCAGGGCCCTGTTGTTAATGTTACTGTCTCTACAAGGATTCTTCATGCCACAAATTTTCTGTGCATTGTAATGGCGAAAGGAGTGGTACTTCCTTTTAAAGGCATGACACGTAGAAATCGAAGGCAATAGAAAGAGAAAACTTCATCCACTCCATAATTCCTATGAAACGTCTAGTGAATATTCTGAGTGAACTGCACGTTCATTCTGTATTTATTCAGCTAAATGGGTACTGAAATATAATTGATTCTAACAGGCCTAAATTAACACAGAAAGGCTGACAGAGCTATGTCTCAGGGTCTTGACCTCTGATAATAGCATTGAATGCTAGCTGAAGGCCCATTCTATGATGGGGTGTAAGCTACAAATTTGGTATTATGCTTGTCCAGTTGTACCGCTCCACTTCTGAGGTCGGGCTGTCTGTGTTTTTTGTCATACTGTACCATTCCATCTCCTCAGCACTGGTTATTCTCAACTCATATAATGTCAAGGAAATGAAAATTCCAGGCCAAATGGTCCAGTGGTACAAGTGGATTACACTCCATAGAAGTCAGTAGTGCAGCACCCATGTACACAAACAGACAATTTGGCCTTCCATCTGCTTTTGCCAAACGAATCAGTGAAATATGGAAATCAGCAGATTATAACTTGCCAGCCATCTGTGCATGGCTAAGGAAACCTGTGTTCAAGCACATTGCACAAAAATACATGAATTGTTTACCCAGTAGGAAATTGGCATGATCATAGAAGATTAGGGTTGAAAGAGACCGCAGGAGGTCATCTAGTCCAATCGCCCACTCAAAGCAGGGCCAACCCCAACTAAATCATCCCTTCCAGGGCTTTGTCAAATCTCTAAAGATAGAGATTCCACCACCTCCCTAGGGAACCCATTCCAGTGTTTCACAACCCTCCTAGTGAGATAGTGTTTTCTAATATCCAACCTAAACCTCCCCCACTGCAACTTGAGACCATTGCTCCTTGTTCTGTCATCTGCCACCACTGAGAACAGCCAAGCTCCATCCTCTTTGGAACCCCCCTTCAGGTAGTTGACGGCTACTATCAAATTTCCCCTCACTCTTCTCTTCTGCAGACTAAACAAGCCCAGTTCCCTCAACCTCTCCTCATAGGTCATGTCCCCCAGCCCCCCGATCACTTTCATGATCTATATATTGGTCCTTCATGTGGGTCCCTACGTGAGTGATTGCAGTAGACTAGCCATGTGGGTGTCTGGTGAGATCTATCAGACAAAATGGTCTCTTTGTTAGCTGATGATGAAAGAAAAATATTTCCAGACGCTTTTGCTACCTGGGAAACTGGGAGCTGTCTGGTATGATCCTGAGACTAAAAACTGCAACAGACACATTCAAAGGAGTAGTTAATATCTCACCCTCTGAGCAGAATTTATTTCCCTGACAAACAGCACCACCTACGCTTTATCTGGACTCAGCTGAGCCAGCTGGCTTTTGTCCAGATCCTCATCTATTCTTAGGAAATCAGGAAACAGAGGTAAAGCAGATATGGAGCTTAGTGTCTTCAACATACTAGTGACACCATGGCTCTAAATATCGAGCAACCTTGCACAGGGCCCTCCCTCAAACATTGAACAAGAGCTGGGGGTGACAGATCTGAAAGTAGATGTCCAACACCATCCTCTGGTGTCTTTCCAGGTGAATAAGAATAACCACATGCCAGCAATTCATGAACTCCTTTCATTTAGCCTATGGCACATCCAGATCAGTTCATCAGGCAAGGACTTCTCAGTAGGCAGCCAGATGGCTAAGAATAGTATAACTGTGCTCAATACTCTAAGGCACATTCTGTTTAAAGGTCTCCAAAGGATCTGCAATCAATTACATTTCACAATACTCCTCTGAAGTAAGAACTGGCCCCAACCTTCTCCACCTGGAGCTGTCCCTGTAATCTTTGAGATATGCTATCTCCATTGAGCCTATACCCTTTGAATGAGATGTAATGTCTGTGATCCCAGGGCTCCTGGAAGTCCTGCCTGAGACATAAAGCTTCTAGATATCCCATTGGGATGGTGCATCTCCACTATAGCTGGTTGGAAATTTTTAATGAAACATCTTCCCATTCGAAAAGGGCAGATCATTGAAATCGAAACGTTCCACAACAATGTGTTGCTTTTGACAAAACTTGAGACAGAACCAAGGCAGGATTCCTACCTGGCAGGCTGCCACAGACCTGGGGCTTCCAGGACTTTAGGGCACCCTGGGTCGTGGCTCCTTAGCAGCTCACCCGGTGGGTTGCAATGCAGCCAGGGAGCTGGGACTGGACATTTTTGAAAAATTCCAAAACTAAATTTTTTTTAAATGACCATCTTGTGGGAAATTTTGCATATCTGACTTTTCATTCAGATTCAGAAGGATTTTTTTTTTTTCAAAAATGCAAAATTTGTTGGGGGAGGGAAATTCTGTTTCCAGCACAGCTCTAATCTTCATACCACCAAAAACTCTGGGCTGTGCTTTAATTCCACAAAGTTAGACCTAGCTAGCAATTTAGAGCTAAGTGAGTTACCTAACAAGTCAATGAAAGTATCAGGGAGAGAACCCAGGAATTCTGATTCAACTGCCCTGGTTCAAACCACAAGACAACGCTCCATGTCAACAGATGAGAATTTGTGGGCACAGGAAAGGGGTAACTGATTAAGTATTGCTCCAGCAGGTTGTAATCCACCACAGAAATGCTCCCCAAATAGGGAAAGGATGTACAAGCAAACCTACATAAAATTAAACAGGACATTTTTGTTAGGAGATAAACATCTTGAATTCATGCCAGTAGGAGTGTCACAGTCTTCCAACAAGTTTGTGGTTTCCTCTGTCTCCCTTGACACTGATATACTTCGCCTTGAAATGCCCCTTAAATGTGTGTTAACTACATATGCTAAGCAATCTGTTCCATGTTGTATTTAACTGTGACACACCAAATAAGTTTCCCAGACCTGAAGAAGAGCACTGTGTGAGCTCAAAAGCTTGTCTCTCTCACTAAGGGAAAGAGGTCCAATAAAAGATATTACCTCACCACCTTGTCTCTCTCTCACACACACACACACAGATTCAAACATTTCTTAAGGAAGCTTTTCCCCAGTGATTCCCACACACTCACCTTGTGAACTTACAAACAGCTCGGCAGTGACTATAACCTGCATTTGCATGGAGCTGCCTGCAGAAAACAATCCACCATTTCTGCCTAATGCTGAAGTGCAGCACAAGGTGCTGCTGTTGCATTTTATCAGAGAGGGTGGAAAACAATAGAGCTGAAAGACCTCCAGGTGCAAAAGTCAATTGCTTTACACTCCCTTAACAGCTACTGCATCCTGAGTTACAGCCAAGACTGCTCCATACAAATACTAACCATGTTTTTGACTAAGCACGCATAGGAATCCTTTGGCATGGCGTTGAATAAGCTAAGCACTCAGTAGGTATCTGCTGCTCTGAGCAGCCAGAGTGAAGGAGGGTGTGCAGCCTCTCCCAGGCACCTGTGGCTGGCAGTGGGCGTGGCTTCCTCTGTAGGCATCAGGTAACACCTGCCTATCCTTCTTGTGTAGCTACAACCCTGGCTTGCAAGGGAATTCGAGCCACAGCCAGGAACAGGTGACATTCAAGCAACAGCAGCAGAATGAGGAGCTGCTGCTGCTGAGGCAAAGCGAAGATGGTAGAAAGACGCTTCTCCAAACTCTTCCAGAAAGGGTCACTTTTCCGCTTAGCCCAGAAATACCAGTCAGTTGGGAATGGGGAGCCAGAAGGGGAGGTAAGGATTCCCTATGCCTCTTGCCTGTAAGTTATGAAATGTGGTGTGTAGATGGGGCTAAGCCTACTGTGCGTTGCTGGCAACATTACATCTCTATTAGCTATGGCAGTTTTGCGGTGCTACTTTGTTTTATCATCATACGTAAAATGGAGGATAATATTAACGACGACACCGACCTGCCTACTGGGGTGTTGTGTGGGTTAATTAACGTGTGTGCAAGCTGAATAGCTCTGTGATCAATCCTAAGTATTAACATTCATCTTCATGTCAAGGCTTCGCTAACTATACTCAGATTTGCAGCATACGTCATTGTGTTGGCACTGACTTCAGGGTCAGACAGATTTAAACAATGCAGGCCTGTATTCTGAGCGGAAAGGCCCAAAGATGTGAATGAGTCTGAACTTCCAAATGAACATTTCTGAAATATCCATTTTTTGGTGGCCCCTCTATTTGCCACTGAGTGGGAGCGAATGAAATTGTTGGTTTCTGTGGTTTTCCATATGTTCAACTTTCTTTTCTTACATTTTTCCTCTAGCCACTCTGTAAGCTCTCTGGGGCTGTGCTTGCCTCTTATTACTATGGGTTTGTCCAGTGCAAGGGTGCTCTGATTTCTGTTGAGGTCTCTAGGGTCTATTGTAATAGAATTAATAGTAATGACAGGATTGGATATTTTCAAGTAACAAAGGGGGGAGGGATAGCTCAGTGGTTTGAACATTGGCCTGCTAAACCTAGAATGGTGAGTTCAATCCTTAAGCAGGCCACTTAGGGATCTGGGGCAAAAAATCAGTACTTGGTCCTTCTAGTGAAGGCAGGGGGCTAGGCTCAATGACCTTTCAGGGTCCCTTCCAGTTCTATGAGATAGGTATATCTCCATATATTATTATTAAAGTGTGAGCCAAATCCTGATCCTTGCCATACTCGTGAGGTGTTGACTTTTGGACCCATTCACATGGGTAAGAGGAATCTGATTTCATCCTTTCTTCCATACCTGGATTGATTCCTTCTGGTTATAACACTACATTGCTTTCCCTCCTTGGCATTTGCACCTTCCAAATACTTCTGGCAGTTATGTGCCCCTTAATCATCATTTGTCCAAGCTCTGTATATCACAGATAATATTCTTAATCTTTCTTCAAAAGCTATTCCCTCCAACCAGGCCTGGCTCTAGGATTTTTTGCTGCCCCAAGCAAAAAAAATTTTGGCTGCCCCCCACCCCAGCCCTGGGCTCTCCCCCGCACCCGCACCCCCCTGTCACCCCAACCCTGGGCTCTCCCCACCCACACCCCTGCTGCCCCAGCCCTGGGCTCCCCCCCACCAGTGCTGACTCCGCCCGCTCCCCCCTCGCCTCCAGCCTGTCCGGCGCTGGCAGGGTCAGGGTAAGCAGCGAGACTCCCGGGCTGCTCCTCAGATCAGGGTTCCTCCAGTCGGGGCTCCCGCCTCCCGGACCGGCTGGGACCCGGGAGGGAAGAGCCGGGGGACCGCCCGGCAGAGGGCTGAGAAGCTGGAGCAGGGCAGCCCCAGAGGGAGCGGAGCCCCGGAGAGCGGGGGGGGGGAGGGCGGCCACCCTGCAGCACCTGCAGGCAGCTCCGTGCACCCCGCGGGGTGGCCCCCAGCCCGAGTGTCCCGTGCTCGGAGCCCCCCTGGCCATAAGGTGTGGGCGCTGCTCCCCGACACGAACCGCAGCGGCCCCAGGGTGCCTCCTGTGCAGGACGTGCTGCTGCTGCCAAGGCCGGCTCTAGGCTTTTGCCGCCCCAAGCAAAAAACAAACAAAGGCTGGCTGGAATGCCACCCCTGAAAATGTGCCGCCCCAAGCATGTGCTTGGTTTGCTGGTGCCTGGAGCCGGCCCTGCCTCCAACTCTCTAATCTGCTCTTCATTCCTTCCCATTTGTTGTCTTCTTTCTAGTATCAAGTTGGCCAAAACTGCTGGCAGTATTATATGTGTAGCCTCACTAGTGCTACACAGAGAGAGGGAGAGCGAGACCATCCTCTTTCTGCACCTGTGTGTGATGCTACGGCATACACAGCCCAACTTCACAGAGTAAAATGGAGACATGGCTGGGAGGCCAAAAATTATTTCTGATCTTGCTGTGATGGGAGTTTAAGACAGCAAAATAATCTCTCTCTTTTGGTAATCTGTTAACCCAATAAAGAGGAATGTAGATGCAGTTTTTAAACCCCGGTCCACTGATTTGGCCAATATTCGAGTGAGGGTCCAGTCACTTGTCCACAGTCAGGGAACTATAGTCAGTCAGTAACTTATTCTGAATTAGAACTTGCAGTCTTCTGGCTCTGCTATTCTCTCTACAGCATAGTAAATAATTATGAATATTTGGGATCTCTGTGAGCACATGATCTCCTTGAATTCCAGTTTGTCTATGCAGAACATGATAGCACTGTAATATGCCTCTACAATGTGGACTAGCATGTGAAAAAGGGCGATCCAGTGCATACAGTGTATTTGGACCTTCAGAAAGCCTTTGACCAGGTCCCATGCCAAAGGCTCTTAAGCAAAGTAAGCAGTCCTGGGATAAGAGGGTGGGCCTTCTCACAGATCAGTAACTGGTTAAAAGATAGGAAACAAAGAGTAGGAATAAATGATCAGTTTACACAGTGGAGAGAGGTAAATAGCAGGATCGCTCAAGGATCTGTACTGGGACTGGTATTCATATTCATAAATGATCTGGAAAAGAGAGTAAACAGTGAGGTGGCAAAGTTTAAGCCCCGGCTCGGATGATTTAGTTGGGGTTGGTTCTGCTTTGAGCAGGGGGTTGGACTAGGTGACCTCCTGAGGACTCTTTCAATCCTAATCTTCTCTGATTCTATGATGCAGAATTACACAAGATAGTTAAATCCAAAGCTGACTGTGAGAGTTACAAAGGGATCTCACAAAACTGGGTGACTGGGCAACAAAATGGCAGATGAAATTCAATGTTGATAAATGCTAAGTAATGCACATTGGAAAACATAATCCTACCAATGCATACAAAATGATGGGGTCTAAATTAGCTGTTACCACTCCAGAAAGAGATCTTGGAGTCATTGTGGATAGTTCTCTGAAAACATCCACTCAGGGTGCAGCAGGAGTCAAAAAAAGCGAACAATGTTAGGAAGTATTAGGGAAAAAAATAGATAATAAGACAGAAAATATCATAATGCCACTATGTAAATCCATGATACGCCCACACCTTGAATACTGTTGCAGTTTCTGGTCGCCCCATCTCCAGAATGATATATTAGAATTGGAAAAGGTACAGAGAAGGGCAACAAAAATGATTAGGAGTATGGAACAGCTTCCATATAAAAGATGAAAAAGACTGGGACTGTTCAGCTTAGAAAAGAGACAACTAAGGGAGAGGCCTGGGGATATGATAGAGGTCTATAAAATCTTGACTGCTGCGGAGAAAGTGAACGAGGAAGTGTTATTTACCCCTTCACATAACACAAGAACCAGGGGTCACCCAATGAATTTAATAGGCAGTAGGTTTAAAAAAAAATAAAAGGAAGTATTTTTTCACACTACGCACAGTCAGCCTGTGGAACTCATTGCCAGGGGATGTTGTGAAGGCCAACGGTATAATTGGATTAAAAAAAGAATTAGATAAGTTAACGGAGGATAGGTCCATCAATGGCTATTAGCCAGGATGGCCAGGGATGCAACCCCATGCTCTGGGAATCCCTAAACATCTGCCTACCTGAAGCTGGGACCGGATAACAGGGGTATGGATCACTTGACATTTGCCCTGTTCTGTTCATTCCCTCTGAAGCATCTGGAACTGGCTGCTGTTAAAAGACAGGATACTGGGCTAGATGGACCATTGGTCAGACCCAGTATTACCATTCTTATGTTCCTAAAGGCCTACATTTTCAGTGTAAGCCTGGGAAGAATCTGAAACAATGGGGAAATGATTTCCATTCAGGTCCACAGAGACCTCATTACAATGCAAATACAATGTCAGAATGATTTCAATGCAAGTCTACAAAGATACTAAAATCATTTAAATGTACAACTGGAGACCTTTCCACAATGCCATTAGGATGTGATATTAACATGTCAAAACAATTTCAGTGGTAATCCATGGAGAATCTGAAAGCATAATGCCAAATATGGTTGTTACATCCAAATGGAAGAAAGGTTTTAATTTACTACACACACAAGTGCTCCAAGACTTTATTATATTGTTGCTATTGACAATCATTATTATTATAACCATTAACATGGCATAATTTAAACAATGTGATAACTCAAGACTAAATTCCCTGCTTTTGTTATTGTCTAGTAATTTACTAATACGCCGTCTACTTTCTATTTGGAAACACTTTTACAGTGACAAATAGAGGGATTAAAAAAGTTTAAGCCCCAGTTCAAAAAGTCTGTGCCTGTTATGGTGTAATGCAGGGGTCGGCAACGTTTGGCACGTGGCTCGCCAGGGTAAGCACCTTAGCAGGCCGGGCCAGTTTATTTGCCTGCTGACTCGGCAGGTTCGGCCGATCGCGGCCCCCACTGGCTGCGGTTCGCCGTCCCGGGCCAATGGGGGCGGCGGGAAGCGGCGTGGGCGAGGGATGTGCTGGCCGCGGCTTCCCACCACCCCCATTGGCCCAGGACCGCGAACCGCAGCGAGTGGGGGCCGCAATCAGCCGAACCTGCCACGTCAGCAGGCAAATAAACTGGCCCGGCCCGCTAGGGTGCTTACCTTGGCAAGCCGCGTGCCAAACGTTGCCGACCCCTGATGTAATGGTTAAGGCACTAATCTGGGATCTAGTATACTGAAGTTCAGTTCCTACTTATGTCATCACACTCTAAGTCATTTAATTTCTGTGTGCCTCATCACTAAAATGGGAATAATAATTGTCTTGTTGTTTAAACTTCTGTTTAAAATTGTTAACATCTCAGATCTGAGTTTGTTTCTGAAAATACATGTGCCTAGGAAAATGGGGCTCTGATCTCAGTGGCTAGAGTAACACAAAAAACAATTATATGTGAGCTAAGGCACAAACACGATTCAAACAGGAAATCTGAAAGTGGAAAGTTTAGACTAGAGTAAAAAGTAGATTACTCTGAAATATTCATGTAATGAAACCCACAGCCAAGTCAGCTGCTGAGACAGAAGCAAGAACTGCTAAAAATATGGGTTTTGATAGCTTGAGCTAAAGGACCCAGGCCTGGATCTCCAATGATTTCAATGGAAGCTAGGAGCCTAGGCAGAGCTCAGAGGCAGTAGCCAATTCAAGACCTTATTCATGGCATTGCCACAACAGGAGGACACAGATTCATGGGTTATGTTCATATCAAACCTCTAATATAGCCTCGATTTGAACTTCAATACAAGCAGACGACAAGGACAGCGGGTGTTCACACAGTGGGTGTTCAACCTCCACTTTAACTTCTGTCTCCCCCACCCTTTCCTCACAATAGTCACCTCATTCTCTCTAAAACTGCTGGGATCTGCTCTCTTGCACCCTCTTCCACATATATCCCCTTTGCTTGGGGGACTTGGGGCTGGTTGAGGGACCTGAGGGCCAGGGCCGGCTCCAGGCACCAGCGTAGCAAGCTGGTGCTTGGGGCGGCACATGGAGGGGGGCGGCATGTCCAGCTCTTTGGCGGCGGGTCCCTCACTCCCTCTCGGCGGGAAGGACCTGCTGCCGAATTGCCGCCGAAGAAGCTGCGGCAGAAGTGCCGCAGATCGCAATTTTTTTTCTCTTTTTTGGCTGCTTGGGGTGGCAAACACCCTGGAGCCGGCCCTGCTGAGGGCAGGGTTCCCCAGAGGTTGGAGTTTGTCCAGCTTTAACCTCCATGACCAACACCAAGTGCTGGTCTCTTCTAAACCCTAAAACCAAACTGTAGAGATCAGTTTCTGAGCTGTGTTATAGTAGCTTCACACATCTCTAATGGTGCTTTCCCCGCACAGATGGTGCTTGATATCAAATGGAGATGAATCTGTTCAGTAGCTATCATGGGTCTCATAGTCTCCTACTGCAGCAAAACTCCCAGGAAGGGAAGGATGGTTGGCCTGCAAGGTTTGCTTCCTATCTATCTTCCATGCAAGAGGATGGTGCTCCTGACCATGGTTTGTATCCCCAGGGGTCCGCTGGGAGCCATGCTGCCACTGGCTTACCCCGTCCCCACCGTCCTCGCTTTCAGGCTGGAAGGGAGAGAAAAGTCAGAGGGAGGGTTAAAGGTTTATGAAGAGGCTCAAAGGAGAGTATGATGCATTGAGTGGCTGCTCCCTAGCTCTCCAACATGACTCTACAAATATAGAGAGACCCCAACATATAGTATGCGTGTGGAGGGACCTTTGATGAGCTCCTGGAGTGGGAAACAGCATGCCATTAATCTGCTGCTTCCTTCTTTTTCTCTCCTCTGTGAGCATTGTTGGATACCATCCAGCCCTGGGAGATTCTGCAGCAAAGGAGATTTAGGTTAGATATTAGGAATAACTTTCCAACTATAAGGCTAGTTAAGCTCTAGAATAGGCTTCCAAGGGAGGTTGTGGAAGCTCCATCCCTAGAGGTTTTTAAGAACAGGTTGGACAAACCCCTGTCAGGGATGGACTAGATTTACTTGGTCTACCTCGGTACTGGGGGCTGGACTTGATGACTTCTCAAGGTTCCATCCAGCCCTACATTTCTATGATTCCCATAGCTTTGTGTGCATGAGCATTGTAAATACTGTAGAGAGAATAGAGACAGATGGGCAGAGTTATATGTGAACATAGGTGAGGCATTTCCCTCTCTTTTAAAAGGAAAAATGCCCTCTTTGGCTGGAATTATCGTTTGCTGCATTCACACAAAAGCCACTAACAATGACCTGGGCCTTGCAAATATAATCTTTCAATTCCAAAGCCTTAGGCAATGATAGTGTAAACCCTGAATCAATACTTCTGAATTAAAGTCAAGACAAAGTTGACTGGCCAACATTTTGGATGGGATTTTCAAAA
Organism: Terrapene triunguis; assembly: GCF_002925995.2. NCBI lineage: Eukaryota > Metazoa > Chordata > Testudines > Emydidae > Terrapene > Terrapene triunguis. The sequence goes on from NW_020698242.1 coordinate 8,608,183, forward strand.
GGTCCGTCGTCCCTGTTTGCAGGCAAAATTTACACCTAAAATATATGTGACCTGACAAAATGAATTAGGGTTCAAATCAGATTCCTTGCATCTCCAGTTAAATGTTTGCTCCCACAACTGGATTGGAAAATTTGTCCCTTTCCATTGAAGAACTTCTTAAACAGTAGCACTCGTTAAAAAATGTCAAAGCTTGACATTTTTTGATGGGGGGAAAAAAAGGAAAAATTTCATCATGAAATGTTTCCCATTTTCCTACCAGTTCTATTGCTCAGTCTGTTTTTCCAGTCCTTTCATTCGACTGTGCCTTGTACTTGTTGTGCTCGTTCTCTGTGTTGCAATTTATTCATGTCTATGATTTTTTCTTAATTTAGTTTCCTCTTCGTGGACCTGGTGCTGCAAACACTCCTACAAATAGCTCTAGGACTGTAAGGATTCCGCACATACATTCACACTGGGTCAAAATGTTCCAACCGGTTTGGTTTTTTAACAAAAAATGCAATTTTATTGAAAGTTGGAATATTTTTTGAAAATATTTTGATTTCAATATTTTTAAATTTTTTTTGACAAAAAAATAAAAAAGAAACAAAGCAGTTTGTTTAAAAAAAAATTGTTTAATTCTAGTGTTTGAAAACCCAAAACAAAATGAAAATGTCCATTCAAAGCAAAATAAATAATGGTGTCCTGAGTTTTTTCATTTAAAAAAAAAAATCAAAATCTTCTGAAAAAAATGTTAAACAAAACCATTTGATTCAAGTTCTTCATGGAAACAAAACTGGATTTTTCTACCAGCTCTACATATACATGTATGGGTTTGCAGGATCAGAATTTAAGTTTCCTGTCCATTAGACAATGGAAATAGGTTGGCTTTTGTTCTTCGCCCTAAATGTAGTGCTGAGTTACAATTCCAGTATATGCCTGCTTTTTTTGTTTTGTTTTGTTTTTTAGCATCTACTGTAATGGGGTATGTGCTTTCTCCTGCTAGTCATTCACTTCTCACCAGAGGTGTAGAAGACGGCCCATAGTTATCACTCTTTACTTACTCAACTGTATGTTTATACATTGTCAGTAAAGTTGGTAATATGTGCCCTTTAAAAGAAAATTACAGGAAGGAAAGGAGTGCTATTTTAAAACAGACAAAATGAAAGGTCAGCACAGCATATCACACATTAACAAAAAGTCAGAGCCTATTTACATAGTCTTTAAGCGTTTGATTAAAGATTTTCTAAGGGAACAAGTTTGCTGGCTGACACATTTAGCTCTTTAGGGGTCATCTTGCCCTTGATCCTTCTGAATTTGCCCCCAGAAATACCAAAAGAGAAAAATGCTGCCATGGAAACCAGTCATTGTTATAATGAATACATTCTGGTTCCTAGTCAGGTGCCCAGGTCTTTGGCAAACACTAACTTCCTTTAACGAAAAGAAAAACAGCTTGTCCCCAACAGGGCATGAAAGGGACCAGTGGCCCTAATGTTTTCTAGCAAGCTGGGGGTTAACTTCATTTTCTGCAGCTCCCACACAGGTTTACAGAGTGGAGTAATGAAGCAGGGCTGAGGCTTGAAGGCCCAATCAGGCCTTCAGAGGAAACCCAGGAAACTCTATATAAGCAGCTACCTTACAAAGCTGAGCTTCTAGGGTCCCACCCTGTTGCTGAGTGGAGTGGGTGGAACTGCACTTTGTGCGGGTCTGGGTTTAGGTTAAAAACTCCTTGTGGTTGTAATCTGCACACCCTAAGGCAGGGGTCGGCAACGTTTGGCACGCGGCTTGCCAGGGTAAGCACCCTAGCGGGCCGGGCCAGTTTATTTACCTGCTGACGCGGCAGGTTCGGCCGATCGCGGCCCCCACTGGCCACGGTTTGTCGTCCCGGGCCAATGGGGGCGGCGGGAAGCCGCGGCCAGCACATCCCTCACCCGCGCGCTTCCCGCCACCCCCATTGGCCCGGAACGGCAAACCGCGGCCAATGGGGGCCACGATCGGCTGAACTTGCCGCATCAGCAGGTAAATAAATTGGCCCGGGCTGCTAGGGTGCTTACCCTGGCGAGCCGCGTGCCAAACATTGCTGACCCCTGCCCTAAGGCATGAGTGAAGACCTGGAACATGTACTTCCAGTCTGCCTGTCTTTACTTTAGAGTCAGGAAACACAATGAGAACAAGAAGGAACACATTTAAAATCTCTCTCAAGGGAAGAGGGAGAGAGCACCGTGTGTTTGTGTGTATATGTTTGATATGCTGTGTGGCAGCAGTGGTGAACTAACTAATTGGGGGTGCAAGCGGGCTGGGGTGAGGGGGTCTCTGTACGTGGGACCTGTCAACTGTGTTGCTAGCTGCAAACATTCAAAAGCCATGAGTGAGGCCGTCAAAATCATGAGCCTGGCTTAAAAATATTTTTAAATATATTTAAAAAAAATATTTTAAGTTTACGTGTCTTGTGGCTTTAGAACCATCAGCGTTCACATTCAAGCTTATCTCTGCAACCATGAAAGCTAGAAACTTCTTTTTTTTTTTTTTTTTTTATTTAAAAGTTGAGTTTTTGTTTTTTTCACAGGACTTCGGGGCCTGGGGCTGTAAGAAAAACACCAAATATTGTGAGACTCGCAATGAGCGTGGAAGAGTTGGCAACAGGATTAAACGGCACTAGTGACACAGCACCACAGACAGGGGGGAAAATACTTTGCCATGGAATTCTAGTTTGTAGAATGAAGTTTTACATTTGGTAAGGTTCCTTGTTTGACCAAATCACTCACTCTCCCCACTTGCACTTCACCAAATTACAGTTTAACAGCTAGCCCAACTAAATATAGGAAGGAGAAGGAAGCAAACAATACTCCAGAATGAACAACCTAACCAAAACAGAAACTAAGTCTTCATATGCCCTAGTGAATGTTGAGGAGATGAGCATTTGAGATTCGTAGCAAGCTCTGCCTTTCTCACCCTTTCCAGATTTGCTTTGTGTCCCAATGTGATCTATAATGAATCATAGATCAAAAACAACAGCAGCCAGAGAGCTAAAAGAAGATGTGACATTTTGTAAGGTGTGGTGGTGCAGAACATTATGAATGACTTGTAGCCTAAATGTCCGCTCCTTTGTAACTTGCAGCACTGTTTGAGCTTGCCAAACAATAGTTACGCTCATAATTTTTATTTTCTCCTGCCAACCCCTCCTTGAGTGACGCACTCTTTATTGTGTTTAAGTAGGTTGTATCTACATGCTAGTCTACCACATTGTGATCTTTGTCTTACAAAGCCATTCTGAGTGGCATGTCCCAAGACATGCAGATGAACTCATTTTAATAATTGTGCCTTTGTAACAATACAGTTTATTTAAGCAAAACCTATAACTTTTATATATCCGCAAAATAAAAAATGTAATGGCTTTCTATGTATAACTCAGTCCAAATTTCAAATCAGAGGGTCTGACATCTTTCCACATTATTAAAAGGAGTGAGTGAATTATAATTATAGATAATATAAAAGAGATTATAAAACATCTAGATAAGGCACTTGGTTGGGACTCGGGTGACCTGGGTTTTATATCTGGCTCTGTCATTAATCAGCTGTGTGACTCTGAGAAAGTCACTTTCCCTCTCCGTGCCTCAGTTTCCTCCTCCACCCTTTGTTTGGAGTGCCTATTTAGATTGTAAAGGTACTTTGTTTATGTAGTTTCCAGCACAATGGATTCTTGTTCTCAACTAAAGTGTCTAAAGCCTACTGTAATACAAATAATACTTAATAATAATGAACATGACATTGCCTAACCACCACTGTGTAGTAAGAGGAAGCCCTGAGATATAAACCTTGGTATCAGAGACCCAGTATGAGGCCTAAGGCCTGAACTAAAGTAATGGTCAAAACTTTGCTAACATAAAGCAAAGTTAAGCTGTGAGCCAGAGGCAGGCCCTGCTCACAGAAGCTGGCAAGGAAAGGGCTGATGCTGCAAAAAGAGACATACCTAAAAGGTACTGGACACCAGATATCAGAACATTCGCATACTTGTACATTCCACACACAACAAGGAACAGGCTGACCCATCCCAATGACAGGGCCAAAAGGGGAATATGAGGGATAGTGTTGTTTTGTTCAAACCAACATGTACAAGGTGAGAGGCGGCACCTTACTACGTAGAGGGGTTATACCTTGCTGCGTAGAGGGGTTGCACCTCAATACGTCAGGAGTGATATGTAACTTGTTTGTGTCTGTGTATAAGAATGCATCCCTGAGTGGATATCTTTGTCCAGCCGAGGGGGAGTGCTACCGGTGTGGTGCTCTGGTTGCTCCTATGTTGGTATCACTCGGCTGCGTGCGTGTGTTCCCTCTGTGTGCTGTTCCAGCTCTGCAGATAGCGGACACAGCAAACCCGACGAGAACCCCCAATAACCACAGAGTCTAGTAAGGTACGAAGGCACCTCGGCCAGGCTTATTGCAACCCTGACACAATTGCAGTTCCCTGTAGGTTTCTTAGCCTAATTCAGGGCATACTACGAGAAAGTGCCGCTCGGCAATGGACTCAGCTCAGTCAGTGGCCGGACTTTCCACTGCCCCCTGGACCTGGGGCAAAGCAATTTCGGGGTCCCCTTCCATAAAAAAAAAGTTGCAATACTATAGACTATATTCTCGTGGGGACCCCTGCGGGACCCGGGGCCTGGGGCAAATTGCCCCAGTTGCCCCCCCCACCCCTCTGGGCAGCCCTGCCCAGTCCTGAGGTACTATGACAGTAAGCACTACAGCCAGGTCTACACTACAAGCTTGGGTCGACACAAGTTATGGCAGCATAAAGCCATCATAGTTAGTATATCGCTTGTGCCAAGTTATCCTCAGATGACTCCAAGGAGGGTCTCGATGCAGTCCTCTTAAAGCAGTATGGTCAAAACTGGACCATTCTCAAATACTGGAGGTCAAGTGGCTTATGCGTCAAAGGTGCTAACAAAAGTTGAGTGTCGATATGCTCAGAGAAGAAGGCTTTGACCTTAGTCCATGTGTGTAAGAAGTTTTGCGTCTTTATTGACGTGAAAAAGCGACAGAGTCCTGTGGCACCTTATAGACTAACAGACGTATTGGAGCATAAGCTTTCGTGGGTGAATACCCACTTCGTCAGATGCATGTAGTGGAAATTTCCAGAGGCAGGCATAAATATGCAGGCAAGAATCAGTCTAGAGATAACGAGGTTAGTTCAATAGCAATGGATTTTTCACCTTCAGTCCATTTGGTATGATGTCCATCCGTTTGCATTTGGAAAGGAAGATGATATCTGTCTGTTCTTGTGCAAGTTTCTTCATGAGGCTGATGGATTTCCACTCCATACCGCTAAATGCAGTGCCTTGCATGGTGTCAAGTATCAGAGGGGTAGCCGTGTTAGTCTGGATCTGTAAAAAGCGACAAAGAAGACAGTGTGAGCTGAAACTGACTATAAACCGCTTATTATTGCCAAAAGAGCCCTTCCCTTCCCCTTCTCCCTCCCGCCGAGAATACAGATCTTAGTTTTTCACTTACAAATGTATGATTTGCAAATCAAATACAAACCTGGGAGAGATTCGATGGGGTCAGACACTCTCTGGAGAGCATTCAGCCAAAGTACCGTGGAGCAAAGTCCAGAGCTAGCCATTATGCATGTCAATTTGGTTTTAGAAGAAAACTCTCGGGTCTCACAGGCCATGTGGACTGTGATTTCCAGAGCAGCAGCTCAGGATGAGAACCTGCAGAAAGTGATTAAAGCTACTAGCCCAGGGTGACCAGGCCAGCATGTTCCCAGGCCCTATCACCGATTCAGGGGGAACTCTCGCTCCGAGGTAGGATTTTGTTTAAAGACACTAGGATGATGATTCTTAAGGTGTTTGAGAAAAATATATTGAAAAGGATACATGGAGGTCATTTAGAGATTGTAAAATCTAAGAGAAGCCCTATAGACCTTTTTATACTGGCCTCAAATTACCAGTGCTTTGAGGAAGTTTTCAAGCCTTGTTGCATATGCTAAAAATACAGACTAAGTTGAGCGAAAGAGCCCATGTTGGTGGCATAGGAAAAATTGGCCCCATTTGAGCAAAGTAGGCATAGATTTGTTTATGTTGCCTGGAAAAAACTATGCCCTCATTCATGACTTATTCTCACTTCTCTGAAATCGCTTTACTGGGAGGCTTTGTCTACACTGGCAACTGAACGACGAGGTGTGAAAAAAACACACACCCTGAAAGACAAAAGTTTTGCAGACGAAAAGCGCCGGTGTGGTGATCCGACAAACAGCGGCTACCCTGCGTGCCTTTTAGCTGCATGGCTGTAGCAGCACAGCTGTGTCGCTAAAAGGTGCATAGTGTAGACAAAGCCTAAGACACCACACTAAACAGGTGATTGTGCACGTCAAACCTATTTTTGCTAGACATGGTGTACTTAACCTAGTAATATCTGACAATGGGCTGCACTTGAGTGGATGTGAGTTTAAGCAGTTTGCAGTAAAGTCTGAGTTTAGAAGCTCGTCCGCAATCCAAGGGGTTGGTGGAAAATGGTGTTTATAATAGTAACGTGGCAACTGAAAAAGGCTGTGGATTCAGACTCATATTTAGCACTGTTAAACTACAGGATGGCACCAATGAAACATGTTTTGTCACCTGCAGACATTTTGCTTAACCAAAAACTCAGAGCCTGTAATGAGTGAAGCTGACATCAGAGGGACTGGGGATCTGTAGAAGTACAAAGAAACAGATACAGCTAACCAAAAAAGCAATATGATTTGGGTCCCAGGAGCTGACACCATTCCATGAACATGGTGCAGTGTGCTTCTATGGTCCACAGGACCAACTATGTGAATGGCTCAGACCCTTCAGGAACCATATCCGTAGTATCCATGTCCCAGCATCCCTAATGAAGGGAGGCAACATCTGAGCTAAGACCCAGAGGAGCTTACTCAGGAAGCAGAACAGCTGCACCTAATTTTCCAAAAAAGCACATGGAAAGAGGGCAGTCTCCTAGGAAGGTGGGTGCTGCTTCCAGGAGAAAAAAAACCCCAATCTTCTCCACTCCCTGAGTGATTGCTGCAGACATACACCATTTTTGGCTTGGTTGCCTTGCGATTCCTTGCATCAGGCATCTCCCAAGAACTTCATGAAGGAGTTTTATAAATAAATAAAGATATCCTATCTCCTAGAATGGACCTTGAAAGGTCATTGAGTCCAGCCCCCTGCCTTCACTAGGCAGGACTAAGTACTGATTTTGCCCCAGATCCCTAAGTGGCCCCCTCAAGGATTGAACTCTCAACCCTGGGTTTAGCAGGCCAATGCTCAAACCACTGAGCTGTCCCTCCCCCCATGATTTGAGCTGACTCTAAAATAAATCACCAGCTCTCTTTCCCAGGAACAGCTTCTCTCTTCTGCACCAAGAAGGATTTCTGGTTATTTGGGGGGAAGACTCTGGAACTAGGTCTGGCCATGTTCACCTTCTGCCTCTTTCCTTTCCAGCCCATTATGTGCAACACCCTTGCTACTCCTCCCTGGAACTACTGCCAAGCGGCTGGCTGTTTTTCTCAGCATTTAGCAAAGTATTTACCTCAGACTTTCTTTCTCCTCCCCTCTTCCTGTGGCATGGCCTGATTTCCTGGAACTGTTGGAGAATAAGTTTCCTCTTCCAACGTAAAATGGACACATGCGCACACACACAGTACAAGCGGGAACTGTATCCAGGGGCAGCTCTAGCTTTTTTGCCGCCCCGAGCACAGCAGGCAAGCTGCCTTCGGCAGCTTGCCTGCAGGAGGTCCGCTGGTCCCGCGGCTTCGGCGTACCCACCGCCGAATTGCCGCCAAATCCGCGAGACCAGCGGACCTCCTGCAGGCATGCTGCCGAAGGCTGCCTGACTGCCGCCCTCGCAGAGACTGGCAGGGCGCCCCCGTGGCTTGCCACCCCAGGCGTGTTCTTGGAGCGTTGGTGCCTGGAGCCGCTGCTGACTGTATCCCCTCTCAGAAGCATAACAATTTGTGAGTTATAGGCATGACTGAATGGTCAGCCCAGAGGAGTGGTCAGACCAGCCATTCCAACTCAGACACTGACTACCTCTTTGGTCTTGGACAAATAATTTAACCTCTCTGCCTTTCCCCATCTGTAAAACAGAGATTGATAATATGTAGCTGGCACAGGAGGGGGAGAGGGGTTGCAAGGGTTAATTATTTAACTGTTAGATAAGTGTGAAGATCTCTATGACTGAAGGATAAGGAAAGAGAGAGGCCAGATAAAGGGAGGAACCAAAAAACTAATGAAATGACTGTACTAGCTAAGTTCTTCTTCCTTAACAGTTGCTTTATCTGTATTACTCAGAGAGATGAACGGGCGCTGACAGCAATTGAACAAGAGAAAGAAGTGACCGCTCCGCCCCCCAAAGAAGCTTGCAAATGCCATAAAGAAGACTTGGCAAAAAGTTTACATGTAAGGCTCATTACATAATGGATAACCGCACTTTGTGGAAATACGGACTCACCCCAATATCCCACATTATTTTACTCAGAGAGGGGGCCAACCTGCGAAATTCATGTCTAGTTTTAGATGCAAACTTCCTCATGCATCTGGTGGGGTTCAGATCTGTCCTTTCCATTTGGGTGGCTTTCTGAGACTTAACAGTTGAATAATTGATTTACTTTGTTCTGATCAGTGATGACGGTGAGTTAAGTGAACTTCTGAACCGCAAATGACACACAGCACAGCGCAGACAACTAACTGCTCTTGGTCCATCACCAACGGGTAGAGGATTTAGCACAGTTCTGCAAACTTACATGCAAGATGCACAGCTCTTCAGGTGTGACACTCTGTCCCAGCTCAGTTCAAGCAAACTCGTCATAAAATCTTAGTGTATGTAGGACACAGGACTGGAAGGGACCTGCTGTGTCATCAAGTCCAGTCCCTGGTTATTGCAAGCAACCCTGTCATGTAATCCCTTTCATAAATTTGTCAAGCTCCATCTTAAAACTTGTCAGGGGGTTTGCCCCCACTACTCCTATTGGGAGCTGCTCCATGATGGTTAGGAATTACCTTCTAATTTCTAGCCTAAATTCATTCATGTCCAATATACCCAGTTTACACTCATATGGCCCCATTTTCTTCCCTTAGTCCCACAGCATTCCTAGCATCTAAATCAATGATATGCATGTCATGGCTCTAGAACCATAGATGATTCCCTGAAACATCACATAGGGCTTTCACTGGGCCTGGATCATGTGATTTACACATAGCCATGTGTAAGAGATGATGTGGGGGAAGGCACACATATACACCGCCCTGGAAGGAACATTGGATTGCATTCTGCCTCTGGAGGAATATTTTAAATACTCAATTTATATTACAGTTTGCAATGGGGAAAAACTAATAATATGCTGTAAGGAATATATACATGATCATATATGTATGGGAAGAATATGCTGGAGGATAGAAATCTAGGAAATGCTGATCTGCTAAAGCTAGGGACCAGGGAATATTGTAGTACTGAGTATTTTATCTAGTTTTTAATGTTTAGTTTGTTCTCCACTGCTGCCATCTCTCAAACTTGCAGACACAATTTATTTCCATGTTTATTTGTTCTTTTTTTATTTGGCAAAACATTGACTATTTTTTCTTGTGTTTCTACTGAACCTAGAAGTTAGTTATTTTCTTAGTTGATTTTTAATTTGTCATTCATCAAATGGCATCACAAATCTGGAAATTAGGGTGACCAGATGTCCCGATTTCATAGGGACGGTCCCGATATTTGGGGCTTTTTTTTTATATGGGCTCCTATTACCCCCAACCCCATCCCGATTTTTCACACTTGCTGTCTGGTCACCCTACTGGAAATAGGATTTGTTAATGAATTTGTACTCCCTCTGCTGGATCTATGATAGTAGCTTCCAAAGATTTGTAGTTGGTACAAAAGGAGTGGTTCTCTTTTATTGTTGTTTTTCATGTCTGATCGTTCTGGTTATTTGGTCAGTGTTGTACACCCCACACAGATAAGTGAAAGCTGTAAGACTTGGTCAAATATTAGATCTGCACTTCTGGCCAAATTTATTTATTATTTTGAATGCAGCTTGATTGCATGTTGCAGTTTTCCTGGATCATTTTACACTGATTTTAACCTCCCGCCAGGTTGATTTACAAGCTGGACTCTCGGAATTTTCTGTGCTACAACGCAGAATAACACATGGCTGGAATGAGTTTATAGTAGATAATACAGAACCAATATGGAAGAAATATCTAGACCAGGTAAGGATTACATGTGTAGCTATGGTGCAGCCCATTAAAAGGCGGTTTCAAATTTCTGAGGTATGCGGTAGTACTCAACAGTGAGAAAATCTGTTCTGATTGGATCTGAGCACTTCCATATATTAGAAATTGTATGGCTTTCTATGGCCCTGCCAAAGTTCGACTCAGGACTCAGTTTGTCAGACCACTCTGTTTTATTAGCACAGTGCTCTGCTAATAACACTCAGCTAATGTGAGCACCATGCAAGATTCAAACAGTCTTATTTATACAGATAAAAGGGTGCGAACTAAACAAAGGGACAGAGAGAGCAAAATTGTAAAATTTGCCTGGGGCACAATATGCATATCCTGCTTCCTTATTAACTCTTATCGATCTAAGGCTAATGCGTCACCAATCGCCCTTAAGTGGAGCAATTGATTAACAGTTAATGTCTGCTTTCCTGACACCTGGATTGCAGCATTTCTCATTTCTACTTAAAGGTACATACAGGATTCTTTAATTTATTCTATTTCTTTAATATAATTCATTTCACTTTCACAGCCCCAATCCAGCAATGAGCTCTTCAGAGACACAGGGACCCACTGAGCCTGGGGGGAAATCATTGCAAGATCATGGTCCATATTTGTATTACATGGAGATAGATTTAAAGAACAACCCTTTTCTTAAGAGGCTGTACCCTGTGTATAAATCAAGAGCCTTACCATTCTTTGCACCAGCTGCAAAACAATAACAATATTGTTATTGAATAACAATATTCATTTCCTTCTCAGGCCAGTGATAAAAGAATGACAGGTTGTATAAAGAAAGTGATAACTGGGACATATTCTGATTTCAGTTACGACACATTTCAGTGAATGAAACTGATGAGCACTAAATCTTCAGCAAGAAAGGATGAAGTTTAAAGCTCAGATGAAAGTTAACTTCAGCTCTTGTGCTAGTGTAATATATGCAATATTGCGATATCACTTTGAAGATCAAGTGATTCAAATAATGTAAGAAACAAACTATAGGGGTGGTGTCTTTAATCTTATTCTTCCTAGGCTGAGTTATCCTTCATTAGGTGCACATGGAATCTCATGTGTATTAACGGATCTCACAAGCTGAATGTAACTTTCGTCTGTGCCTTGGAGATTTTACCAGAACAGGGATTATATTTTGATAGAGATTTATTGTTTTGATTTTTTCTTACTAATCAGTTTTGTCTTTGGTTTCACTTTAGATGGATCCTAAGGATTGTAAATTTTGTTTATTTTATTTAAGGGTTCATTTTTGTTTCACTGATTTCACCCCCCTCCTACTTATTCAGTGTCCTTTAAGCATCTTCATGTAACCATCAGTAAATTTTCTAAGCTTGTTTCTAAAGCATTCTTTGCACCTAATTAAAAATGACACATTGGTGCTTTGCCCCTCACCTGCTTGACCCTTTTAACAAGGGATTTTCTTTTGAGGGTACAGAATGGATTTTTTAGTACAGTCATGCTCTCTAACAACCCTTCAGTCTCCTTGAAAGTGTTACTTGTTGGAGTACACAATTCACACTCATAAATTTGAATGACCCGTAACATGCATTTTTAAATTTCACAATGGCCTGGCTCCTTTCACTTACTGTATTTTATGCATCTATGCCCAATCTTTTGTTAAGAATGGGAACTAAGGACTTGAGTTTCACGATTGACTTCAATGAGAGCTGGCTCAAGCCCGAATTCCTCTAAGGTGTATCCACCAGAGCTCGTAACCCATGGGGGGCGGGAAGAGTTTCTTTTCTTTATCTTACTTAACTCAATTACATCACTTCCAGTGGTTACTAAGTGAGGTCAAAATTTTCACAAATCCATATTTAGATGCCTAAATAAGTGGCCAGATTTTCAAATGACCCGAGCATCCAACAGTTCCTATTGATTTGCAAGAATGATGCAGTAGCACTAATTAAAGGAATTCTTTATCTCAATTACATGTTTCTTCTTATTTGTAAAGAAGTCCATCATTAAAATGTGTCACTAACAGGGAACTAATTAGCCTTATTTTTTTAAAATGTTTTTTTGAACCAAAACCAAAATCTCTTATTTTATTTTATTTTATTTTTAGTTTAAGAATCCACTCATTCTATTGCTGCTGGCTTCTGCTTTAGTAAGTGTAATTACTAAAGAATATGAGGATGCTGTGAGTATTGCAGTGGTAAGTTATTCACCTGGAAGTGGAATCACCTGGAAATTGAAGCTAGACAAATTCAGACAGGAAATAAGGCGTACAGTTTTAACAGTGAGCGTAATTAATCAGTGGATCAGGTTTATGGAGGATTCTCCATCACTGGCAATTTTTAAATTGAGATTGGATGTTTTTTCTAAAACAGCTGCTCTAGGAATTATTTTGGGGAAGTTCTATGGCTTGTGGTCAGACTTAGATGCTCACAGTGGTCCCTTCTGGCCTTAGAATCTCAGAATCGCCTGTAATGCAAGCACTGCATTAGCTGCAGTTAATATGCCTATGAATTTAATACCTCTTTCTCCTTAGGCAGTACTAATTGTGGTTACAGTGGCCTTCATTCAGGTATGTCCTAAGAATCCTTAACTTTGCAGCAGAGCTCTGCATCTCAGTTTATGGCCCATTTGGAGTAATCCTGCTTTGGTAACTTAGTTTTATGCTGCTCTCTCATAAGGAGTATCGCTCTGAAAAATCTTTGGAAGAGCTCAACAAACTAGTCCCCCCAGAATGCAACTGGTAAGTCATGCATAGGTATTCATTTTCTTTTAGTTCAGGTTGTGGGGGAAAAGCCAGATAATGAAGGCAACAATTCTGATGCTTGTGCATGTAATGAATTGCTGATAACTGTCTTTGGATGGGGCATTTTACGGGTGTCCAGTTGGTAATACATTGCCTTAGTACATGCGATTATATCCCCCTCTTATGACTTGCCCTGGTGTTCACAGTTGCAGGAATTCTCCTTCATCAGAGATGGCTGTAGTTCGTGTTTCGGTGCTTACGTCCCTGGGTTTGAGCCCCGGTGATTAGCATAGGGTTTATATGTGACTAGCCAAAGGTTCCTTACATGTGATCCAAGGGACGAGCTAGCTTCAGTCAATAAGACTGAGAGTCCAGCTACACCTGCAAGTCAAATATTGGTTTCTGAGTTGTGCAGTAAACAAATTTTTGCCAGTGAGCATATGTAAATAACCATCAATCCCAGGTTGGCATTTGTGCCTGATGGGCTGAGAAATGATCCTACCATATTTGTTAGGCTTCCCAACCCCCACTAACGTGCCCTAGGGGAAAAAGTAGGATTTCTCATCCTATTTTATACACATCTATCTCATTTTCATTTCCTTTTTTGGCCCTGTGACTGAATCCTTGAACTAATCCCCCCCCACCCGTACCATCTTTGCACCACTGCTGTCTGTAATTCATATGTACTGAATTGTACCAGCTGCCAGCGAACCCCCCCCTTCCCCCAAGGATAAATCCATCATCTGGAAATTCCTGAAGTGTAAGGATGGCCCAGACATGTCCCCTTTTCCTTGGATGCAACCCCCCTAAACTGGAAGCTGGAGGGACTGGCAAAGGAGTCACTACAGCACGTTTACACTATCTGATGATTCCCCAGTACAGGGAGAATCCCCCACTGGCCATATTCTCTGGCATTAGGGTACCTTTGCCCTGGGAGACTCACAAAAAGCAACTCTAATGGACTGAAGAACCTGGCTCATTGGTGTGCATATTAGGAATTTGCATACACCCAAGTAAATCTCACCCTCAGAGATGTTCCAATAAGCTTCTTTCACAGACTAGACTCCTTCCTAGTCTGGGCCCAGTCCTTTCCCCTGGTACAGTCCTCGTTAGTTCCAGCAGGCATTTTAGGTGAAAAGCAAGACTTTCTCATGACTGGGACCACCCTTGTTCTGCTCCACCCCCCTTTATAGCTTTGGCACAAGGCGGGAATCCTTTGTCTCTCTGGGTCCCCACCCCTCCTTCTAAATGGAAAAGCACCAAGTTTAAGATGGGTTCCAGTATCATGTGACGTGTTCACATGTCCTGTGAGACCCCTAGTCTCCATTTTCTAAAGGGCTGGCCCGCACGTACCCTGGAAGGTTTGCAAATAAACAGCCATTTACAACCAATTGTCCTAGTCAATGGGAGCCATCAAGATTTTAAACCACCATTCATGGCCAACACTTTGCATAATTACAATAGGACCCCAGAGTTATACTTCATATTTCTAGCTTCAGATACAAGAATGATACATTCATACAAATAGGATGAATATATTCAGTAGGTTATAACCTTTGTAATGATACCTTACAAGAGACCTTTTGCATAAAGCATATTCCAGTTACTACATCATTCACATTCATAAAGCATATGGAGTGTAACATCATACTTGTGTCTTTCATACTTTGAAAATCAGCTCTGTCATGACCAATACAAATAAATGGTTCATGTTGAGGTTATAATTATTGTGTCAAAAACGAGGCGTGACCTTTTCTACTTCAATGGTCCTAGAACTTTGTACCTTACAAATACTCTGGATACCTTTGCCTAGTTCCTCCAATGAATTTCACAGAGTAGGCACCTAATCTTTTCAAAGGTGAACATTTAGTACAACAACATAGAAAAACACCAATTCAGTAATTCTACCTTTAAACAGCTTGCCAAGTATGATAGTCCCTTGGATCAGCCTGTAAGCAGTCTTTAAAGTTCAAACAGGGGGGAAAGCACTCCAATTCAGGATATTCAGGTTAAATGTACATTATTACTGAAATCTAAAGCTTCTATAATCCACCCATGTGTTTGTGCATTAAAACTAAATTTGGGGTAGGAATATAATCTCCTTTCCTCATTCTTAGTTAGATGATAAACTCTTATTTAGATCAGAATATCTCTGGGGCAAGGACCTGCTCCTTATATTTGCCTAGCATGCTGTTTGGCCTATTTAAATAGTATCATTTTCTCAATGCAATGCAGCATAAGGGAAGGAAAACTGCAGCATCTTCTCGCCCGAGACCTGGTCCCAGGAGACATTGTGTGTCTTTCTATTGGAGACAGGGTTCCTGCAGATATCAGACTGATAGAGGTAAACACCAGCTCACACATAAATGATAATATCGGTTTTCTCGTCTATATTGTGATAAAGGCTCCACGGAGTTACATTTTTAATTAGGTTACAGACCTGTTGGTGGACGAATCCAGTTTTACTGGAGAAGCTGAGCCTTGCAGTAAGACAGATGATCCCTTACTGGAAGCTGGAGACCTAACAACGCTGAGTAATGTTGTTTTCATGGGAACACTGGTGCGATATGGGAAGGGAAAAGTGAGTCCTATATACTCTCCATATCATCCACCTCTAGATAATAGCTAGAGAAGCTTTTAAGTAAGGTCAGTATTTTGCATGATTCTCATTGCTATTTTCCTAACCCAGGGGATAGTTATCGGAACTGGCGAAAACTCACAGTTTGGAGAGGTGTTTAAACTGATGCAAGCGGAAGAGGTAAGGGACAAGAATTCTGTTTGTTTTCTTGGTACAGAGCTGTGTGGTACTGTCGTGGGACCCGAGTCTCCATATTGTTACTCAAATACTGGAGGTCAAAGGGCTGTTTGTAGGGAGGGTGGTCATGAGCTACAGGCATTGCAGTAGGATTTAAGAGAGCTGGGTTCAAGTCCACAAACTTTGGTGACCTTGGGCATGTCACTTATTCTTTCTATGCCTCAGGTCTCCATCTGTGAACTGACTAATGCTTCTGTCTTGTCTATTGAGATTATAAACCCTTTAATGGGCATTTTTCTCTCACTGTGTATATGGTGTACAGTGCCTGCACAATAAGCCCCCGATCTCAGTTTAGGGTTGCTCCAGTGATAATAATTATGGCTGTATTTCTTGTCACTTATTCTACTCACGCACCTCATTTTACATAACAGAAACCAATTTTGTTTTTTTTCCTCTTCACATTTCCAGACCCCTAAAACGCCTCTACAGAAAAGCATGGATAAACTGGGGAAACAACTTACCCTTTTCTCCTTTTGCATCATTGGTGAGTTTGCCCGAATGCTCTGTATAAACTATGATGCATTCCATTATGAATGTATTCCCGTGTCCCTGGAGCAACTTTTTCGAAAGGGCCCTTTCATGTAGAGTGCCTCCGTTTTTGAGTGTCTGGCCTGCGACGCCTTGAGATGAGAAATCTCTTGAAATCCCTCACAGATCCTTAACTTCCATTTTTCAACTGGCTTATCCTCCCCTCTCCTAGGTTTAATAATGCTGATTGGCTGGTTGCAAGGAAAGCATCTTCTCAGTATGTTCACTATTGGAGTGAGGTGAGAATTGGAAAGAACTCTTTTATTATTAAAGTGAAACATGTCCCACTGAGTGGTTGCATTTAAGAGGTTGCTTGAGACAATGGAGGGCACTTCTTTCTGTGGGGGGGGGGGGAAAAACTCAATACTTGTGTTAGTCTCTTAATATGTGTCTTGGTTCTGCACCACAGAAGCCAATGGGAGTTTTACCATTGATTTCAGTGAATGTAGAATCTGACCTTACTATTCATTTAATGGCAAATGAAGGAACAAAAGAAAGCTTGAGGTTTTATTTTATTTTTATTTTATATTATTTTGGGGGGAAACAGACTGGTGCATAATTTCACTAATGTCCAAATTCTGCCATGAACATATTTCCACTGAGCAGTGCCTTGGAAGACATCCTCATAAGCATAGCCTTCCCCACCTCAATCCCTGCCATAAAAGTCCTGCAACGTCTTAGTAGGCAGCAATTTTAAAACAAACACAAGAAAGCACTTCTTCACACAATGTACAGTCAACCTGTGGAACTCGTTGCTAGGGGATATTGTGAAGACCAAAAGTATAACTGGGTTCAACAAAGAATTAGATAAGTTCATGGAGGATATGCCCATCGATGGCTATTCAGCCAAGATGATCAGGGATACAACCCCGTGTTCTGGTTGTCCCTAAACCTCCAACTGCCAGAAGATGGGACTGGATGACAGGGGATGAACCACTCAAAATTGCCTTGTTCTGTTCATTCTCTCTGAAGCATCTGGCACTGGCCACTGTCAGAGACAGGATACTGGCCTAGATAGACCATAGGTCTGACCCAGTATGGCCATTGTTCTAGTCTTGTGTCTATGCTATCAATTAAGAGGAATATTACATCTGCAAATATTCGCCCTTCTCTGATGTGTTTATAAAGCCAGGAATGGTACATTTGTACGTGACACATGGAAATACATGCACAACCCCTTAATCAAATACTATAAACCATCTGTTTGAGTAATATTTGGAAAATGTATCCTTAAGTGTTGCCATAGCTCTAAGATTATTCATTAACTAGCACTGTGTGGAAATAAAAATATGGATGGAGGTCAGCATGGAAGAAACTAAAGTAGTTCGGTTTCATACTCACAATGGCTAGGGGGACATTGATGACAAAGGAGAAAAGAGTTTGTCAGCATTTCTTGACTAAGAATTTCAAAGGTGCTGAGACACAAAGCTCCAACTGGCTCCAGTTGGGGCTGAATCTGGGTCTACTACATCCCAAGCCAGTGGTCTGACCACCGGTTTATTGGCTATTCTGGGGTCTTTTGCTCTCATTTTTTTGTGAAAAAATTTCCAAAGGTCTCAGTTTCACTCCTTATCTAAATGAAAACAAATTTCAAAGTTCCAACATTTTCCACAAAATGGAATTGTTGCTTTCTGGCCAGCCTTAGTACTAATCACCCCAGGAAACTGAGCCTGCCCGAGTTGTCTGCAATTTGACACCCGGAAATTCAGGCAATTAAAATCAGTAGTCACTTTTGAAAATGTTTGCCTTAACCTATGTTTTAATCCTGAGTTAGTTTTTATGCTTAATATAAACATTTATTGCCTTATAACAGCAGATATCCTTTATGACCCATTCGTACCTGCCTACAGAACAACAGAGGGTTATAAAATGATTGTCAGTTTGTATTTTCTCTGGCATAACTGTGCACAGTGCCAGACGCCAGTCTGGTTTACTAGGGCTATGTCTACACTACTGCGGTAAGTCAACCTACGCTACGCAACTCCAGCTACGTGAATAACGTAGCTGAAGTCAACGTACCTTAGGTCGAGTTACCGCGTGGTCTACACCATGGGGGGTTGATGGGAGAAACTCTCCCGTTGACTTACCTTACTCTTCTCATCGTGGATAGAGTACAGGGGTCGACTGTAGAGCAATCTGCTGTCAGTTTGGCGGGTCTTCACTAGACCTGCTAAATCAACTGCCGGTGGATCGATCTCAGAGCGTTGATCCCGGCTGTAGTGTAGACATAGCCTGTGGCACCAAGAGATCATTTGGGAGTCCAGGCTGCTCAGAATAGAATTAACTCTCCGAGAATAGCTTTGATGCATCAAGGAGAGGAGGTCAGTGGGTATGATTGAACATGCTGCCAAGCAAGGTTGAACCTTCATCTTCAGAGATTAAAAATCCCAAATTCCCAGATGTAAGGAATTGAACTATCCCTGGCAATGTTCAAAATTGTGCTCACTGTTCGGACTCATTTAAATGGAGAAGGACATGTAGAGGATTATTGTCCATTATGTATTGGGAATTCGAGTTGTTAATATTCAACAGTCACAAGATTTCCATTCCAGACCGTCATATTCAAGAGGACATTCATGCCTTCTGGAAATGCTTATTTGCCATGTTTGAGTGTATGCTTGGGTGCAGCGCCTTGTGGTGTAACACATTGTAACTGGAAACCTAATCTTTTGTTATACTGCAACCCAGCCTGGCCGTGGCTGCCATCCCAGAGGGGCTGCCCATTGTGGTCACGGTGACGCTGGTGCTGGGCGTTCTAAGGATGGCCAAGAAAAGAGTGATTGTGAAGAAGCTGCCCATAGTAGAAACTCTAGGTAAGGCTGATGATGGTCACACCAAAAACAAAGCCATGTATTCATCTGTCCAGTCTATACAAATCTGCAACTAAATTGGCTACTAGCTTGCTTAGATAACCCAGGGGACTGGTGTTGTGATTTGAACCAAGGGCTGGAGCAACCCCATAACCCAAATTCTTTAAAATTGTCTCTCTTCCTCTTTACCCCCCACCATGTTCTTCATCCTCTTCCTTTAGTCCCAAGGGCCACTAAAGTGGTATACCAGGGACACTGCCGAGATCAAAAGGCTAATGTGCTGTTGTAACCCTTTCTTTCCATGGAATTGGCTGTCCCTGACCAGCTGTTCTCTCCTCCTAAGACCTACCTATCTTGCTCATGGACCCAGGCCTGCCTCTTCACTTCCGTCCCACTCTGTTGGTCCATATGCTTCTCCTGTCCTGTACCTGGTTGGAAGGCAGCTGCTGCCCCTTCACTAGAGCAACTGGCACAATGGCATAGGCCAACTCAACTGCTGTTCTTCCCTGTCTACCTGCCCACCTCACTGATACTCCTCTGCCTCCTCTTCACAATGGCACCCCCAAAATCACTGTCTCCTAGTAGGGTCCCTGACCCTGTGGGTTAGTATGAAGCATTGCATAGGGGGAAACAGAGATTTCCTTTACTGAGCACCACTCTAAATTCTGATGATGGAATGCATTTAACTACAAGGGTCTAGAAGCACAAGACAGCATCATGCAGCTTCACACGGCTACTGGGGAGCCTTACCCGGCATTTATGACACAGATATAATTTCCATTGACTGAGGAACACGGAACATAGGACTGGAAGGGACCTCCTGGCTCTCTGAATCCAGTCCCCAGCTATCACAGGCAACCCTGTCTCATAATCCCATTTATAAATTTATCAAGTTGCATCTTAAAACGAGTTAGGTGGTTTGCCCCCTCTACTTGCATTGAAAGGCTGTTCTAGTACCTCACTCCTCTGATGGTAGGAAACCTTCTAATTTCCAGCCTAAATTTATTCATGGCCAGTTTAGCCCCATTTGTTCTTCTGCCAACATTGTCCTTAGCTTAAATGGTTCTTCTCTCTCCCTGGTGTTAATTTCCCTGATATTGAAAGCAATTGTGTTCCTTTTTGCCCTTGTTAGGTCTCCAGGATCAGGGACCCTGTTTGCTAAGCAACAACAGAGTCCTCTCACCCTTTTCTCCATCTTATCTGCACTGACTCTAACGCCAGGACATGTGGAGCTGCCTGTCCCAACCTCATAAAGAATTGATTGGATTCTAAAAGTGCCAGCCCTAAATGGGCCTTTTCAGCCAATAACTAGGACCTTTGTGATAATGTCCAAGCATTACAAGGAGCAACATTCTCCTACTTGTTAATGACACAAGTCCACAAAACATTTGTAAAGAGCATTTGTCCTTCATTCAACTTTTTATTTAATTCTGCAAATAATTAAATTCAGACTAATTAAAAACAATGATTTCCTTTGCATTAATCCTTCAAAATTGCAATTAACTTAATCACAGGCCAATCTGCTTTCGTCTGTCTGGGTTCTTATACGGCCCTCGTCATCATCACCGTATCTGAGCTCAACCCATTTTGCCACCTCCGGTAGAAATGATTCCGTCCATTTAAGTGACTAAAATTAGCGGACCTGATTTTCCTTTACATTAAAGCCTCTTTGTACTGTGGTAGCAGTGTAAACTGGCCCTAAAATGGGCATCAGTCTAATTCACTCCTACTCTAAATCTGCTTAAATTGTCAGTGCAGTGCAAAGAGGCATTAGTGTAAATGAGAATCAGGTCCAGAATTTGTGTTGAATTGTATTGTATTTGTATTGAATGTTTTATTATTTCAAAGCAGAGTTTGAATGTGGAATTGCCTCTCTCAGCATCCTATCTGCCTTAGGGACTCTTATGGCCCCCATTATTGTCATAACTAATCACCTCACAATCTTCAATGTATTTATCCTCACAACACCCCTGTGAGGTAGGGAACAGCTTTTATCCCCATTGTACAAATAGGGAACTGAGGCCTGGTCTACACTGGGGGGGGATCAACCTAAGATATGCAACTTCAGCTATGAGAATAGCGTAGCTGAAGTTGACGTATCTTAGGTCGACTTACCTCGCGTCCTCACGGCACAGGGTCGACTGCCGCTGCTCCCCCGTTGACTCTGCTTCCGCCTCTCGCCGCAGTGGAGTACAGGAGTCGACGGCAGAGTGATCGGGGATCGATTTATCGCGTCTACACTAGACGCGATAAATCGATCCCCGATAGATCGATCACCACCTGCCGATCCGGTGGGTAGTGTAGACATACCCTGAGACACAGAGGGTAGGTCTAGACTGCACCAAAACACCCGTAGATGGCCCACGTCAGCTGACAAGGACTTAAGGGGATTGGGTGGTGGGGCTATAAAATTGTTATGTAGCTCTCCGAGCTCAGACATTTAAACTGCAATTTTATAGCCCACAGCCCAGGCCCTGCAAGCCTGCGTTAGCTGAGTCGGGCCAGCTGTGGGTGTTCTGTTGCAGTGTAGACATACCCTGTGAGGCTAAATGACTTGCCCAAGGTCCCATAAAAAGTTTGTGGTGGAGCAGGGACTTGAACCCATCTTGACCCAAAACAAAAATAGGTGTCATTGGGAACCCCCTTGCACCATTGTCCAAGAGAATGATGAACTGCTGAGTGAGTCTTTGGGCGCCTGGGCACCCACTGTCTCACCATCGGTCTCTTAGGCTGCTGGGTTTTTATCTTTTTTTCCCATATTTCCTCCCAGCTTGTCAGTCATGACCTTGCAGCTCTGAGAAACTGATCGCTTCCTCAGAAATTAACACCTTCTCTGAACCATGCAACATGTGATGTTCAAGAGTGATGGAACCTTCCTTCCAACAGCTGTCTCCTACCAGATCCCAAACCCAAATCAGATACATGGTAGTGCAATGCCTTATCAAGCCACGGGAGAGGCACAAACATGTTTGCACTGGTTTTCTCTTAGTCCTTAATGAGGGGTTAGAAAACTCACCCAGCTTTTTGTATTTTGTTCTTTCTCTCACATAGATCTTTGCCGGTAACGGCTCATGTTTGTAACGTACAAGTAACATGTTATAACATTTCTATGGCATCTAATCTAGTTGCTCATTTGCACATTGTATTAGCTCTGATAAAAAAAATGTTCCTCCCATCAGGTTGCTGCAATGTCATCTGTTCAGATAAGACAGGGACTTTGACAGCCAATGAGATGACAGTAACTCAGCTAGTAACCTCAGATGGATTCCAGGCAGAGGTATGGTCCATGAAATTATATAAACTTCATCATTCAAGCCCACAAAAGATTGCTCAAATTCCAGTCCTGGACATCCATCCGTCTCAGTTCTTTGCATGGTCAATTCCTATATAAGTTGTTAGACTACGGGCTTATTCCTTGTGCATTTGAAGTTCCCGCTGACATGAATGGGAGAGTGGGGTGTTGAAGGAATGCTGAATGAGGCCCCATAGTCACAGAAGCTGCTCACGCAAAGTGAGCATGCTGTACTTGAAAGAGCGTGTTTGAAATCACATATGCTTGCACACAAAGCTCCCAGCAATATCATGAGCATAAACACAAATATTAGAATATTTAGTCGGTCCTGCCACCAGTGCTAATGCTGCTGTTGGCATTTCGAGCAGACACATTTTCAACATTTTCAACCATTTTCTAGCAGGTTGACTTGATCCTCCTTTTTTTTTTTTTTTTTTTTTTTTTTATAGCCATGGGGCCTGATTAGCCATGGCCTTACATGTTGTCATCACACCAGTGCATAGTGAGTGTAAACTACTACCATATAAGACAGTGGAGAATCACACCTTCAATAATCATAAAACAGGAGCATAGGTTAGTGTATCGTACTCCAGCTGGCAAATCTAATGTAGCTGCACCTAACTACGAATTTGGCCCATTGATTGAACTGTACCCATGATGAACAAATAGGACTGAAATACGGCAAAGTGAATTTTCTCATCCCTAGATAGTACTGCACTTTGATTATTACAGTATTTGCAACCTTAGCTATAAATATTGCTCCCAGCAAAACACATTAATCCCAGCATGCCTTGAAAATAGAAATGTCCCCGGAGATGTTGTGCTGTATAAGGAGAAAATATTGATAGTCCTATATTTCAGCTAGACGCTGGGAAATTTTATGTATGTACCTTCCAAATTTATTTCCCCCTAGGTGAGCGGGGTTGGATACAGTGGGAAAGGAAGTGTATGTCTGTTACCATCAAAGGAAGTTATTAAGGAATTTTCCAATGTCTCAGTAGGAAAGCTAGTGGAGGTAAGTATAAAATATGAATCAAACTGCTCCATTTTCACTCGATTATAATTTATGATGCTCTCCTTGTACGATGAATGTTACTGAAACTGCACTTTTGTTGACTCTAATTGAACATGTCCTTGCTATAGCAAGAGGACCTAAAGAAGGGTTTTGTGCAGTTACTATATCAGACGTGACAGTGATTTATAGCAGGTGACAATCATCAGAAATATCTAGGGAGAAGCCAGAGACATTGGCTTGCAGAAATGCTGTGCAGTTTTAGATGAGAGTTTGTGCAGGGGTGATGCATAGAGCAAGGAGCAATTAACATTATACGTTTTTGTTTGTATAGAGTAGCTGCAATTCCAAAATACAGCCAGCTGGTTAGGCAGAATCTGCATTGATTTCAAAGGGTACTGGGGATCTGATTTTCATAGACACGCATGTGCAATTTTACTACTAATTTTGCACACACCATTGTATGCGGAAATCAGATACTTGCATATGCAAATGGCCTGAACTGGAACCTCAGATTTAATCGCCTTTCAATTTTGGGAAGGGTTAGATCCAAACCCACCCCTCAGATTTATATTGCATGTTAAAGCCACAATTAGAAGGGACTAATCTTTCCAGGTCTGATTTGTAGAGCTGATTCAAAGAGGGGGAAATCATGAAAATATAGTCCAACATTTTCTTGTTCATTTTTCAAAATTTGAAATATTAAATATTTTTACCAGTTCTACCGATTTGGAAGTGCCTCAAAATGGTGGAAAAGTGCAAGAGCCATCTTGTGAAATTGCTGGTATTTTGATCCAAAATATTATGCGATGGTTGTGTCCCTGAACTTGATCCTTAGCCCTCAAATTCAGCCTTGATGCCAAATTCTGACCTTGGGTTTTAACCTACCCTGGATCTGGACCCCACCTCCTTAGTTTCGCTCTACTTGACATGAATTGAAAGTTGTCACAATGCAGCCATTATAGCTCTGCAATATCTTACCACTTAATTAGAGGGAGATATGTAATGTATAATATTTTATATAAAAATAATGTGTGCAAATATATCACTTTTAGGCTGGCTGTGTAGCTAATAATGCTATTATCAGAAAAAATACTGTGATGGGTCAGCCAACGGAGGGAGCCCTTATTGCTCTGGCAATGAAGGTAGGGTTTCTTATATTTGTTTGTCTTTTGCAGATTTCTTCAAACTGGGGTCAGGTTCTGTGTAGGGAGTAAAATAATAGCTCCCTTATAAGCGCGGGGGAGAAAGAGAGAGAATATGATCCTTTAGTAACCCAGAAACTTGCAAAATAAACTGAATTCATTGGACATTATTAATTGTAGCCAGTAATTGAACAGACTGACTTCAGATTCTTCTTGCTTCTTTTTGGTCCTTCTTGCAAGAATCTTTGTCCCCTCTACCCCAGCACACACACTCACCTGTACACCTGCTGCCACAGGCAAAACACCTTCACAGAGCGTTTCCATGCTATAGCAATAATGGTTTTACTTGGCTGGTTTGTGTAATTACACTGCACAACGGATTTCTTTTGGGCTGGAATCAGACTCCTTTCCATTGTTCTGCAGACACCAGCGAGAAAACAACAGACAAATGAACAGGCACAAGCCAAATTAGAAGTCATGGCCTAGGGTTTTCTTGTATTTTTGTCATCTGTTACTTTCTTACCTTTTTTCCTACAGTTGTGGAAAAACAAAGAACTCTATTGAATGTTCTATTGACCTTCTTGTCTAGAGTGCAAAATACTGTCCACCACAAATAATGGGCCTGATTTAGCACTGCATTGCACCTTATGTAGTCACTTTTGCCTGTATGAATGCTACCATTGTGCTTTGGAAAAGTACCAGAGTTGAGTGATTTTTTTTTTTTTTTACAAAGCGGTCAAAACCAGAGTGGCAGGAAACACACCCCAAGATGGAACCTTCGGAATGTAGCAACTTCAGTGCAGGGCATGGCTTATTTGACTACGTGATATTCAGCATGTTAAATATGAATCAATGTGTCACAATTTGGACAGAATGTATTTTTAAATTGAATTGTTTTTCAAGTTGTCCGCTCACCAGAGGAAGACCCTATGGGGGCTTTTTGGAGTTCAAGTTCCTTTCTAAACTGAGGCTACAGGAAATAAATGAAACCATAGCCCATTATTTGCAATCTCCCTCTTTTCTGAAGGGTGGAATGTGTATGAATCAACAGAACTATGGTCCTGTAATTAAAGCACAAGACCGGGAGTCAGGAATTTTGGTTTCTATTCTGAGCTTTGACACAGATGTGGGAAAGCTACATAGGCCTAAATGTTGATTAATTTCTGCATGCCCTAAGACACCAAGGCCCTGAATTTCAGAATTGAACATCCACAACTGCAGATGAAGTCAATGAGCATCATGGCCACTTAGCACTTCTGAAAATTGGGCTTTTCATAAATTCTAAAGCCAGGAGGAACCATTGGGATCTTCTGGTCTGACCTTCTGCATAGCCATAGAACTTCCCCCAAATAATTCCTAGAGCAGATCTTTTAGACAAACCTCCATACAGGCTTAAGGTATATCAAATTAGTCAGCCCAGATAAGCAAAAGCTTCTGAAACTGTGGGCCTTAATCTCTCTCTCTTTGCTTCTCTGTCCTCATCTGTAAAACACTACTGCATAAAGACATGTGATCATTGTTTAATGTTGGTAACTCACGGTACGTAAAAGTGCTATACAGAGTATGCGCAAAAACTAGCATTGTTTAGTATTACAGTAATATTTTTAATTTCCTTATTTTAGATGGAATTAAGTGATATAAAAGATATTTATATAAGAAAGAAGGAAATTCCATTTAGCTCGGAGCAAAAGTGGATGGCAGTAAAATGCACGCTGAAAAATCAGGTACAACAACAGTTCTATAGACTGGCTTTGTGTTTCCTATCTTGTATGTAAATGTCAATGGAAATGAAGTGAAGTTTCTTAGGCAGTAGCCATACACAGGGTTTCAGACACAGGTAGACGGTGCTTTCATAAATTACATCATAATTTTCAAAAGCCACCATTTCAATGACGTTTTGTTTTGACATTGTGGATAGCACTGAAAAAAAACAGGATGAGATTTCAATGTAAATTTTTGAGGAAAAATTCATCCTGTTTTGCAAACAGCTGTAAAACTAGTAAAAAATCAAATCAAATAAAAATGTCAATGATTTTTTGCATCAAAATTTCAATAGGGAAAAATGGACATTTCTGAGAAACTGCATCCTTTGTTGCCCTGCCTGCTTTAATTGTTCGAGTTAATTTTATTCTCTATTTTTAAAAAAACAACTTTTTCACTACCAGGGTCACTCGGATTCAGTCTATAAAGTGTGCACCACAGAAATACTGCATTCTATAAGAGGCATGTGTCCATGTGTTTTATGGGATAGATAACGGCACAAACAAGGGAACCTGCACATCTCAGATGTAAAGGGTTTAACATTGTCAATATTTTTTAATGACGTAACTTGTCTTCTTATTTTAAAGGGGCAGGAAGATGTTTATTTTATGAAGGGAGCCTTTGAAGAAGTTATTCAGTATTGTACCATGTCTAACAATGGTGGCATCCCACTGCCTCTCACGCCACAGCAGAAAGCCTCCTACGTCCAGGAAGAGAGAAGAATGGGATCTCTAGGCCTGCGGGGTCAGTTAGTATTGCGTCCTTTAAGCTTACAGGTTATCCGATCTGTATGTTTTCCAATAACAAGAATAATAATAACTCTTTGCTTCTCTAGTGCCTCATGCACAAGTTGCAGGAGAAGGATAATTCTTTATATAGCAGCAGCAAAGTATTTTTCAGTGAGAACCACCCCCCATTTTCACCCCATGGAATTCTTCTCCGCCTAGCAATAACCAGGCATCTGCCGGTGTCCTTGCTGTCTCTAATAAAAATACTGGCCAGGAGAGGATCTGGCCCATTGTAAAAAGCCTCAGGTGCAATTTGTTCCTGCATAGTGGAACATAAAAGAATCAGTCACTTGGCCCTTACTTATGTTAGTTGTCCCAAGGAAGGGCTGGGTGTTTTAGGGAAATCAGCACCGGTTGGGAGCCAGGAATTCCTGATTTCCAGGCCCAACTCTGGTAGTGATTCTCTGTGTCTTGAGTCAAGTCACAACACCTACCTGCTTCAGATCTCACATGTAAAATGAGCACAAGAATACTTACTGTATATAACACTAGGGAGCGTTTGGGGGAAATTGTTAGAAAATATAGTGTCAGTTATTATCGTTACGCATATGAGTAACAGCAGCAGGATCAGGCCTGATGTTTTTATATTTCCCCTCTGTTTCCAAGAGCCTTGTCCTGAGTTTGTTGGCTGCTCATTTTGTAGTAAAAATCTTTATTTCTTGGTGGTTGATATCGGTGAAATGCAAAGGAAATGTACACAACCACTGGAGAGTGTGAACAATTTTCCTCCACGAACAATTGCAATAGTCTGAGACATAGGTTAATGTTGTCACTAAGGGCTGGTCTACACTTACCCCCCAAATCGAAGTAAGGTACGCAAATTCAGCTACGTGAATAACGTAGCTGAATTCGACATACCTTACTTCGACCTTACCGCGGTTCAGACGCGGTCCACACGCGGCAGGCAGGCTCCCCGTCGACTTCGCGGTACTCCTCTCGCTGAGCTGGAGTACCGCAGTCGACGGGGATCACTTCCTGGTTCGATTTATCGCGTCCACACCAGACACGATAAATCGAACTCGGAACTTCGATCCGCAGCCGTCAAACTAACCGGTAAGTGTAGACTAGCCCTAACAAACTGAACACTGTACCTTGCATAGTCTGTTCCGTAGCCAGGTTTTGATCAGAGCTATTTCAACAGCAACAAAAAGCACATTCAGAAGTGATACATGGAAGCCAATGGGAATCTTGCCATTGTAAGGACTGAGCATAGTCTGTGTCAGGATTTCAGGACTTTGCCCTGTGGGCCTGCTGCTGCCCAATTTGAATTCCCTCCCATTGATTTCACTGGGAATGGGATCAGGCCCTATATTTCAGCATCAAGTTTTTACAAGTGATGTTGGTTGATTTATTTTTTTTTATTAGGGAAATATCTAGCCCTCAGTTTGACTCTTACTTCATATCAACGTATGTCCCACAGACAGACTATATAGAATCAGAGAAACGTGGTAGGAGCCTCAAGAGGTCATCTAGTCCAGCCCCCTGTGGTGAGGCAGGACCAAGTATATCTAGACCATCCCTGCCAGGTGTTTGTCTAACCTGTTCTTAAAAACCTCCGATGACAGGGATTCCACAGCCTCCTTTGGAGCCTTATTCCAGCACTTAACTATCCTGATAGAAAGTTTTTCCTAATATGTAACCTAGATCTTCCCTGCTTCAAATAAAGCCAGTTACTGGACATGGAGAACAATTGACCACCGTCGTCTTTATAGCAACCTTTTAGAGGTTTGAAGACTGTTATCGGTCCATCCCGCCCCTTGGCCTTCTCTTGTATATAAATATATGTATTTTTGAATATTTATAAATTTCACAAGTTACAAAAAGCAAACGACACAGGAACATCACCATGATCTCACAGTATGAATCTTTAATTACTATCCTGCAGAAAAGTGATTGGCCCAAGCAACTGATGTGGAGCTTGTGATGGGTGACAGATTATTTGAAACACTTTCATACACACATCTGACAAAGTATTCTGAAAGTTACACTTGTAAATCAATGCGGTAAATTCAAGAACTGTAGAATTTAGATTTTTAGACACAAATTACAGCATCTAAATGTTTTTGGCCTTGTCTACCTGGAAAGTTGCATGGTTTTAACTAAAGATATGATTTTTAATGGATTTAGTTCAACTGATGCAAGCCTCTGGGTAGACACTTATTTTAATTGAAGTGTGGCTTATTTTGGTTTAGCTCCAGTCAAGAAGCCTGGTCTATGCACAAGTTTAAACATATAATTTTGTCCTGATTTAGTTAAATCGGTGCATCTCTGTGTGTAGGCACTCTCTTACCAGTGTTGGTAAGTTTACAGACTCAACCTGAACCAAGAAACCGAATTTTAAACCGAGAGAAGAGAATCCACACACTAAAGTTGCACTGGTATAACTAAACCAGCCCAATTAAGCCCAGATAAATTTGTGACTAGACATGGCCTAACTATCTGATTTTCATCTGCAAAAGTGGAAGTCTGATTAAGAATCTTTGAAAATGTCAAACTAAATGTAATATGGATTCTTATATGGAAACTAATGTGGAATAACTTGGTCCTTTGCCCCTCTCTCTCTCTCTCTCTCTCTCTTTCTTTAGTACTTGCTCTGGCTTCAGGTCCAGAACTTGGCAGACTAACATTTTTAGGGCTGGTTGGAATAATTGACCCACCAAGAGCCGGAGTTAAAGAAGCCGTTCAACTCCTCTTTGAGTCTGGTGTATCCGTGAAGATGATAACTGGAGATGCCTTGGAAACTGCCATGGCTATCGGTAACAATTAGCTATTTCCCCACATTTTGCATTGTCTGTCTGTCAGACCAACACCAAATCTTATATATTTTATTGAACTTCATAAGGTAAATTTAGCCCATTTACCTTTCTTTTCATTTCATAGAATCATAGAAGATTAGGGTTGGAAGAGACCTCAGGAGGTCATCTAGTCCAACCCCCTGCTCAAAGCAGGACGAACCCCAACTAAGTCATCCCAGCCAAGGCTTTGTCAAGCTGGGCCTTAAAAACTTCTAAGGATGGAGATTCCACCACCTCCCTAGTTAACCCATTCCAGTGCTTCACCACCCTCCTAGTGAAATAGTGTTTCCTAATATCCAACATAGACCTCCCCCACTGCAACTTGAGAGCATTGCTCCTTGTTCTGTCATCTGCCACCACTGAGAACAACCGAGCTCCATCCTCTTAGCAGCCTTCAACTACCTGAAGGGGGGTTCCAATCAAATTCCCCCTCACTTTTCTTTTCTGCAGACTAAATAAGCCCAGTTCCCTCAGCCTCTCCTCATAAGTCATGTGCCCCAGCCCCCTAATAATTTTCATTGCCCTCCGTTGGACTCTCTCCAATTTGTCCACATCCTTTCTGTAGTGGGAGGGCCAAAACTGGACACAATACTCCAGATATGGCCTCACCAATGCCGAATAGAGGGGAATAATCACTTCCCTCGATCTGCTGGCAATGCTCCTACTAATGCAGCCCAATATGCCGTTAGACTTCTTGGCAACAAGGGCACACTGTTGACTCATATTCAGCTTCTCATCCACTGTAATCCTCAGGTCCTTTTCGGCAGAACTGCCGCTTAGCCAATCAGTCCCCAGCCTGTAGAAGTGCATGAGATTCTTCCGTCCTAAGTGCAGGAATCTGCACTTGTCCTCACTGAACCTCATCAGATTTCTTTTGGCCCAATCCTCCAATTTGTCTAGGTCACTCTGGATCCTATCCCTACCCTCCAGCGTATCTACCTTTCCTCCAGCTTAGTGTCATCCGTGAACTTGCTGAGGGTGGAATCCATCCCATCATCCAGATCATGAATGATTTGTTGCAGTAGATCCTTGAGTTCCAGATGTGACATTATACAGTAGTGCACTTTGTCTGGCTATGTCGGAAGCAGGGCCAGCTTTATGAAGGGCGGGGCCCGATTTGAATACCCAGTGGCGGTCCGGGGCTTCGGCGGCACTTTGGCAGCGGGGGGTCCGCTCTGGGTCTTTCGCGGCACCGAAGGACCCCCCGCCCCTGAAATGCCGCTGAAGCCCCGGAGCGGCCCCCCCCCCGCCGCCGAAATGCCGCCAAAGACCCGGGCGGCCCCCCCCCCCCCCCCTCCTCAGTGGGCGCAAAAAAAAAAAATTTAAAAGATACCTAAGGTGCGGGGCCCTCTTAGGCGCGGGGCCCCATTCCGGGGAATCAGGGGAATCGGCTTAAAGCCGGCCCTGGTCGGAATGACAGGAGACACTGGGTGTGGTTTAATTAGTTGCAGCTTTATTCCTAAATGTCTGGGAGTACCCGGCAGATAAAATTGTACAGTGCAGATAATTCCATGATCATTTACATATACCTGGGGGGCTGCTGGCAGCCCTCCCCTGTACCCATCCTGGTCCCCAACCAGCCTGCTGCTGGGACCTCACCCCTCTTGAACAAGAGATAAAGGGGGGGGGGCTATAAAGAAGGACAGTGTTGGCTCCTTGCTGTACCAGTCCTAGAAGCCCTGAACTCCCATTGTTTCCACTCCTTTAAAGAATATGTCCTTTAAATCCTTTTCCAATCCATTTGATCAGATCATTGTATCCATTCCCGTCGGAATACCTGCCCTGGACATCTGCCCAAAGCTTACATAATGAGTGGTGATATCATAGTCTAACCCCCCTTTCATTCGGTGTCCCCCACTAAACCCCCAGCCCACTGTGGGGACAGCAAAGAAACTCCCCTTGGCCAATCTGGCAATGATGGAAAAATTCCTCCCCGGTCCCCCAAGAAAAGAATGACTAGCATAATGCCCCCACAGCCGGTTGTGACAAAACCTGGTATTTCAAATACTTCCATGGGTGGGAGGGTGGGTGCTGCTCGGCCTGACCTAGGTCTTGTACTCATCATATGTGGGCATAAATAGTCTTCTTCTCTTCCAGGCACCTGGTGGGGAGCATGGGCTAGCACCCCCGTACTGACCTGGTATGGAGCTGCCTTCATGTAGCACAGGGGTGGCCAACCTGAGCCTGAGAAGGAGCCAGAATTTACCAATGTACATTGCCAAAGAGCCACAGTAATACGTCAGCAGCCCCCCATTAGCTCCCCCCTCCCAGTGCCTCCCACCCACCGGCAGTCCTGTCATTCAGCGCGCTCACACACACACACACACAACACACACACTGCACCTCCTGATCAACTGTTTTGTGGCGTGCAGGAGACTCTGGGGGGGAGCGAGAGCATAGCTGGCTCACAGGAGGGGGCGGGAAGGAGTGGAGTGGGGGCAGGGCTTGTGGCAGAGCCAGAGGTGGAGCAGTGAGCACCCCCCCCCCCCCGGCACATTGGAAAGTTGGCGCCTGTAGCTCCAGCCCCGGAGTCGGTGCCTATACAAGGAGCCACATATTAACCTCTGAAGAGCCACATGTGGCTCCAGAGCCACAGGTTGGCCACCCCAATGTAGCAGGTAACCGGCTCTCTAGCCACCCTTAAAGGGACAACACACCTTTTCCGACAAGCCACACAAATGTCCCCACCACTTAATGTGTGATGAGGTCATTTTGCTGGTCCACTGAAACAAATCTAGTTAACTGTAGTGATCTAATTACAAAAGCAGTATGGATCTATTTCCAGCAATACAAAATCCACTGTAGCAGCAATGTAAAGTTACTGCTGGTACCCTTAAACAGATGAGAAAAATGTCCTCGCTGGGATTCATGTCTCTTTGAATATCGCATGCAAACATCTCTGTATATCCAGTTATTCCATTTAGGGTTTTCAAATCGCCGTTAGAAATAAATCATGCAAGCAGCAGAAATTGGAACAACAAATCCTCAGATGGGATCAATTTTCATTGCTCTAAGTATCGTCACTGGAAATCTGCTGATTGACGGCAGCTGAGGGTCTGGCCCAGTGTGATGCTGTTCTGCTTACTGTCTGTTCAGGAGATGAATCCATTGCAAAGTCCATGGCAGAGGCGTTGAAATGCTGCCTTGTTTTCACCCAAAGAAAACGATTAGAAGGAGTCCCTGCAAATGGAAACACATGAAGTATCCTGTTCTCTCCGAAGGTTATTCCCCTGCAAAACTAAATTACGCTCTGTGGAAATGCACCTTAATATTGTACCCAGTTCTGTTCATCTAACTCTGCACTCATGCAAAATTCTCAATGAGTAAGAAATGCATGATTGACGCATTAGAGACCTCGAAAGAGAAATTTTTTCCCCATGCTTCTGTAGGTGACACCAGCTCATAGTCATTTTCTGTGATCCTCTTAAACGGGGTCTTTTGTTTCAAATCAGAAAACAATTAGCCACTCCTGGTGATAATGGACTGCTCTTATGTTGGGTTTTCTGTGCAGGACAGAGTATTGGACTCAGTAATGGGAAACTGAAAGCCATGTCTGGGGAAGAGCTGGACCATGTGGCAGAGTCAGAGTTATCGTCTGCAGTCAAAAATGTAATGCTTTTTAAACTGTTTCCAATAGTGCTGTAGGAGTCCACTTAAAATAGCATGAGTCTGATAGCTTTTTTCACCCTTTTTTCCTCTTCATCGTCCAGGTTTCTGTTTTCTTCAGAACAAGTCCAAAGCACAAGCTAAAAATCATAAAGGTACTGATTGCCTCCCAACACTGTTATATGAAATGGAAACCCAAACTAGGGCACCGATCCTGTTCCGGCCCATGTCGTTGGCAGCTCTCCTGCTGAATAGGACTGGGCTCTTTGAAAGAGGAGTCAATACAATAGAGCTATGATTACATGGGCAACTTAATATCTACGAGAGTGGAAGTATCCACTGCTCCTGTTGATGTGAGCTGAAATAATGGGGGCTGTGCACTTCTGGAATCCAGCCCCTCACTGAGTAGAATATCTCAGTTGTTTCTCTGTGCACTACCCGTGGTGCTTTGTGCACCTCCGGGCTGCTAAAGTCCATATTCCCGTCCGAGATGTGCAACCCTTCTTCTGCAATGGAATATAAATTACAAACATTGTAACTGCTGCACATTTATTTTGAAGAGCCCATCCTGGTGGCATTGAATTTATTCATCTTTCCATTTCCACAGGCTTTGCAAGGCACAGGTGCCATTGTGGGAATGACAGGGGATGGGGTCAATGATGCAGTGGCCCTAAAATCTGCTGATATTGGGGTGGCAATGGGACAAGCAGGCACAGATGTCAGCAAGGAGGCTGCCAACATGATACTGGTGGACGATGACTTCTCAACTATAATGTAGGTTGCGCGTCAGATACTTTCTTGACATTGAATGCAATGAGTTTCTATGTGACTAGCATTGAAAATATGTCAAAGGCCAGATCCTCAGCTGGTGCAAATCTGCATGCAATCTATGGAGTTGCTAATTTACACCCACTGCAGGTCTAGCCCATTGTGTCTTTGGAGGCACATATGGAGGATTATGTCCATCATATCTCGCTCCATTCTGCCTGCCTCACCCAGGAAGCTTATAGAAAGGACTCCTGAAGCTTGTAATACCCTGCGGTTCACAAGAACAGAGCCAGCAGGCAGAGTGGTCAGAATGACATATACCTCATGTACACTTATGTCCATGTACCAAAACAGAATGGACAGATCTCATCTCAGGCTTCCTAGTTCTGACAGCATCCCTTTAATCAAATGGTTGTATGGATATCCCTGGTATGTTAGAGTTGTCCTAACCTGGTATTGGACTTCCATTGAAATGAAAGGGAAGGGGAGAATATAAACTAAGAGGCTGTTCTCTTGTCTATAAAGTTTCTTAGGTGATTACTAGGTTAGATATGAAATATCATGAATACCCATCAGTTTATAATTTACCACATCTCTCCTTTCCAGGAATGCCATAGAGGAGGGAAAGGGAATATTTTACAATATAAAAAATTTTGTCCGGTTTCAGCTTAGCACGTAAGTACACACTTGCTGAAGCTCCAGTGATGGGCAGCTTTTTGGCTCGGCTGGATGAAGTAATGTTGTGTTGTTCCTGCTCTGTCTCCTTTGCAGGAGCATTTCAGCATTGAGCTTAATCACTCTGTCGACAGTGTTCAATTTACCAAATCCACTCAACGCCATGCAGATCTTGTGGATCAACATTATAATGGATGGACCCCCGGCTCAAAGGTAATGAAATTACACAATGAGCCAAAATTAGCCTTGGAGAAAAGTGATGCAACTCCATTGACTTGAAAGGCATTAACAAGGCTTTGTTAACAAAAGTTGTCATGGTCAGGTGCTGGGCCTCTTGGGGTGGAATCTCCAAATTCTTCCACCCATAGACTGGGAGTGGATCCACTACCCTATGTGTACCCACTGCCTATCACACGCAGGTCCAGCTGGGTTTTGGTCATCTGGGTTTCTTGCCTTCGGCAACCTGTGTCCAGTAATATAGCACCCAGCAGCTTTTTAAAAACAAAATATTTTTATGGAGCAATTGAAAGAAAGCCTTAATGCCTTGTAATCACTGGTCTTGTGACTGACTCTACCTGTGGGATGGTGTATAGAAATTGTCAGCTCCCCTCTGTTAATCCAGCACATCTTACAAATCGAATACATAAATCACATGTTGGGGCACAAATCAGTAACTCTTTACCAGACACCCTTACATTCGCCCCACCCATCCCGAACAGGCTTGAGCCATGATGACACCATAGAGGAGCTAGCACTAATGTTTCTCGTGCTTTGCACCTTCAGCGACTAAGCAAAAGATTTCAGCCTCCTGGGCTCTGTCTGTTTCCTCGCACCAGCACTAAAGTTTTAGAACACATGTAACAGATCTGTATCTGCTAAACACGTTACACGTTGTTTTGTTTGATGACAGCCTGGGAGTTGAACCAGTTGACAAAGATGCCATCAAACAACCCCCTCGAAATATTACGGATACAATTCTCAGCAGAGCGTTGATCCTGAAAATCTTTATGTCTGCTATAATTATCATCAGTGGGACCCTCTTTGTCTTTTGGAAAGAGGTGAGATAAATATTTAATCCCATCTTGTTTGCACTGGCATGGACATTTTAAGGACAATTTTCTCAGACGGTAGAATGTCCAGTGGAGAGGACTCGGGACGACGTGTCAAGAAACTTGGCTCTGCTACTAACTTGCTGTGCAGTCTCTTCACCTTTCAGTGTCTGAGTTTCCCAGCTATAATATGAGGATAAGAATGCTTAACCTCCCTTCAAAAGTTCATTGAGGTCTAGAGATTAAAAGTACTATGTACGTGTCAGGTACTACACATACTATTCGGTATTTCAAGGAGTACATTTGGCTGCAGGGTTTTAGCTTCTGACTTTTTAGGCCACAAAATTCAGCTACAATGTCATCTCTATTTTTGTTTGCAAACCTTTGCAACTGGAGTATTTGTACCCGAGTAAAATCACCATAAACCACACAAGTATCAGTAATTACCCTTTTGAAGGGAAAGGTCAGGCTACAAACGGATCCTGATGCCCAGGTTCAGTAATATTAGGTTAATCACAATTACTGAGAAACTTAAAATTACAGCACTTGACCCCTAAATGAGAGACCTCTATTATGATGCTGGATTTGGAATACATTTTATCTGTATAGTAGTACATAAATAATTATTGCTAATTAGACAGAACGTGAAAATAAATTCTCTAAAGGACTTTTGACTAAATTCACCACTGGCCAAAGATTTTAAAATATTTGAAGATTTGATTGTAAAACATAAATACTGACAGTGGGGAGTTAGGCCCAATTCCTCAGTGGTATTTAGGTAGCTGTCATTGAAATCTGAGGTTGGTGCTAGCTGGAGTGCCTGGAACTACTGTTATCTCTCTTTTTATAATTGGATTAGACTTCAAGTTGACCGTGACTTCTTTCTAAACAAAGGTGGCTATTATTAAACTAAAGTGCTGTGTTAACACGCTTTTATAAGGCCCAAACTTTTTTTTTAATAACCTTGAATTTTACATGTGTTTCCAGATTTCTGAAAGTGGCACAACTCCCAGGACCACAACAATGACTTTTACTTGTTTTGTGTTCTTTGACCTCTTCAATGCCCTGACATGTCGTTCTCAGGTGAGACAGACGATGGCCGTGTCAGCATTGTCTTTAAATAGCAGTTTAAATGTATGCTTCACGTTAGTGGTAATCCAAATATTCTGAACAGGAAGTGGCACGTTTTCTTCATTGTAACTGAAAAAAGTTCAGGTTTTATCTTATTAACCAACTAGGTTTTATAACAACAGTAACGATTAACCAATTTACAACCCAGTTACGCTTGCCTGAGTTAGCATACACATAACTTTAATTTGTTAACGGGCTATTGATGTTGGCTGTTGGACAGGCAGACTGACAAACGTGCAGATTCACATACAAACGAGAGGCTGAAAGATTTGACATTTCATTTTTTTTTCCCCAGACAAAGTTGATCTTTGAGATAGGCTTTTTCCGAAACCGCATGTTCTTATATTCTGTGCTGGGGTCACTGTTGGGGCAGATGGCTGTCATTTACATCCCGCCTTTACAAAAGATCTTCCTAACAGAGAATTTAGGCGCAATAGGTAAGTTATTAGGGAAATAGCAATAATCTTGTGGTTTTAAGCTATTTAAGAGGAATATAAGATTTACCAGATCAGATTAGACCTCTGTGGCATCTCGTGCAGCTCTCGTTGTTACGTGATGACTCAGAAGGAGGTGGGGAAACAATGCAGCCAGCCAGTTGTGTTATGTTGCACATTGCTGGGGCGGAGGAAGGTTCTTTCCTCCAGGCTGTCAGTTTGATTTGATTGTTCTTATTTCTGGTTGCATAGGTTATAAATGTTTATGTTCACGCCCTTATCCAACTCCCCTCACATTCCAGACAAAATATCTGAGTGGTTGTATTCACGTTTCATATTTAGGCACGTCAAGTTCTTCACACAGCTTTGTAGACTAACCTCAGTCTCCACTAGAGAAATTTGTGCTACTGGAGCTATCTTGAACCCTGACACCAGTGCAAACCCCTAATGCACCTGTGTCAAGCAAGGTTCACGTGGGTGTGTTTTACTACCAGACTAAGTCATAGCAATGCAAAGCCTCCTTCGCACTGGTGCATAGATGGTCGTGCTACTGTTACTATAGCAGAACTCCTATTTTATGAACTAACTGGGGAGTGAGGAGTTCATAAAATCCAAAAGATCATAAAACGGAACATGTCCAGATTACAGCAGGGCCAGTCCCTGAGTTAATTTTTAATCATTCAGTGATAGTGTACATAACGACTGGTAATGAATGATACAGTGTGCCTGATTTCTCTTTGTTTGAGAGAGTTGCATCTCTTCTTTGCTGCCAAATCTCTCAGCCTTTTCAAACTGTACAGCCGCTTGACCATTAACTGAAGGATCGAAGTCACATTTGGCAGGCAAAAGATGGGTCATAACTGGTTGTTTATAAGATCGGTGCTCATAAGATCAGGGTTCAGCTGTAGATCAATATAGTTACATTGGTGCAGATTTCTCTAATGTAGACAGGGCCTTATCTGAATACTCTTGCCCAGCACAAAAATGCAGTTGACCCACTGTGTTCCCCTTTCTCTTTCTTCCCTCACTCCCTGGGCAGATCTGTTGTTTCTCACTGGCTTCTCGTCTTCAGTTTTTATTGTGTCGGAGCTCATCAAAGTGTGTGAAAAGCATTGCTGCAGAACGAAGAAAGTGAAGAATCTTCATGAAGTATAACAGATACAGACTGCTCTAAAGAATGTTCTTTGAATTAAACTGCCATTTTGTAATTCAAATGCGTCCTTCTGTGACTGTGCAAATCCTAGGTTGACAGCCCTTCCCATATCAGATAATATTCCTGCCACTTTCTTCACCCAGGCTATTTCAAGCGGTCTGCCCCGGCGCGTAAACACTACCTCTGTTGCACAGATTTATATATATATATTCATAATACGTTGACCAGTCCGTTTGAGCTGGAGCTGTCACTCTGCGCAATGTGGCTATGCACCAGTACAGAACAATCTACTGCACACAGCTGATGTTTGTTTGTTTATTTAAATCACAAGGATTTTTGTTAATAAAATCTGGATTTAAAAAGTTAACTAGTGATTGTCTGAGGGAGAATCTTGCTATTACTTAGGCCAGGGGTGGCCAATCTATGGGCTCCGGAGCCACATGCGGCTCTTCAGAAGTTAATATGCAGCTCCTTGTGTAGGCACTGACTCTGGGGCTGGAGCTACAGGTGCCAACTTTCCAATGTGCCGGGGGGTGCTCACTGCTCAACCCCTGGCTCTCCCACAGGCCCCGTCCCCTCCCCTTAGCCTGCAGTGTCCTTGCTCCTCCCCAGAGCCTCCTGCATGCCACAAAACAGTTGATCGGGAGGTGGGAGCGGGAGATGCTGATCGGCTGCCGGTAGGTGGGAGGCGCTGGGAGCGGGGAGCTGATGGGGGGGGCTCTTTGTCAATGTACATTGGTAAATTCTGGCTCCTTCTCAGGCTCAGGTTGGCCACCCCTGACTTAGGCAGTACCCTCCACTTTTAAAAATGTCTTTCCATTCTTTTGCCTTTACTACCAGGACACCTTATCCCATTTCCCTTGGTGAATGCTGTGACCAGCTGACATTGATTCAGCAAAGGTCTTAAGCAAGTGCCTCGCTTGGGACTACTTACATTCATTTTTAAAGAGCTGCACATGCTTAGGTACCTTGCTGAATAGGGACTTAAAGGGGGCTTGTTTTTAGTTTATCCTCCCCATGAGGCTGCAGAATCCAAGCCTTTCAGCTGCCTTCACCTGATGGGAGTGTAATAAAGCAAGATACCCAGCAGCCCCATCTGTGACTCAGCACTGCTCATCTTCTTTCACACCCCTACAGGAATCTTTAGATCAAAAGCTTCTTGGATTTATAGGCTGTGGGCCGGATTTGTAAAGATAGTTAAGCATTGCTCTGCTCAGCATTGCAATGTCTAACTCATTGAGGAGCCTAGATCTCATTTTTAACTGGGATTTAAGCACTTAAGAGTCTAAATCCTATTGACAGTTGATGGCGTTTAGGCTCCTAAATCAGTTAGGTGTTGCAGTGCCAAATACAGTGATGGAGCACCATGGAACGACAGTTCTACTCACCTAGGAGTTACTGCTCTTCATCATTCAAAGACCTTTACCATAGCCTAGGATAAGGGTTGTGATTATAAAAAAAAAAAAAGTGGAGATATCCTATCTCCTAGAACTGG
Organism: Terrapene triunguis; assembly: GCF_002925995.2. Taxonomy (NCBI): domain Eukaryota; kingdom Metazoa; phylum Chordata; order Testudines; family Emydidae; genus Terrapene; species Terrapene triunguis. Next base: position 8,648,364 of record NW_020698242.1, read on the forward strand.
AAGGGACCTTGAAAGGTCAGTGAGTCCAGCCCCCTGCCTTCACTAGCAGGACCAAGTACTGATTTTTGCCCCAGATCCCTAAGTGGCTCTCTCAAGGATTGAACTTACAAGTCTGGGTTTAGGAGGCCAATGCTCAAACAACTGAGCTATCTCTCCCCCCCCAACATACAGCATACTGTTGGCCAGTAGATAAGGTGCACAATTTTTTTGGTGGGAGGGAGGCATTATTAAAACCCGGAACAACAATGAAAACCTAAGAAGAGATGTTTTCATTGCTAGCTCATTCCTTTCTACATCCTTGCACTGGAATGCAGTGATGCATGGGAAACAGCCTTGGGCTTGACAGACAAGACCAGGGGGACAAAATACTCACTTGCAAATGGACTGCTTGTTTTGTACACGGGCATGTTCAGTTTCTGCACCCCATGACTACAGCTTAGCAGATTTAGATTAAATCTCAGGAAAAACTTCCTAACTGCAAGAACAGTAGGACAATGGACAGACTGCCGAGGGAGGCTGTAGAATCTCCTTCACTGTGGTTTACAAAAGGAGGCTGGAGCCATCTTTCTTGGATGGTTTAGATACAACAAATCCTACATCTTGGCAGGGGGGTTAGACTAGAGGGGCCTTTGGCCCCTTCTACCCAAAAGATTCTATGTAATTACAGAACTTGGGAGTTTCATTTCCATACAAAAGATATTGCTGAAACACTTCTTGGAACATCACTCCATCCATAAGTTTGCTCTGTTCGTTAAAGTTACACTCGCTGATGTATGAGGTGTTTTTTTTGAACTGCTAAAATATAAAGCAGTTTTCATTCTCTTTGTTTAAACAGTGTTGAGGGGGCTGGGCTGGGCAAGGTTAGTGTGGCAGAATACAACTTTTGCAATACATAAGCATTCTGTCAGCAATTACAACATCCAAAGTTCCTTATTCACTTACCAGGAAGTGCCGTGTGTCAGCATCGTCTTGCTGGGCAAGTCTGTAAATAGATCCTCCTTCAGAACACTCACTCAGAGCACCACTCTGTTCCATTTCTCTCTCCCCCACCAACCACCTTCACCTTATATGATCTGATTTAAAGATAAAAAAGCCCAGCTCCTCAAAGTTCACAAATCACAGGACTTCAATGCAGTCAAATGCTACGCTGATTTACAGCAGGATGTTGCCCAACATGAATTTCCTTGACAATACCAGCCCTAGTTCCAACAAAGACAAGTCAGCTCTTCAGATATTAAGTTTTTGGTGAAGAGCAGTTTTCTGCAAATCACTTAACAAAATTAACTACAACCAACCAACCACAATAGCTATTCTTTGGTGACAATAGCCTCCACTTGTTCCTGCTTACCATAAACTATGAACTGGCTCTGGTTTGCTTAAAAACTGCTTCCAAAAAAAAAAAATCCCATAGATAACTTACTAAACTTTTCTTTTAAAAGATTCCAGAAATGCAGCAATCTCTGGGGTGGAACCCAGAAGCTATTTTAACAGCGCTCAGTCACACTACACAATCGTCTAGTACAGACAGAGAATAATAGCTAATTGAAATTGTTGGGGAAATTTCAGGAGGCAGGATGTAAAAATAAAACTGTTACAGAAAGAACCAAATACATTTATTAATTGATCTTGTACAGCAGTTCTGTTACATATCATTTAAAATGATTATAAAAACATTCAGAGAAGAAAACAATTGTGTAAAAAGTTCAGTATAATTAACGTGCTCAAAATTCTATGTTGAGTAAGGACTCTGGAACCTAACTTGATCATTTAGATAAACACACAATATTAGCTTAGCCTTCCCAACCTAGACTGATGAATAGGTACCACATATACGCTAACCATTATTATGGGTAGGGTACAAAATGCATAGCTGATTACCAGGGTCTACAGCAGGAGGGATTTGTCCATGTTCCCCTTTCAACAATAATTTTATATATAGTAATCATGAATACCACCTACTTCATTATAAAGTGAAGACATAAATACAAGCTAATTTGAATGTCCTACTTTGGCACCCAATGAAGAAGCACCAGATAGCTAAGGGTACACCAGAAAATACTTTCAGGGTGGCAATAGAGTTGATTGGACCCTGATCATATACACTGTTAAAGTATATTTTATGCACCATGCAGTGTCAACAGTGAACACCTAGACCCTTTATATGACAATGAATCTAGTCTAATACAAAGATGCTTTGATGTGATCTTCTGCTTTACTGGGAGAAAGATTCCTCAGTCATACATATCAATAAAGAGATCAAGACTGATTTTCAATTCCCCATGTCACTTGCTGGGGCGAAAATTCTAGTTCTCAGTAGAAGTGGGTTTGTTTGGTGAGTAAATTACATAACTAGAGGGTTAGCAATACTCAAAGTACTGAAATACTGATAGCTATGAATGGAATCTAGTAGAAAAAAGCCCTGAATGTGACTGATTGATTGTAGTTACTCACCAGCACAGATGAGTGTTGTAAATAACAGAGAAGGAGCTAATCAGAGGTCAAAATATTTTTTTAAAAATTAGTGATCATTGATTTCATTGTAACAAAATCTGTAATAAGACATTAACTCTAACGTTTGTATAGGTTTTTAGTTGTATGGCTCCTTATGGCATAATCGCGCACTCCAGTCTCAAGCGAGACTACCTCTGATGGCATTTTCCAAGAGAATTTCCATTGACATCAATGGGAGTTATGCCTGAGTAAGAACCACAGGACTGGGCCCACTGATAGAAGTCTTTGTGGTTGAATCCCTGAATGGCTGTTTTACAAAGGGCCAAATTCTGTGCTGGCTTATTAATTAAGTGAAACTTCACTCAAATGAAGTCTAGCAAAAGTCGGTGCAGAACTGGATGCAGTCTATCCAGAGTTCTATGTTTCTGTGTACAATCCACATACCGTAATTTATAGAAAAGCTGAGCTTAGAAATACATCCTAATTTGAAGCAGTTTTTACAGCAACAACGGAAATGAAGCACACCCTTTATAAAGACTGACCTGGACTGTTCTACAGATACCGTTTTAAAATGTTAACAACTTGTAACTCTGCATAGACATTTAAATAATTAAGCTGATTTCATTGCATGCAAGGAATTATTTTCAGCTGAGATATCAAAAGCATGTTTGACATCTTTGAGATTAATAATAATAAATGAAGTCTAGCACAAGTCAGTGCAGAACTGGATGCAGTCTATCCATTGTTCTATGTTTCTGTGTACAATCTATATACCATAATTTACTGAAAAGCTGAGCTTAGAAATAGATCCTAATTTGAAGCAGCTTTTACAGCAACAACGCAAATGAAGCACACCCTTTATAAAGACTGAACTGGACTGTTCTACAGATCCCATTTTAAAATGTTAACAACTTGTACGCTGCACAAACATTTAAATAATGAAGCCGATTTCACTGCATGCAAGGAATTATTTTCAGCTGAGATATCAAAAGCTTGTTTGACATCTTTGAAATTCTATATACAGTAAAAGTTAATACTCCATGTGACTAAGCAGCAATAATAATATTTGTACTTAATATCTGCATGCAGAGAGGAAAATGAACCTATTGCAAATGCTATTACATTTATTTCCAGCTACAACCAGGACTTAGACAGCTATCTAAATTCCCACTCTTCCAAAAGAAACCATCTGCAGTCATGACATCTTCCTGGACCTATTACGCGAATACTCTTTACGCTGTATTTTTGTTTCAGCTAATTACACAAGTGGAAACAGATGACAAAATATCCTGTCCAAGGAATATCAGCACTAGATGGGATCAGGCAGAACAATCCAAGTCACATGGGTCATCTTAGTTGTCATCATCATCTTCAATCTGCTCTCGCAAACCATCGCTCTGACGACTTTTTCCAGACATTTCTAACAAGGCGTGAGCCTCGGGGTCTGTATCCAGGATGCTCTTCTTACCCTTTAGCTTAAACAAAATCGAAAAGGCAATTTAAAATGTCATCACAAATGTCAACAAGGTCAAGTCACAAGTAAATTAAGCTTGAATATCCATAAGCTGCTTGTTTGGTTTTAAAGATTGTTATGATGATTTCCCAGGTGCATGTAAACGGAAAAGATTCACTAGGACATACCAACTACTTTGCGCCGCTCCAGTGACACAAGACAGCTGTAAGGTTGGCTTAGCAGGCCAGTTTACTGTTTATGGTTGCTTTGGGTCACAAACCAGTCAGAATATACTGGTTAATCTGACCCAATATTTCAAGTGCAGACGTGAACTTTTAAGTGATTCAAATACAATTTGACAGTCTTCCTAAAAGACTAGTTCTGTTTCTATTTCCAGATGTGTGCGCACTGTATAGCCTCTGGGCATGTTTAAATAATGTGAAAAGAAAATATCAGCTGTGTAAAATAGACAATGTAACACACACACACACCCCTGAGGAAAATTTACTGTACAAAGACAGATTTCCCAACTTGGCCTCAGGAGCAGAGAAACTTTCATACAAGTTTATTTATGCATGTCTTAGGCAATAAGACCTTCCCCACTTGTTCTTATTGAAACCAAGCCCCACAGAGATTTCCTGCATCCCTGACTAAATTATGGCTCTCTTGATTCCCTTCTCTTTAACACCCGAAATAATCCCACTCCCTCTTTGATATTTACATGTTTCAAATATATAGCATCATAGAGTTATTTTAAAGGATTACAATAGCACAGCCAATGTTTCATACAGACAGCTGCAGTAGTCGTGGTTTGTTCCATTTATGCCTCTTGTTCCAGTTGGCATATGTACTTTATGTGTTTTAAATTTCAGAAAGTATTTAGCTGCCATAGCAATGGGTGCTAGGACAAAAAGTCAACATATTTAAAACATCGTAGAAATATGTTAAATATATTCTCTGTTGTATGTTTCTACACATGTAGGTTAATTTTGCCAACTTTTGAAACACTGTATTCACTTACCATTGCGCTTTTTGGGAGATCTCCCACTGCCCACACCTCCATGGCATCTATTGTAAAGTTTTCATTAGCTGACAGCTGAGGACTGTTGTAGGTGGTACAGCTAGGTTTCGCTCTGCTGTGTCCATTCCCATAGTTACTGTCTATCCAGAGCCCAAAGTAATCATGCTGTCCTCCCATGCCCTGTGAAATAAATCATCACATTAAATACTTATTAAACACACATAAACCAGAAACTAGGCCAGGGCTCAGGGGTAGATTGTAAGCTGCTAGTTTCAGTATTTATGGCCAAATTTCCAAAGCTGGTAAAATGGGGCATTTCAAATCAGCTTGTGTTTACATATCCAAATTGAACCTTTGTGTGTGCAAACTATCTGTACAATACCCACCTTGCATGTCGTACAGGAGCATGACAATTCTGCAGCCACATCAGCTGTACCTTGCTTTGGAAATGTAACCCGCTATGTAGTCTAACAGCTACTGTTTGTTTGACAACATGCCCGTTTTAGCAAGGCTATACCCATTTTAGCCAAGACTTTCCCATTTAAAGCAACAAGTACAATTTGATGTGGTCTTTCTTTAAAGCAAGATTTCACTCGGATGCAGTGATTACTGAAGTAACTATTGAGGCAATGCTGACACATTCTGTCTTAAAACATTTGCCTGCTTGTTTAAAGTAACTGAAATCCACCATGGTGCTGAGGACTCATGCAAAGTCCTCTCCACCTGTAAGACCCTGAACAGAGAACTTCCGGGGGTAGTCACACAGAGACAGACTGTACAACCCTTGTGCATAGTTTTTGATGGGGGCTTCTTTATGCCAGCCATGCATAAACCAGCATGGAGCGTGGCAGTGAGAAGAGACTAAGGATGGATCATATGGATCTTCAATTACGCAGGTCTTGGGAATCTAACACCATGTAAATGGTGTGGACATGTGCAACCAACTCTTCCAGCCAATAGGATGGAGTGGCAGCATCCGGAGGGCTGCATGCCAACGTTGAATGTTGTTCCCAACCTGAGGATGGATTCCACTCCTTAACTCCCCCAGAAACTTCACCTGCGCAAAGCCAAGTTACTTGGGTTAGAAATGCATGAAATGGATTTTACCCTGAACGGTTTACTGTTTAAATATGAACATCAGCTGTAAATAATCAGATAAACTGGCATCTTTACTCTGAATGAAAACGTATGAAGGTGAGAAATCCTCACAGTAAAAGTGCTGAGCTAATACACAAGGAGAAAACTTCCTTTAAGGATCATAGCACACGAAATGTCAGCTTAAAAAGGCAGAAACAAATACACAAGACACTTTCAAAGACCAGCCACGAATCTGATTTCCAAACTGTCATTTCTTAGTACTTACGAGTCCATTTGGCATAGTTTGCTGCCCATGATTCAAATACATGTAGTGGTCATTGTATCCAGTGTCCGTGTACACCGCGAGAGAGGGAGAAACGGAAAACAAAAAGCATCTGTTGTCACCTATAAATTGCAGCAGCGTAAAGTGTCGGAGACAAAACAATGGACAAAGTGTGACTTACTTATGAATAGGACAGGAAAGCAAGATCCCAAAAAGCAGCAGCAAAACAGTTCAAAAACAGCGCTGATATGTCAGCAGTGCCAGTACTGATGCTCAGTCAAGACACATAGCCAAAGTCTGTTCTCTGTTATAGCTACACAGCACCACAGACATCAATGGGATTGCATGGCTATAAATGAGGGCAGAATCTAGGGATCCTGGGTATGTTTGATTACAATGTAAGGACTGGGCTACCCACAAAACATGCACGGGTTCACCTACATAGTTTTTAAATCCATTTAGTTGGAGCAGTGCAAACCCCTACGTGTGGACACTCTTGGTTCTATCTACAACTGGGATGTATCAATTCAGCTTGATCGACGTAAAAAACACTTTTAGTTAAGCTTGATGCAAGTTTTGTATGTAGAGAAGGCCTAAGGGTCTGATGCTTAAGCGCTTTGCACCTCTTATTTACACCTGTATAAGCGAGGTGTAAAATGCCATCTAATCAGCATGTAGCATATTATCTTTATCTTGCACAGGTGTTTTTACACACAGTACAAGACACTGGCGAATCAGGGCCTACATTTTCACAAATTAGGCCCCAATTCAGCAAAGTATGTGCTTAAGTACTTTGCCAAATCAAGACCTCAGCTAACATTTCCCCTTGAGTTTAAGAAACTCAGAACTAAAAATGTGAAACAATATCTTGGATAATGCCCTACTGAACAGTTGGCAAGGGATCCAGACCGAAAGGTTAATTAAAACCAATAACGTTTTACAAATGAGTAATATGGAGTAAAATGAGCAAATACATAATTTAGGGAGTTGTATTAATAAATGAGAATGTTCAGCAGGGTAAGTTATCTATTAAGTCAATGCAACAGAGTTTCTACTCTCACAAATCAATTTTCTCTGCAAAATTTCACAAGGATTTTTATGAAATCTCATTTTTCCTGTCTAATTTCTCAGGTCAAGGAGTGCTTGATTCAATATCTACAAGTTAAAAAGTGTCCCCTGCAATAAGATGTCACCGGTTTCTGTAACCTGTCTGCCACAACTGTTCTCTAAGGGAGAACATGCGTCTGACGAAGTGGGTATTCACCCACGAAAGCTTATGCTCCAAGACATCTGTTAGTCTATAAGGTGCCACAGGACTCTTTGTTGCTGTTCTCGAAGGGCAAGTGCTAAAGAACTGTTGCAAGAATTCTCACCAGAAAAAAACTGTGATAATGCGTGAGGCAAGCTGCATTTGAAAATAAAATAACTTGGCCATTTAAAATTCTTCAAATCCTCTCCTCTCAAATTCCAACCAACCCAAAGGCACTGATTAACCCACATGATTAGCAACTGGCATGGCAATATATTTTGTATATTAACCTGCTGGAGTGAGAGAAACACAAAAATCATATTCAAATGTTACCTTGTATATATTTTTTCTTCAGTTACTACTTCAAAAGCTAAAGTCCCCTCTGCCCAAGTTTTGTAAAGGGAAAATAAAGGGTTCGGCTAGCATGAATGAGAGCTTTTAGATCCAAGGGGAACCCCTTGTTGCTGTATTTTAAACAGGAACATAAATATCCATCTATTCATATACAGAAATATCCGTCTGTTAGATGTAAGACCAATACTGCTGAGCTTCAGCAATGGCATTCCAGTGATACAGAGCAGAATTTGGCCGTGTGTGTGTGTGTGTGTGTGTGTATTGTATTTTTTTACTATGTAGAGCAACAGCCAAACAAATGTAAGGCCGCCATCTAGTGGACATTTATTTTAATCTATTAAATAATGAAGTTTGGTGGGCCACATTCTTCTCTCATTTACACCAATGGAGCTCCAGTGAAGTCTGTGGGTAGAACTGCAAAGATCATTTGTTCTAAGGTATTTATTCTGTGGTCAGTAAGTCCTGTGGATTTAAAAATTGTCAATGAATAACAGACACAAACTGTAAAGCAACCATCAGTATCGGAACTGAGTTCACAATAAGGCAGAGGAACTAGCCAGATTTTTACCAACATACAGAATTATAATTTCATTTTGAATGTCAGGAAGCAAGCATTTCCTACATTTTAGAGAAGCATAATATGTGTTACCCCAGTAAAATTCCTGAGTTCAGGAAGTGGATATAGAAAGATATTCCTGCTAAACAACATGGAATGCAACAGATACCGAGGAGCCACACATCAACGACCAGTGTGGCTACATTCTGCTCTTGTTAGAGCATCAACCTAGCAGGTGAAGAGACATTTTCTAAGGGAATCAATAAATGAAAGAAAGAATGGTTTCATTAAACTATGTTTTGTAAGGGTTCATCTACTGGATGTTGTCTTACCAATATTATGGGCAACTCTGTATATGAGAAAACAGAAAATAGGGAGTGGAGAAGAACTACAGGGTCAACAAATTATTATTCCACTGAGACAGATAAGCTTTTGAAATTAAGGCAAAAGATAGCCACATGTTAAAATTTGGAAGAGGACAGAGTCAACGGTCTTGCAAGAGTTCCTTCCCCTTCGCTCCCTTGATAAAGTCTTCATTAACACATGCCATGCTGCTACTCTAAACCATGAGATTTTTGCCGAAACATAAAGCAATTCTTACCTTGAAATTGTGGTTTAGCATCCCACGATTGCGATGCAAACCCACCAAAGATATATCCATCCAAGTCCTTTAAGACCAATATACAGGGACCCTTGTTTATGATTTGCCCACACAGCTGTGAAAAACTTTCTCCATGAACCCGAGAAGAAAACAAAAGTCTCCACTTGAGCTGTAGCTCCGAGGGGAGCTGGGAGTTGATGTATATGATGGACGGGATGTCCAGAAAACTAACAAAACTTCTTCCGTTGATGCCCTTGCACTCTGGAACCAAATTGACTAGGTCTTCAGCGTGATCTGGGAGTGAATGCAGGACAAGGAGCCCCTGCCTGACGATAACACTGAGGAAAGTAGAGATCTGTGGAACTTGGAACACCCAGTTCTCAATGGTACTTTGATCACACACGGCATCCATGAGAGGCGGTCCCACAAGTTTCTTCCCATCTACATAATGAACACATTAACACAAGATAGCTTGTACATTTCTCACAAGGGATCTGCAAAGCTGCTTATAGCATCCAAGTCTATATCTTCCCCTAAGTATATAATTACCTGCCTTCTAATTTTTTACAGTGGAAACACTTAGTCACATTTGCTCATTATTTGAATATTAAACTGCATATGGAAGGAGCTAATATGGTCCGCAAGATTCAGTAAACGTATGCGTTGGAAAGAGGCATAGCTCTTGGTAACTTGGGACAGCCTCTAGCTGTGTTGGAAAGATGGTTGAGAAATATGATGTCTCAGTTATAACGGATCAGATGGCTTCTACAAGATGAAAGCTCTAATACCGTGGCATAGCAAAGCATGATCTTGTTCATCCAGCAGAAGCAAAGACTGCCATAAATGGATATAAATGCACCAAAACAACTGTAAGCCAAGTAATTCTACAATGGTGACGAGGCCTAATGAGATAAAACACAGAGCTATAAATCTGCATGACTACAAATTAGATTGAATTGGGAATTGAAATCCAAACTGCTCCTGGATTCCATCAGGAAGTATAGGTGGATAATTAACATCCCCAGATCTGAATTCAACCCTCTCGTTTTGGTTCTTGATCTGAATTTCTAACTCCAGGTCAGAGAGAGCAAATACCTTACAAGAACAGCTGACTCTGCAAGATTTCCACCATTTTGGCATAAATTATTTCAGGATTTTCACTGCTCACCTTCAAGTTTCAGTTCTGATAACAGCTGAGAAACCAGAGCCTTTATTCCACTGGCAGGAGCTTGAGTCTTCTCCAGATTCCAGCCCTTCAGCAGATTCCTGTAGCTCAGTACATGAACTACAGAGGTGATCAGATCCTCTGTGAACTTGAAGGGCATAACATTGCCATTACAACCTTAATTCCCTATTTAAAAGAAAATTGCCAAGAACACCACAGAGCACCCCCACAAGTGCATTAATCGGTGCTTATCGCAGTGGTCTGGGTGATATGGACGTCGTTGCCGTATGTAAATGTTATTCATAACACCTGTCTGCTATAGTTAAATTTCATAAATAATCATAGTTCGCATTTGTTAAACACCCTTCCCCCAATGATCTCAAGTATAAACCTTAATTCTCAAACATCCTTCCATGGTATAGTAACTATTAAACAACTTTTACCGATGGGTAAACTGAGAAGAAACAGAGGGTCAGGCAGTGTCATTTACAATCTAGCCCATATTGGGGGTGAAGTGGAGCTACACTGCCCCCAGAGGAACTTGGGAGTGCTTGGGCTGCATCATCCCGTTTGTTTGTGAAGCTTGTTCTCCCTTTGGGCTACTCTACACCCCCTTTAGGTGTGTGACCCCTGAGTGTGCCTCGAGGGAGCAGTCTATATGCTCCTCCCAGGGCAGCCACTGACTCTTGAGACAGGTTGACAGGGGGCAGAGAGGAAAAAGCCTACGTACTTCCATCCCCACAGCACACCTGCACTACTGCCATACGCAATCTGGCCCTCAAATGATTTGCCCAAGGTCAGAGTGAGTGAGCCTGAATCCCAGCCCGGGGCTCTAACCACTACCTCCCCAAAACATTGAAGAAAACAAAAACCAAACTACACACAAATGATTTTTTCCCTTTACCTCTTGGATTTGTTTTCCCTTCACAGGCCCTTCGGTGCTAGATATCATTCTCATTATTATGCTGCTCTTCTCCTCTACGTTGCCTTTTAAAAGGGCTGACATAAAAATTATGAACTGCTCCTTAACAATCTGTTCACTTGACCCAGATGACTTCCCAGTCAGGTCAACACTTTTCATTCCATTGTATAGCCTAGAGGTCATTTGCTCTGGTAATGCTTCCTGGACATGGGCCTGTCAGAGAAAGAAGAGTTAAGGACAGATTTTTAACTAGGAAGAACAAGACTTCTATACGCAGCTAAAACAGTCCAGCTGATCTGTGCCTAGGTGTACTGGTTAGGAACTGAATATCCCACTATCTAATATATATTAGAGTGAAACCTTCATAGAAGATCACTTCTCAAAGAGGCAGTCCCCATCTTCATCAACTACTTTATAGTATCCCCAAGGTTTCCAGCAGAATTTTGTAAGACCTTTAGTTATTTAGAAATTAATAGGCCAGGGATTCAAAACAAACAAAAGGAAGTACTTCTTCGCACAACACACAGTCAACCCGTGAAACTTGTTGCCAGGGGATGTTGTGAAGGCCAAAGGTATAACCGTGCTAAAAAAAGAATTAGATAAGTTCATGGAGGATAGGTCCATCAATTGCTATTTAGCCAAGATGGTCAGGGATAGAACCCCATGCTCTGGGAGTTCCTAAACGTCCAACTGCCAGAAGCTGGGACTGGAAGACAGGGGCTGGATCGCTCAAAAATGCCCTGTTCTCTTCATTCCCTCTGAAGCATCTGGCACAGGCCACTCTCAGAGACAGGATACTGGCCTGGATGGACCACTGGTCTGACCCAGTATGGCCATTCTTATGTAAAGGCCAGGGTCATTTTATAGTAACTATCTTAAACTAGAACTTGTAAAAAGTTAAAAACATGCAAGTGAAGGATTTCCGTAAGAAAACACCGTTTCCAAGATCTGTGGCTCAGTTAGTCAGACCAAAGTTTTGAATGTATTATGCCAATTTTTCTTTTTGGATATATAGCTCACAAATGCATTTAAAGAAATAAGTAAGTGAAATTTCCCCCTGTCTAATTTTGCCTCTTATAAACTAAATGCAGACAAGATAATTAACTCTGAAAAGTAACTAGAATGCATGTATAGTAACTACCTTTAGAAGGATTTTTACTCTGCAGAGCAATATTCAGTTTAATCATTGGGCCAAATCTAGTTCACCTTACTCATGTAAAGAGTCCACTGATGCTGGACAACAGAAATCAAAGGGACTGATCATGAGAGTAAGAGGAGTAAGATTTGGATTACTGTCTAATTTCTATACAGCTTCATACAATATATCATAGACATATAATATTAAAGGAGATCTCTGGCTCTTGACTTGAGAAGCTTTCACAGTATATAAAATAACTAAAATATACAAAATATATACATACACTAAAACAGAATGTGATTACATAGCATAACACAGGTGAGCAAACTATGGCCCGCGGGTCGCTTGCGGCCTGCGGGATCTTTTTATCCAGCCCTTGAGCTCTGGCCGGGGGAGCGGGGCCAGGGCCTTGCCGCGCTCTGCCCAGCGCTCCCAGCCCCCACCTCAGTGATGAGCAGTTCATTTTGAGCACCATCTTCCGGGAAGATTCTTCTGGCACGCTAAACGCCACACTGCACAGGTATGACTTCACCACCCCTACACAGCAGCGTGCCAAATCCCCTCCCAGTTTCCTATGGCCCCACCCTCGAGAGCCTCGAGTGGAGGGAAACTGCCCAGGGGCCGCAGCTGCTCCCATCCTAACTCGGGTGCCTGGGCATGTGGCACAGCTGCCTTGGTGTCACACTGCCAGCAGGGCCCCTAGGAGTCCCTGGTACCGCCCCGTGGAGCCCCCCGCGCGCCACCCCTCATAAGTCCTCTCGCCACACCGCGGTAACATCCCTTACTATATACAAACTTTTAATGAATACAACAGTAAAAACAGAAATCAAAGTATAACAGTAAGAACATTTTGGGGGGGAGGCTGGGGCATAAAGTTACAGGTGAATTTACACCTGCCTCTTCTTGTCCACATGGGTTCTGGGATAGAGCGCCATGGCTCAAAATTGTCAGGGGCACTGACGCCCGACAAATCCAGGCTACAGAGAGGGCCCAGTTTTTTCACAGTGCCTGCCATCTTGTAAAACGGCAGTTTGACATAAGGGCAGCAGTTAGGATTTTCTTTTCTCTTTCAAAAATGAGCGCTGCAAAAAAAAAAAAAAAAAAAAAAGTGGACAGTGAGTGTCGGGTTTTCAACAAAGAATGGAACGCAAAATATTTTTTCACAAACGTGAACTCAAAGGCTGTATGCCTGATTTGCCAGGAAAGCATTGCGGTGTTTAAGGAGTACAATTTGAATCTCCATTTTTCAACGAAACATCCTAATGATGGCAGCAATTTAACAACTGAGGAAAGGGCAAGAAAGCTGAGAAACTCACCACGAACTTAAAAACTCAGCAAAATATTTATGTGCGACGAGCTGCAGTTCAGGAAGCCACTAGAAAGGTAAGTTATATTCTGGCGTTTAAAATCGCTAAACAAAATAAGCCTTTTATTGAAGGGGAGTTTTTGAAAGATGCATGGTTGATGTTGCTGGCATGCTGTGCCCGGAATACCAAAACATGTTAGAGAACATTTGTTTGTCATGAAGAACTGTTACTCGCCGTGTAGAAGTGATTGATGAACATTTGGCTTCTGAGTTGAACAAGAAAGCACAGGGCTTTCCATTGTTTCCGTTAGTTCTCGATGACAGCACTGACATTAAGGACACAGCAGTTACTGATTTTTGTCAGAGGAATTGACAACAAATTTGAAATCACAGAGGAATTTTGGAATCAATGAAAGGCACAACTAAGGGATCGGATTTATACAAGAGGGTGTCTGGGTGCCTTGAACATCTGAAGCTCCCCTGGAGTAAACTGGCAAACATAACCACAGATGGATCACCAAATTTAACTGGGAAAAATGTAGGACTTTTCAAAAGAATTCAGGACAAAGTAAAAGAAGATGACCCTGATAAAGAGGTGATTTTTCTGCATTGTATTATACATCAGGAGGCCCTCTGCAAAAATGTCCTGGACATTGATCATGTTGTTTGCACAGTAGTGAAAATAGTGAACTAAATAAGAGCGAGGGGACTTAATCATCAGCAATTAATTTCCCTTCTTGAAGACAATGACGCCGAACACCCTGACTTACTTTATCATACAAATGTCCGCTGGCTCAGCCTAGGAAAGATATTGCAGCCAGTGTGGGAGCTCAGAAATGAAATTCGCACTTTTCTGGAGATGCAGAGGAAAGAAAATGATTTCCCTGAATTAAAGAATTCAAACTGGGTGTGCGACCTCGCTTTTGGTGTGGCTACCTTGGCACATTTAAATGAACTTAATGTAAACCTGCAAGGGAAGAATGTGTTTATACACAAATTGTATTCTAGTGTGACAGCTTTCAAAGCTTAGTCTTGTTTTCAAAACAAATTAAGGACAAAGTGTTCGCTTACTTTCCAACAGTGAAATATTTGGGAGTGTCACCAGAGCAGAGAGAAAAGTACAGCAAAATTTTGAGTGACTTGCACGGAGAATTTTCTCATCGACTCTCTGACTTTGAGAAGATAGAGAAGACACTGGAGCTAGTGTCATGCCCACAGTCATTTGACTACAAGAAAGCCCCACAAAAATTACAACTGGAGCTCATTGATCTCCAGTGCGATTCCACCTTGAAGGAAAAGTACAATTCAGAAAAACTGGACGAGTTTTATGCCTCCTTGAGTGAAACAAAGCTCCCAAATATCCGCAAGGTGGCACAGAAAATCCTTGTTTTGTTCGGCTCCACCTATGTGTGAGAACAAACATTTTCCCTGCTGAATTACAACAAATCTCGCTACGGATCCCAGTTAACCGACCAGCATCTCAGCTCAGTATTGCGGATTTCCACAACGAGAATGACACCGGACTTTGATGCCATTTTAAAAAAGGGTGACCAGCTGCAGTGTTCACATTAATCAAAGAGGGCGTGGAAAGGGGTTACGTTTAGTTTAATTATTGTAATACGTTGTTATGATGGTATATTTATAATAGTAAGTAAGGTTTTATGTTTATTTCCACTAAAATGTATCTTTATTAATTAGAGGTTATTTGAATATCTCTGAATTGCTAATTTCATGAGCATTCATAGCCCGCCATACAATTTCCATTCCCAGATGTGGCCCTCAGGCCAAAAAATTTGCCCTCCCCTGGCATAACACCTAAGGGAGAGTATGTAAAGCACTTCACATAATATGTTCAATACCTTGAGCCTAATTCATCTCTCATTTACACTGGTGTAAAACAGCAATAACTTCACTGCAGTCAATGTACTTACACTGGTGTAAAAGCATCAGAGATCAGAATCAGATCCCTTCAGTGCAGTGCCCTTCCTAGTCGTCCCTGTGAAATAAATGGCCACACTCCTTAGACATCAATGGAAGCTGGACCACATGCTATATGTACAGCAAAGCCAATAAGTAGTGCTTAATCCCACTCCCACTGACGCCAATGGTAAAACTCCCATTGATTTCAGCCAGAGCAGAACTGGAACCCACGGTCTTGGGGCAGGTATACACTAAGGCTTAAGTACACCCTCCTCCCCCTCCCCCACGTGACGCAAGTTACAGCAACCCAAGTGCTGTCCACACTGGCACTATGCTGACGGGAAAGCGATCTCCTGTCGGCGTAGAGCATCTTCACCAGACTCGCTACAGTGGCGCAGCTGCATTAGTGCGCCAGTGTAGAGCTTCTAGGGTAGACCCGCCCTTAGACATTATAGCCTATTATATCAAGAGAGGGACTGACACTTAGGGTACTGGTACGTTCAAGAGGTTTTCTAAAAGTGCCATAGGATCTTGAAGTGAGACAAGTAGCAGGAACTCACGCCATGTCTACACTATGGGTGCTAGAGTGCACAGCTGCAGGGCTGCCGTATGCCACTATAGGGTGTAGTGTATACACGTCCTATATTGATGGAAGGAGCTTTTCCGTCGATATAGGTAATCCACTTCTCCGAGCAGTGGTAGCTAGCTCGACAGAAGAATTTTTCCATTGACCTAGCTGTGTCTACACCAGGCGTTGGGGGGGCTTAATTACACCACTCAGGAGTATACATTTTTCCCCATCCATGGGTGACGCATCTAGGTTGATGTACATTTTAAGTGGAGATCAGGGCTTAGCTAAACATCTTACCTGAAGGCTGTTGCACCTTCACAGTGCAAAATTATTTGTTTCCCAGATCCCTTCACCACAATTACTACTGCATTGTTTTGTCACACTGGTAGATATGACATTTATTAGATTTGAATTTTTTTCCAAAAGGATGCCTAATAAACATTTAAAATACATTTACACCTATGTTTGTATTTGGAATCCTTTTCTAGAATGGTATGAAGAGAACTAATTACATTAAATTACAAGGGCCATGGATCTCTTGAGAAGACACAAAATAGCAATGTCTGTTGTATCCTTCACCGTGTCCATTCATTATTATTATTTGTACTATGTAACATCTAAAACTTTATTGTGCTAGACAGTGTAAAAATGAAAAGTGAATAACAGTTGCTGTCCCGAACAGCTTTGGCACCGATTTTTAAAGGAAGCTAGGTGCTTTTGAAAATCACACTGGGCATCTATCTACATTTTTAGGTGTTAAATACCTTTAAAAAACTGGCCCTTACAATCTAAGGGTAGATCTACACTTACGGCAGCATGTAGAGTACAGACACTGCACGCTCAGTTAGCATGAGTTTAAAGAGCAGTGTACAATGCGAGGCACAGCTTAGGCGAGTAGAGTAGAAGCATGCCAGAACCTTAGGGTAGATACCCTACACGGCTCTCTTCATGCCCCAAGCAGTGCATGCCACATCTACACTGCTATTGTTAGCAGTGAAGTGTCCCTCTGGCTCCCCTCTGCCACAGCCATTCCCCATCGCCGGGAAGATTCTGGCCACGGGAAGATGCTCTGGCAGAGGAGAAGCAGTGGGGAAAGGCTCCAGGAGCTTCCCGCTGCTGGAGACTGCCCCAGCCACCTTCCCCCTGGCAGAGCCTTTCACTGCTGCATGTAGTTACACATTCCCTAAATGTCGCTGCCAGTGTGGACAAGGACTACACTGATAATATAGTCAAAAGGGTAGCTGGGAAAACAGAGGCATAGAGAGGGGATGTTACTTGCCTAAGTTCACAGAGCAAGTTAGTGGCAGAGCTGGGAAGATAAGCGAGGTCTCTTGGCTCCCAGTCCAGTATCCTAGTCACTAAACCACATGCCCCTTTTCACTGAGCTCTTATTTAACGGATCCTATTCTGTAGTGTATATTAAAACACACTTTTAATATGACTTCAGTTTAGACATTTGACCGCTGTCACACTAAAGTTGTCAAATGCTACAAAAATATTTTTCCTCCTTTTACTTGATTAGAAAATTAATGCAAAGTTAATCACAGAGTGTAATATATGTTAATTTGCTAAAACAGACAGCCTTGGCTTAATCACGCAAAATTAAATGTTCTCACTTCAGCACAAGGGTGAAGATTAGTGGCTGTGAGTGCAGTCAAGAATGACATAACCAAACATGATCTATTTATGTTACAACTTGCCAAGAAATTCTGTAAATTACAACACACCCATAAATTCTGGGTAAGAGAAATATTCTCTCCATTTGTTGGCTTCTGCAAAACATATTCATATTGCTGCTAAGATACATCGGAATCAGACCTGTTGTTTATTCAGTTGGGTGCAATTGAAGAGATATTGAGTACAAATAAACCTCAATTATTAATAATCTTGAACTGTAAGAAAAAAATTAAATATATCCTTCCCCCTCAAAAAGAAATATTTAATATGCAATTAAAATGAAATAACACCTAAAATTAACTACCCATGAATCTCTATTTCTTCTCTAGAAAAATATTCAATAAATTACATTACAGACATGTTAAGCATGACAGATTTTCTTGCCTTTAACATTGCCAGGGTTACAGCTTTTCTGGTAGCTTTTCCAATCTTTACTCCTCCGGATCCATCCGACCCAGATAAGGTATCAAATACTCCATCTATATCTGTCTTTTCCTCAGGAAGAAACCTTGAAAGGTGGGTCTCATAGCAACTGCTTTCCACATTTCCCATCTTTTCAAAAAAGTGATGGAATCCTATGATGAAGAAGAAAGGAAAAAAGGATAAAAGCATGGGAAAAACAAGTAATTTGGGGGGGGGGGGAAAACACAAAAAAAAAAAAAAAAAAAAACTCCACAAAAATGTGCAAAATTTTTTAAGGGGGGGGGGGAAATAATCAAATTAGTCATAAAATATCACCATTAGAACTCTGTGAAAGCAGAGATTGAACACACTTGAAGAAAAATGTGACCATTAAATATGATTTAAAAAAAAATAATATGTAGTGTAAGTTGCACACTGAGCCCACCCTTTCTACCAATACAAACATAATTTGGGGCTTATCAAATGGGAAAAACAATATGATTTAATGATTAAATCAGCTTCAACGGAGTTAATGTAAAACTGTGAGTTGGAATACATCAGTAAATGCAAGTGAACAAGTTGGTTATGGAATCTTTATGACTGATTATGCTATTTCTTTCTGATGGGTTTATGGACTAAAGCCAGCTCTGCCAATAGAACATGACAGGAAAAAAAACATCGGTCATAGGTAGGGTCTCAATGAAGGACAGCTGATATTTTTTTTTTCTATAGACTGACTTCATAAGTCATTCAAACAACAGCGAAGGAAAATGACATGACAAAGCACTCAGCAATAACGGCTCAAGAACCTGGTTCCTGTAGTGCTGGTAACTCATGAGAGATAGTACCCAACCCACAGGACTAAACAAAGCCCCAGTACTGTATTCAGTAGACTCTCCAATGTTAACATGAGTTCCCATACTATTTAGGTAGGTAACCTGCTTGACAATATCCTGATTAGTAGACACGTCCTATGCAAAGGAGGAAGAGAATGGTGCCTTAGTGTCTAATTTTGAACAAGACAGTCATTAAGGACTCTCAGCAAATGAACAGGCCTAGCCCTGGCAGCACAAAGGGACAGCTGCAACTCACATGAAACCAGTTCTCTCCAGAGCTTGAGAGGAAGAAGAGGGGAAAACCTCGGTAAAGGAGAACAGCCACTTAAAAACTCAAAGGCTGAGAACGTTGAAAGGGAGGAACAAAAGGGACAGGACATACTTTTGGAAAAAGAGGGGACCTTCTACATTGCCAGAGCACCATCTGAGGCTTGACCAGGAGAAGTGTGGTCCAGGAAAAAGGGGAGTTGGAACCCTGAAAGGACACTGACCGAAATCCCAAAGAACGCTCAAGAGTGATCAGGAAATTGCGTCGAGGCATTTCTTATTTTGCATGGATCTGTATTTCTCTTGTGCTGTCTGAAGTTGAGTGATTGTTTGAGAAATCCTTTTGCAAAGTCTATGTCCATTTGCTTAAACTATCACGTGTCTCTGTAGAGGGTAAACTATAAACCAGAGTGCCCACAAGAGTGAAGCTCTGAGGAAAGGAGTGCTTAAGTTACTGGGGATTCTTGGGGCTGGAGCAGCTGAGCTACAGAATCTCATTTCCAAAAGGCACCAGACAGGGGGTCTGTGACCAGGAAGTGTGTCAGAGATGCCACAGATGGTGGCTAGAGTCTACCCAGTGACCAGGAGGAGCTTAAAAGCACACAGGCCCAGCATGTGGGTCCAAATACAGCAGCCAGGTGTGTATCCAGTAGGGGGAGCTTTACCAGGGCTCTGACACCTATTAAGGGATTCATTTTCACCCTGCATGCCCATTAAAGCTAATGGTGTGTACATAAAAATATCAAGATGGCAGACTCTGAAACATTCAGTCATCTAATCCCATCAACCTGAAATGACAAAAAGAATGATTTAAAAAAAAAAAAAACAGACCAAATGTCAGTCTACATCCCCTAGACCAGATTCTGATCTCAGTTATACAAGAATATACTTGGAGTGAATCTACTCATCTCGGAGCCTCCAGATTTACATCAGCGTCACCGAATTCAAAGCCTAGTCTAAATTTCATTAAAGATGTGTTTTATTCATTTTTAAGCATTTCATTAACCTTTAAGACAAAATGAAATGTATACAAGGATCAATAACCACACAGAAGTGCATACACCCAACACATGCCAGTACTATTCACTGATTTGTGTTAAAATGCACATCCATATTCTCTATTGGTGGTATAAACGTGTTTTTAAACCAACAGCAAAACATCAGTTCTTTTTATCAAGAGAGATCTCCTGATGGAAATACAAATTCATGACTAGCGTATGAAAACGATGAATTACGTAAAGACATTACTACAGAGTGCAGGTCTCTTAAGACAGCCTAAGAGAAGATATCAAGAGTGACAGAAATAGGACTTCTTTGACGTAAAAGACCTAAAAATCTACTCCTCTTGGGGTATATACTGCAGGCCGAATTCTCCACTCCCCTACAAGCACTTGATGCTGTTCCGGAGGGGTAAAAGAGTCATAAAAGGTACTGGATCTGCCCACTGGGAAAGAACTTTACATAGAGGTTTCTTTGGCTAACATATAGCCAACATAACTAGCTCTTTGCCATCTTCCTTCACAGCCGCCATCATAAGCAACATGCTGGAAGTAGGGGGTTAATCTAAGTCCTGCTTTGCTCCAGCTACCCTCAGTTGCCTCAACAGCCACTAAGGGGCCACAGCCACTAAGGGGCACAGTCATGAGGCTGTCCTAAGTAGGCTGTGAGTGGGATGCCTCACAGTATAAAGAGAAACGAAGTGGGTGAGGTAATATCTTCTCTTAGTCCACTACAAGATATTACCTTACCCACATTGGCTCTCTAATATCCTGGGACCAACATGGCTACAACAATCATGGTCTGGAGAGGTGAAAAGGCAGCTTAAAGCCACCTTTCCTGTACCTCCATTCTGTTTCTGTGTTGAGCATAGTTCAGCCAGGACGCTCAATTGGGCTCTGCATATTTTAGAAGATTTGCTAACTTCCATTTAGTTTTTAAAAAGGTATTAGTGATGAACAAGTCTACTTTAGTGGCTGCCAACAAACCTTCTTCACCCATGCTGATTTAGACATGTTTTTTCAAAGTTTACCAACCCTTCTTGGCTTCTCTAGAATCAAAACCCACCCTCCCGGCTGCCACCACCACCCTTTTCACCCTTCTTACTGGAGAACTCTGCAGTCTAAGGCCTGGTCTACACTACGACTTTAATTCGGATTTAGCTGCGTTAATCCGAATTAATCCTTAACCCGGCCACACAACGGAGCCAGTTACTTCGAATTAAAGGGCACTTAAAATCGATTTCTGTACTCCACCCCGACGAGCGGAGTAGCACCAAAATCGATTTTGTTAATTCGAATTAGGGGTAGTGTGGCCGCACACCACCGAATTAATGTGGTTAAAATTAATGGGGTAGTGTGGCCGCACACCACCGAATTAATGTGGTTAAAAACCGAATTAATGTGCTTAGTGTGGCCGCGCACAGTCGAATTTATACAATCTGTTTCCCAAATTCGAATTATCTAAATTCGAATTAATCTCGTAGTGTAGACGTACCCTCAGACAAGTGTAATGGACATTTTAGGGATTTAAAAATTAGACTCC
>NW_020698242.1:8670553-8686871 GCF_002925995.2 Terrapene triunguis
CTGTACGGTGGGGCCAGCCCATGTGTCATAGGCCCTGTACTGCCGGGGCCAGCCCATGTGTTATAGCCCCTGTACTGTGGAGCCATCCCATGTGTCATTGTCCCTGTACTGTGAGGCCAGACCATTTCTCATAGGCCCTGTACTGCGGGGCCAGCCCGTGTGTCATAGCCCTATATTGCGGGGCCAGCTCATGTGTCATAGCCCTGTATCATAGCCCTGTACTGCAGGGCTAGCCGGTTGTCATAGGCACTATAGTGCTGAGTCAGCCCATGTCTCATAGGCCCTGTACTGTGGGGTCAGCTCCTGTGCCCTAGCCTTGTACTGCCAGGACCAGCCTGTGTGTCAAAGGCCCTGTGCTGCAGGACCAGCCTGTGTGTCATAGGCCCTATAGTGCCAGCCCAGCCCCTGTGTCATAGACCCTGAACTGCTGGTCCCTTAGGGAGAATCCCATACTGCTCTAATGCTGGGACCAGCCTGTGTATCATGGGCAGAAGGAGCCAGCAGTACAGAGCCTAAGGTGGGGTCAGCCTATGCTATAGGCCGTGTGCTGCTGGCCTTTCAGAGAAAGTCTCCCTCTACAGTGCTGGGAGGGGTCTGCCCTGGGGCAGGAGGATGTAGGCTTTCTTTCCCGCTTGCCTCTGTTGTTGCCATGACATTCTGTATGTCCCCACTGTGCACCTCAGGGACAGCCATGACGTAGGTAGCCGTGGATTCATGACAGTATCTTTTGGATTTCAGCCTCTCCTTTACCGCATGATTTACATGATGAATAGCACAAGGAGAGGCTGCTGTGAATCAAGTTTTGTAAATAAGCTGTGTGTAGTCCTGAAGGTTAAGTTTACAGGGGCCTCAGATCCAATGATCATGTCTTCTGGCTTGAAAAGCTGAGTGTGGGTGTGTAGAACACAGGGATAATAGACTTTAACAAGATTGGTGTAAAAATATGATGATGCATTTAAGGAAATTGGTTGGAGCTACTGGGAAATCAAAAGTGGAAAACTAGGACGAATTTCGATACTGTTCAGGAGCAGAGCCCACAGTCAGGGCCAGACTTACAATAAGGCATATAAAGAAATTCTAGTGCAACCCATGATTTGGACACTAATATATACTCGCATATATCAGGACTTGCACACACATCAGTGTCTGCATATAATCAAGTTGAATGCTTGCAAGAGGTCAGGCTGTTTTAAAAGTTTGACCCAAAAGGTCAGTAACATCTGGGTAAAAGGGGAAGTGAAATTTGTAGAGATGAAACAGGGAATATTTAAGAAACACAAGAACTGGGAAGTTCTAATAGGGACAGAATAATAAAATAAGATTGTGAACTGCAAAAAACCCATCCCTTTTCAAAGAATGAGTAAAAGAACCTCCTGAGCTACTTAAATTCAGGGCTGTTCATCTGGAAATAGGATAGGAAGTGGTAAATACATTTTTTGCTTTCCTCTGTACATAAGAAAAGACTGGAGTTCTGCCCAGGTCAGGTAAGAGGAAGGATAAAGAAAATGGTGTAAGATATAAAAAAAGAATAAGATTGGAAGTCCCCGGTCCTGGAAGAAACTTATGGTCCTTCCTTATTTATGTTGATTCATAATTCTGGGGTCCTGGCTGACCCCCAAAGGATTAACCATTAATTGAGGATTAACCATTTCTTAAAGGTCTGCAGTTAGACTGCTATGGAGCACTGTTGCAGGAGGAGGGAGAATTTCTCCTCACTAGGAGGCAGAGTCAAGTTGTGACTTGACTGCAGTGAATGTTGACTGGCCTCACCTTGCAGTAGTGCCAACGTTATGCAATTAACAGCCAGCAGGCAGTGATTCAGCAGGAAGCTTGCAAGAGCAGCTAAACAGGGCTCAGTGGTAGCTAGATGTGGGGGACTGTGGAAACAGCTTTCTTGCGAGACGTGGGAAGGGCTAAAGACATAGCTGGGAGAGACTAGGGACAAGAAGGTGGGGTATGAGAGTACAGCAGAGTTTTCTTGGCACCTCCTTGAGGTTAAAACCCTTAGAGGAAAGATATACAAAAAAACTCAGGTTCTAAGAGTTAAGCTGCAGTCCTGCTGTTGGAAAAATGATTAGTGTTATGCCGGTTTGCTGACTGCAAAATAAAGGCTATAAATAATGTGCTGAGAGTGGAAAGCAAGGTTACAGGGACAGTGCTGGGCATGGGGCATTCTTTGAATCTGAAATATAAACATTTACGAGACTATTATTACCTGACTAAGCTGAGGTTGGTGCATAATTGTTCACAGAACTTGCCATTTTCAAATCAATAATTGTTTCAAGGATTTCTTTTGACTTCAGGGAAAGTAACCTTCAACAGAGATATGCTGCTTAAATTGCCCTTATTTACCCCTGTCTAGTTCACTTTTTTGGTCTCCCATCAAACTTCAGTGCTGAGGCTTAGGCTTGAGAGGAAGATGAGCAACTTCCTTCAAAGCCATTGGCGCCATTTCATAAATCAGGTGCTAGACAGGGGACTGGTTAGCAGCTTCATCATTTAACATTCAATAACAGTCATGATTCAGCCTCTTCTACACCCAACCATGTCACTTTTTCCACACAAAGCAAATTAGAGACAAATCTATTGTAATATTTGAAGCAGATTCTTCATTACTTTTCTTTTTAAACCTTTAACGTGGAGTCCGAGTCCTGCAGAAATACTAGCGCTGAACGCATCCTGTTAAAACTGGAGGGTTTGACCTCAGGACTTGGACTCCGGAGACCGTGGGTTCTATTCCCAATTCTGCCACTGGCCTGCTGGGTGACTTTGGCAAGTCTCTCCATGCTGAGGATATTGACCTCTTTAGTAAAGTGCTTTGAGATCTACTGATGAAAAAGATTGCTTTCTCTTTATATAATAACAATACCTCGCTCTGGTATTAAATCAATAGAAATTGGTTTTTTTTCATTACTGTCACTAATAGAGTTAAAAGTTATTTGATGGCACCATAATCCTTAGAGCGGGGATTGGCAACCTTTGGCACGCGGCTCGCCAGGGTGAGCCCCCTGGCGGGTCGGGCCGGTTTGTTTACCTGCCGCGTCTGCAGGTTCGGCCGATCGCTGCTCCCACTGGCCGCGGTTCACCACTCCAGGCCAATGGGGGCTGTGGGAAGCGGGGGCCAGCACATCCCTCAGCCTGTGCTGCTTCCCGCAGCCCCCATTGGCCTGGAACAGCGAACCGCGGCCAGTGGAAGCCGTGATTGGCCAAACCTGCGAACGCGGCAGGAAAACAAACTGGTCCGGCCCGCCAGGGGATTTACCCTGGCGGGCCGCGTGCCAAAGGTTGCCGATCCCTGCCTTAGAGTAACACTTTTTTCTTATCAGGAGAAGAGAATTCATGGAACTAAAAGTTGCATGAAGATTTGTTACACAATGCGTAAATTGATGCCATTTTTTGTTCTAAGTGTGTTCACCACTATTTTCACATACGATGCAGCACTTTCCTCGCCCGGGCCACTTCCCCATTTGGCCAGTGGGGGCCGCGATTGGCCGAACCTGCCGCGTCAGCCAAATGTTGCCGACCCCTGGTCTAGGGGCTACTAGGGCAATAATAAGATTTCATGAGATGTTGGAGATGAGTCAAACTCTACACTCATGCTTCAAGCGTGTTCCTGTTTACAGCATATTTTTAACAAGTCAAAAGAGGTAACTCAAATATGAACTTTTAAAATAAATGATTTTGTTTATAAACATTAGCTCAGGAGCAGAGCAGGTCTGTGCCTAACAAACACATGTAACATATTTATCCTTTCTTTCCTTCATTCTGTGCCTACATGTTTGTATATTTTGTTATGGCTTAATAGTGTAAATGACCTGTAGGCACCTGGTCATTTGTCTCTGCCATCAGCTGCTGAGGAGACTAACACTTACCTATTTCCTTCAGCTATCCAATGAACCATTATTTGAAAATCCTTAGTAGACTTAAAATTGCAATCCCGACCACTTGTAACTGCTGAAAATCCCATGGTACTTTTTCTAAAACACAAGGATGTTATCTTATTCTAATGTGATTAATTACATTTTGCCTACCTTAAAGGAAATAATTCCTCTTGTCGCTTCAATGATGTACATAATTCTTTCCACTTCCACTGGTATTGTAAAAACTATGGTGTAGTGTTAGTATGAAAAAGTATGTGTGCCAAACTGACATTACGGTAAGATAACATGAAAAAAATAATGAAACTTTACTGAATAAATTTAAGCCTTGTAAAAGGCATCATATATTGCTGTGACGAGTGCGCTAAAAATTAATAGAAAGTTGGTATAATAAAAGTAAAAACTTATAGAAGTTAGTGGCTTGTTTATAGATTTTCCAAATTCCTTACACAAACTGGTCCTACATCCACAAGGTGGCAATAGTGTGCTTACAACAGAAAATTAGACAGTAAAAATTATTTTAAATTTACCCTGATTGTGACATCAGACTTGGCAGTGATAGGAACAATTACAAATTCACACTCAGTAGGATTATAACTGTAGGTGTGGAATAAGCAATAGAAGCAGATGGTGTCCAGAAATTAAGACTGTTTCATGCAAAAGAAAAATGCCTTTTTAATAAAGAAACACAAGAAGTTTCTTAATAAAGAGAAATACATCAGTCCTAATTTTCAAATCTGTATGCCTTCATAGAGCCCACATCTGAGTGCTCAAATCTGTGCTTAGGTACATAGATGCACATTTTATATGTCTTTAAGCAGAATTTTTCCCATGATCTCTAAAGACAACATGTAAAATATAGGCCAAACTCCATCCTTGGTTTGACTCTCTCAGGAAGCTACATGAAATTTTTTTGTAATAAATGTACAGTATAATTAAAATACCTTTGATGCTAGATAACTTGGGTGTTGTCTAGCTGACAAACCACCATTAGGTATTCCAATGACAACTCTTCAAGCTAAAATTCTAACTAGATTTACGAAGAGATTTTTTTTTTGCTCAGATTTAGAAACATTTAGTGGCACTATAGGGTACTCATTTTTGCTATTGCAAAATACATTTTGGGGATTGAGTAGAGGATTGTTAGGATCATGTTAATTCCAGACTTCCATGAGTTAAATTTTAACTTCCTCCTGAATCTGTATATGGATTTCCCATTAATGTCAGTGAGAAAAAAATATGCAAATAGGATAAGGGAAGACCAAGCCTCTTAATCTGAGTTAGGTTTTTCTTCCACCTTTAATTAGCCCTTGAAGGTCAATAACTCAGTGAATGTATGGTTTTACGCATTCTTGTTTTTCTGTTGCATTGATTTTCCTAACTTTTTTGTGGATTAATCATATAAACTGGAGGCCAGGTACTCTAATCCTTCTGAGGTTTGTTTGGCCCAGGAGCTCCATGGGTGGGAGAAAAGGTGGCCTTTGCAAATCCCTAGTCCTATGGTCAATTTGGCTTCTAATTCAACTTAGAATGGCCAGTCTCAAGAGACCATTCCAGACCAGTAGACAGAGATTGCTAGAAAGCCCCTTTTCTTTAGCCACATCCCCACTGCTACGGGCCTACAAAGAGGGTGACTTTGAGCCTCTGTTCACTGGCTAGTTATTGGCCCGGGACGGCGAACCGCGGCCAGTGGGGGCCGCGATCGGCCGAACCTGCCGCATCAACAGGTAAATAAACTGGCCCGGCCCGCTAAGGTGCTTACCCTGGCGAGCCGCGTGCCGAACGTTGCCGACCCCTGAACTAGACCATCCCCCTTGCAAATGAAAGAGCATTCCCTTCAGAGTATTTTTTAGTGCTCTGTCCAATCTAGTTTAAATATCTCAAGTGATGGGGCTCAACTGAGAAATGGAGAGTATATATAAAATAGCCATTTAAGGAAACTGGAGCAAATGCTGGAAAATTAAGAAAGAAAGAAGTAAGAAAAAGAAAACCACAAAGCCCAGGAAGCATTTGTGGCCAGCACTGTAAGCTAGAGATAAATGTGTATTGGTTTGCAAGGCCAAAGTTTTTTACAAAACTGTAGTTAGACACTGTAAACAAAACAGAATAAAAACCCAACCACCACCACCAAAAAACAAATGATAGAATATTCAAAGAGGTAGCTCAGGGTTTATTTTTTATTCCTTTACCAAGGCTACAGAAAACCTAAATTTCAGGAATGAAAGACTTTGGTTGCAGCTGGATAAATATTCTAGATAATGCTTCATCAAAAGTAGTCAGTGTCTTGAAAAGGAAATCTCAGGTTTTAATTCCAGTGTAATAAATTGCTTCCTAAAGCTACTGTTAAGTGTCACTTAAGGCAGAGCCTTTTCTCAGACCGACAACTTAACCTAGAATTTAAATGATACATTTAGCAGTCTATGCATTTTTATCCAGCAGAATTAGCTACCTAAATTTTAATATTTCTTTGAAGCCAATTTTTTTTTGTCTTCTTGAGTCAGAGGCTATATCTGAATTGTTTCTTCGTCATCGGACTCACACTGGCCTAATATATGTATCAAAGGGGCTATCACCCTCTGGGGCAATGAAACAGGATATAGAACTTTTAATTTACCTTCATCATAGATCTCCTGCACCTTCCCTTGTGTCAGCATTGACATATGTATCTGGAGGCACACTAGCCCTCTCAGAGATTGCCATCATTAGAGAGAGTCTGTGTCACCAAAGGCAGTGTCAGTTCAGTTGCATTTTCATCACCCTATCATCCCAAGTACCCCTGGATAGCCTGGAACCTCGATTTATCACGCTGTAGTACAGTGCAGTTGCAGTTGGGTCATCAGGCTTTGGTTATGGAATTTACTTCCTAGCATTATTCAAAATAATCCATCTTTCTTATCATTTAAAACCAAATGGAAGAAATATGTGTTTGCTGCTCCCTTTAGCTTCTGAATATTCATCATTTTAATTGTTGTATTGCAAAACTCTGTCTTGTGATAGGGCCAAATTCATCTCTTGAACACAGTGCAATTAAACCATGGATGAATTTGGTCCAGGTTGTCGCTAGAACAATCCTGGGTCAGACCAAAGGTCCATCTAGCTCAGGATCCTGTCTTCCGACAGTGGCAATGCCACATGTTTCAGAGGGAATGAACAGAGCAGGCCCGTCGCCCATTCCCAGCTAGGTCTCATGAAACTGCACAGAGTCATTATATTATACCTGTAATTCATGTCATTGAGTTCTGGCTCTTACCGTGACTTTATGTGGCTTTTCAGAATGCACATATATACTTACAGCATTGCTGGAGTATTGTTAAAATGCTGAGTAATACAGAACTGCCACAGGCCCAGACCACTGATTCCCTGTGTAATCTGACCTTTGTATAGTAGAACGGCACCAGAGCCTTACCATAAAAGGTATAAATAATCTAAGCCTACATGCTGCTGCTGTCATGCATGTATCATTAAGCTCTGCATTTAGCCATCTCCTGTGGTTTTCTCTGTGATGTCCTCGATTTTTACCTGATTTGCTTTTCTTTTAAGGGATTGCCATATATGGCTAAAAAAAAGAGAGGCTTGCTGTGAATCAGAAGTGTGTCCTTAGGTAGTCACAAAGGAAGTTCTGGGTTTTGCAAGAGGCTTTGCACTCCTCTCTGCAAAATGCTTTGCCTGCAGGCAGCCAACTCCCTTTTACAGAAGTAGAAAATACTTAATTTGCAACTAGTCTCAAAGAAAGAACTGGACACTCTTGACATTATCTTGAATTAAGGCGGGGGCGGGGAGGAAGCACGACTATGCAATAACTCAGAGCACTAGGTTTCTAGTGGAGTGAAAATCTCATGCCATAATCCATAAAGCAAGAAGTGTTTTGTCACCAACTGTAGAAGTAGCAGCCTCTTACAGCAACAGCAACAAATTTCAATGCTAGTCTAGTGTACTAAAATGAAATCGTATTATATTGCATGTTATGTATCTATGGAGGCCACTCAAAACCACGGGCTGAATTCTGGCGAGTGCACATGTAACCCACATGCCTCCTGGGTGTGGTGTTCTGTCCCATCTAGTGGCACTGAGATCAGAGAGAGAGATTAATGAGTTTGCTCTACAACCTTAGCTAACAGGCAGTTGGCTTTTAGCTCATGTGGGAGAGGCTCATGCACTAAACTCTAGACGTCCCAGGTTCGATCCCACCCACTGACGACTGGGCTCTGTCTGCGTTACAAGTGATGGCTCATCCACGATTTCAACTGGGAGGTTTCTGAAGCTCGGGACGCGTTTCCTCAGCTAGGGGAATTATGTAACGCACACACCTCCTCAGTGTGGTGTTCTGTCCCATTTAGTGGCACCAAGACCACTTAGAGAGATTAATGAGTTTGCTCTACAGCCTTAGCTAACAGCCAGTTGGCTTTTAACTCATGCGGTAGAGGCTAATGCACTAAGCTCCAGAGGTCCCCAATTCGATCCCGCCCGCCAACGGCAGGGTCTGTCAGGGTTACACACAGGCGCATGAGAGAAAAACCACGGGTAGCAGAGTATGTTTGTAAGTAGTTGTCCAGCATCACTCTGAATCTCCCTACCTCCAAACATCCTGGAAAGTCTTTCATTAGAGGAGCCATGGAGGGGTTTTACAGGGCATGGCCAAGCAGTCAAAAAATGGACTTTATCTATTTAAATTCATAGGTTTCCTGACCTAGTAGTGACTTCTGTGCACATTCCCAACAGATTTTTTTAAGACAATGCCGTACATTTGTATTTAACATTAACAGACATCTCAACGTGCAAATAAAGGCATGTTGGCTGTGCTCTTTTTTTAACTGCCATTATCCATTAAGAATAACTTGTGGCACCTTAGAGACTAACAAAGTACAAGTACTCCTTTTTGTTTTTGCTGATACAGTCTAACACGGCTACCACTCTGAAACTTGATTTTACCAACACTTTGAAGAATGGGTGAAGGACAGGATTAAAAGAAATGAAACACAGTTTGATAGAACCAATGTGCTGTCCCATCAGCTGAAATGGTGAAAAATCCCCTGACAGGAGGAAGAAGTGATATTTGTGGTGCTTCCACTCTGAGGTAATCCAGAGAAATGGCTATTACTTTTCATTGGCTCCTCTTTATAAAACACTCTCATTAGATATTTTGTTTAACAAAACAAAAGCCGTGAACAAGGAGCAACTATAATATTTTCAAAAGCAAATTCTACATGAGGGTACAATATCATTTAAAATACAGGTCCATTGCAATCTACTGTATGGAAACTACATCAGAGTGATATTTTGGCCCAGATGTTCAGTATTTCACAAAATATCCAAATGTTCACAAGTGTGTATCATGTGTGCACACAGTTGTGGTAATTGTTCATCCAAGTTGGATGCACAGCCGTGCATTGAACTGGGGGGAATAGTTAATTTACTTGAAACTGAAGCAGGAATTTAGTTGGCAGAGATGTAATGTGGCCAGCACGCAAGAATGAAGTCCCCAACTCCTCTGAAAAGTGCCAGGGCATTTTTAATGTCTGTAGATTCTCAGAGTCTCTCTTTTTACATATCATCCAAAAGCATAAATGTTGAAAGCGTGGAAGAGACAGTTATCAGAGTTTTTTGTCCCGCCTGATGGCTGACTGGGCTGAATTATTCTAGCCTGATTTCACTTCACGCTGACTGCGGTCTGCCCCTCTTGCTTAAGTTAATGTGTCATGTTCTCAAACTGATGCTGCTGTGAAAAGGAAATGAGTGTTCCAACCACTCCTTTTTAAAGCGTGCTCATCACATTTTGTCACTTTCAGTTATAGAAAAATATTGTTAGGGAAGGAAATAAAGTTAAATGATGCATATTAGCTGTTGAGGAGAGATTCCCTTTAAAATGCATTTCCATTATATTTTATGCTTCTTTTTTTCAGGGTAAAAACCGTAAAGGTTTTTATTCTTTTGTAAGGGTCTCATAGAATCTTTCATGGTGCAGTAACAACATTTGCATTTTGATAGCACCTTCTATCTGAGGATATTAACGTAGTATTCAACTCTTAATTAAGGCTCACACCACCCTGTGAGGTGGTAGAAATTCTCATTTTACCTGGGGAAACAAAGACACACAAGTTAAGTAACTTGCCCAAGTTCACAAGAAAAGTTTGTGAAAGGGTTGGTAACTGAAGCCTTATCTCTTGACTCCCAGTTTTGTGCTCTAACCACAAACTATTCTTCCTCCTGGTAGCAGAGGTAATAAAACTTGGTCTTGTGTGATGTTGCAAAAGCAATGTTTTCATTCTGTTTCAGATAAACCATAACGTTAGTCCACATTTACAATATTTACAGTTGTTATATACCATTGAAAAATCAATGGAGTTAATGCCAAATATAATTATGGCCCTAACTATGTTGTCTTGGGCAGGTCATTTAAGCTTCCTTTGTCTCAGTTGCTTACTTTCCTCTCAAGAATATTGAGAGGATTAACTGGTGTTTGTACAGCAATATGATGTTATAAAAGTGCTATGTAGCAGGGGTGGCCAACCTGAGCCTGAGAAGGAGCCAGAATTTACCAATGTACATTGCCAAAGAGCCACAGTAATACGTCAGCAGCCCCCCATCAGCTCCCCCATCCTGCTCCCAGCGCCTCCCACCCATCGGCAGCCTCGCCGATCAGCGCCTCCCCCTCCTTCCCCGCACCTCCTGATCAGATGTTTCGTGGCATGCAGGAAGCTCTGGGGCAGGGATGGGGAGGAGTGAGGGCATGGTGGCTCGGAGAGGGGGCGAGAAGGGGTGGAGTGAGGGGCAGGCCTGTGGGAGAGCCAGAGATTGAGCAGGTGAGCACCCCCCGGCACATTGGAAAGTTGGCACCTGTAGCTCCAGCCTCGGAGTTGGTGCCTATACAAGGAGCCACATATTAACTTCTGAAGAGCCGCATGTGGCTCCGGAGCTACAGGTTGGCCACCCCTGCTATATAGTCTTACTTATTATAGTGGAAGTACTGATCAAATAAATAATCATGAAGTATTCTTGCAAGAATATTTAGGTATATAACAGCGGTGATGTTTACTTTATTTCACTATAAATCTTCTGTTTAAGCAGTCTCACATTCAGAAGCAGTATTTTAATACAGACTCTCTTGGCTTTTGCTACGGTTAATGCTATGCACCTGATCCTACAGACTGGCAAGGTTAGGCTCAGCATAAGTCTATGGGAGGGGGCAAACGTGACAAGCCACTGCTACAGCCCTCTGAACCCAGCTTTGGCAAGCGTCTCTAGGCTGCTCCGGGTTATGCTGCTTTTCGAGCCACCGGGGATCAGCTGGACACGATGGTATCCTGACTGAGCTCTAATGCCTCCGTACTGGGTTGGGACACTGGAAGAATGGTGGTATTAGGAGATATGGTGGTGGCCCTGTGCAGCCAGAGCAGTGCATACCAGCCTTAGGAAGGCTGAGTATCTGGTTAATCATTCATCGAATATACACTAACTACAGGCCTGGTAGTTCTCACACACATCTAATCCCGCTTTAGTCACACAGCTAAATGTATCCCTGGTGTAAATCCATTGGAGACATTGAACTGTGGGCTTGGGGAGGCGAGCCCGCAGCTGGCCAGCCCCTTCTGCCTGGGGCCCTGCCCCTCTCTCCCCCCTTCCTCCGCCGGAGCCCAGAGGCTCCCTCCCAGCCCCAGAGTGCCCCCACCCCAGAGCGCTGAGTGGGCAGGCAGCACGGCCCCCAGCCCAGGGCAGGTGGAGGGACCCAGGCTCCCCACAGCTGCCCATACAGCTCTCCCCAACCCGGCTCCGGCCGGAAGGGTGGAGGGACCTCGGAGCTGCAGCCTGGCCATGATAAGAGCCAGGAGGGAAGCTGTAGGGAGCCATGGCAGACCCTCCAGCCCACCTCCCTGGCTGGGCTCCACGCTGGTCTGGCTGGGGGATGGGGTGGTGGCCAGGGCCTTCGGGGGGAAAAAGAGGGGAAGGGGGCGGAGTCTGCCATGGCAAAAAGTGGGAGGGATATGGCCCCTTGCCTCCCCCCGGTTCCGGCACCACTGCCCCAGGACTTGTCCACATGGGAAAGAACAGCTGTGGCAGGAAGCAGGACGGAGGGGGCCACTCAGGCAGTTTGGGTAGGCTGTGCGTTCCCCTGTCTTTGATACCCACCACCCATGATGTAAATATGAAAATCATGACCCAATTCATCCCTAAAATAAATAGTTGTTGTTCAGTTAAAATCTTTCACTTATGCCTGGTCTGAATTTGACTTAATACCTTGAAAGCTCTGTTCATGCCACATTAATCATGTCCAAAGAAATTTACTCAGTTTATAGGTGAAGAAAGATCTGTCCAAGAGTCAGAATATGAGTTCCTGCTAGGCACAGACAACCTTAGTTCTGGCAATTCCTAATTTTTGAGAGCTTGACTTAGCAACCTTAACACTCTTTTAATGTAGAGTTTTGGATACAATATATATCTATAACTCATTTGTGATTTAAATGAATCCATAATGTCAGCTGTAAAGAAGACAGGGTCAACTGAGTATAAGAAATTATCTGCTGCAAACTTAGTATAAGTAGAAATACATTTGATAAGACAATTCACCCTTTCACAAGGGTAACATTTCCCATTAAAATACTCTGATTGGGGCTTATAAATTATATATAAACACTATACAGTCAAATCGGCGTATATTTTCTGGATGTTTTCTGCTTATCACAAATCTGGTTTGATTCAAATATCCCAGTTACTACATTGCTTAATCAGCTTGCCTCATTATTTGCAAATATCTGTAACAGGCGTTCAGTGGGATCTGTAAGAAGGACAAAGCCGGGTAAGGCATTGGGAGGGGAGGGGGAGACTCTATCTTTATGTGAATATAAACAGTTTTAGCAAAATGAGGCTTGTTGGTCCTTGAAGGCTTTCTAGAATTTAGGGCAAAAATCTCATCAATGAGGTTTTCTCTAGTGGCCTACAATTCAGAACCTTATATATTTCCTCCAACAATATTTCACTTCCAAAATCAGAGGATCCTCCTGCCCTCGATGGGAAAGGGAGGTCTAATTTTCTCAGAACACAGCCTACATTTTGTCTATTTCAGTTTTTGGTACAGAAAGTGTCATGCACAGTAACATCATGGGCCAGATTTTTTAAAACGGGGCATGCACATATCTAGTTTTGGTGTGCAATGATCATGATTGTGCCTGCATGTGGCTGGTTAGCTGTCTGACTGAAATTGTGCACACAGCTCCAAAAATCTGGGCCTGTGTTAATAATGAAGAAGGCAATGTGGTGGAAAGGTAGTAAGGAGTATAACAATTATAGATGGTTGTATCCAGAAACAAGAAGTGTGTGAGTGGGAGGAGAAGGAATCTGGTGTAAAATTCCTGAACCCAGTCTCACCCTTGTTCACTTCTGTCACACACACACTCACACTCTCACTCACTCATTCTCCAAGCAGTGGGGAAAAAAACCCATACAAATATTTTAGACTTGTGGTTACAAGTAAAGGAAATCTTTCAGCAGGACAGCTGTGATCCTTGGCACAGTATAGTATTTACATCCATCATGCAACAAGAAACTAGTGTTTTACTGTATGTTGAATGAGGAACTCTTGGGCTTTGAAAACAAACTACAGTCCCAAGTGACAGAAATGTGATCAGGTAAACCTGTAAATTGTAGAGTTTCCTGGCAACTAATACTGCAGACCTGAAATAGTCACTTGCTGTAATTTCTTTCAAATTTTGTGTGCTTTTATATTCTCATGTTCAATGCCGTTTATTTTCCAGGTACTTAATCTTTTTTTTCAACTACTTTACACATTTTTCCATATGAATAAACATGAAGTATATATGTCCAAACCTAGGCTATCAGAGACCCATGAATAGTTAGGGTATTTTGGCCACCTAACCTTTCACTGAACAAGTAGTTGCCAACATATTGAATGGTATTGTTATCCCCACTTTTGACTTGAGCAATTAGCCAAAAATAGAGATTCTGTGGGTTGTTTCAGGAAAAATTGATTATAGAGTCAGGTATCTCTGATGCAATTCTCTTTAATTACAAAGAATGAATAAAGTCCTGTTTTCCTGGACACAGGAGAAATCAAACAGAAGACCGTTTCTTTGCTCACCGTTCCAAGCCTCTTTCAGCCAGCAGTCAGCCCCAAAAGCTCTCTATCTAGTTTTTTTCCCAAGGCAAGGCTCCCCGTGCTTGTTCAGGATGGGTGCTTGACTTTCTGCTCCTTCCCCCCTCCCCCCCACACACTCACTCTTTTACCAAAGCAATACCCAGCAAAAAACCCTTGAATGTGCCTTTGTTTTGATGGTGATGTGCTTGTGTTCTGGGTGGTGACTCCTACTGTTTCAGGTACCTGGTTCCATAAAGGAGCTAAATGTTGTTTTTTTACCGCTATCTTAAATAAAGGGTGATAGTTACATCCAACCCATAACAGTGGCCAAAGTATTACTTGCAAAAGTAATACTTCTGGGAAGATCTGGGAGCACCCAATTGTCATTGATGGGCGAATACTGTGATCTCTACTCCAGAAGTTGAATCACTTTCTAGAGTATGAGAATAAAATGTTCAAAGATGCCATCTTCCCCTAGTTCAAAGTACACGATGAAGAGATTAATTTGCTGATACTTCAGTTTCTTCAGTAACTTCAGCATTGCCACTTAGGAACATGTCTGATTTCAACCATATCACAGTGCTCACGCTCCACTCTGGTCATTTCTCCTGGCTCTACTAATTCTGCTCCTGCTGAGAGGTGACATCTCTCTCCATAATTTAATCAGTAAAGAAATCTACCACCATGTTACTGGAGGGAAAAAAATAGGACTTCATCTAAAGCTTGGGAAAGCCTTATAGTACAGTTTCATAAACCAGCCTTAGTTTTGCAGCAGATCTCAGCGTCTACTAGCGGCTTTCTAGAGCAGTAACCATGTGTCGTCTCTTTATTTCCTGTTTTCAAGTACACTGACCTGCTCTATTAAGGTGAAAATGTCCTTATTACTGATGCTCTTGAACTTAAAACTTTGAATCCAACTGTGACGGGGAGCACTCAGCTTTCGTGAGTGCCTCCTGTTAGTTGAGTGCAAGTCTGCACTCTTTCTTTCTCTCTCTCTCTCCTCCCAGCATCCCTTGTTGGTTGTTAACCTCGTCAGGTGGGCCTTCAGTGGCTTGACTTTCCAGCCAGGTCACACACAGTCAATACGTGAACAAACAAACAAACCCCGTCCGGGGTAAAAGGTCCACCAGGCCCTATCACTGTGCCCTTGTCGGTATCTGAAGCCCTGGTTCTGGGTTCAGTTCTCAGACCTTCTGGGCAAAGGTTAAGTCCGTGTTTGCCCTGGTATGGAGCAGTGCCCCCAGGGCTTTCTCCCTAGAGACTCTTTGTCTTATCAGTTCTTCTCACCTCAGCTAGGTTCACTCCTTCAAGTTTGTCCCCTTCCTGGGATAACAGTCCAACAAATGGGTGGCCCTCTGCAGGGTCTTCAGCCCTGTCCCAGAGCCCTTTCAATTCCAGCTCTGTGCTTTAGCTTCTACACGAAGCTTGTCCCCCTTCTCGGGGCTTTGGCCACTCTGCCATGGCAGGTGGGGGGACCTGTGCCTGCCCACTGCTCCAGGTCCCAACCGAGGGACCCTACAAATAGAAGCTACATGCTGCTTCCTTTAACTCCGTTGCTGCTGATATTCTCTGGGCTGCTTCCCATGTAACCCCTTCCTCTTCATCCTTACCTCAGGACTGACATTCTCTGTCTTTTCCCTGCTTGAGCAGGGTCTCTTCCAGGTCTCTTCTCCTGGACAGCTTCACAGACTTCCAGTTCTTCCTCCTTCTGGTCCCAGCCAGCAACTGATCTGCTCTGGCCCTGCACCTCCTTTTACCTGAGCCTCCTTCACTCTGATTGGCCACATCCTTGCAGCCTCTCTAGACAGGCTTGGAGGACCCACCTTCACTGTTCCTTTCCTGGAGCAGGGTGTGGTAGGACTGTGAGGCTTCCCGCAGGGGACCTCATAAGGCCTGGCACACCGTCAGACTAAGCATTCCTTATCTTAAGGGTGTTGGAAGACTAGGACTGAGTTTTGCATCTTGGGCCCTCTATGTGTTCCATACACAATGGACAAAACATCCGCTTTCAATCTAGAGGGCATATATTTTAGATCAAGGAAGTAACAAAGAAAGGAAGACAACACATTTTTGTGATTATTTTTTTCTTGATTTTCATAAAGGAATGGACAATGAAAAGTACAAAAAGGTAAATGACTTACAGCATGTATATGTTTCCAAATCCTGCATGCTTCATGGGATCTCCAATACAATTAAGCAATTATGCAATTTTACAACTTGTCAAAGCTTCAAGGTCAAAAAGTACAAAATCAGACAATACCACATAGACAACATTTTACAGTGGGGGTACAATAATAAAATAGGAGTGTCAAGGCTGGATCCCCACTTTGAACTTTAGGGTTCAAATGTAGGG
>NW_020698242.1:8686881-8725709 GCF_002925995.2 Terrapene triunguis
GTCTCTGTACACAGAGAGCTGTTACCCTTCCCTTCATAGTTATGACAAGGAGAGACATATGTGAATAGGGAGAGGAGAGAAGGAGGGGACTGGGGGAAGGGGAAAGGGAAAGAAGAGGGCTTAGGTGGCCTTGAGGTCTGGTATTCTTTGACCCCTCTCAACACTTTTTATCCAAATGTATCTAGAAACGGGGTCCAAATTTCTTCAAAATCATATAATTGCTCTCTACAGCCATAAGTTGCTCTTTTTGGCTACCAACTTAGACAGGGCCAAATACCATTGCTGTATTCTGGGCATAGGCCTACTCTTCCAAGGGGGACAAGAGTTAAACTCATGCTTGGCTTCAGCAGCCAAACCTCAGCTGAAAATTACATCCTAAATTATTTGCCTACTAACCTGGGTTTAATTCCAACGACTTGGGTTCTTGAGGACTGCAGTGATCACCAACGCAAGAAGAGAACACGTCTCTATGAGCGAGAACACCGTGTGTGTAATTGACTTGGTGACAGCAGCCATCTTGAACTAATATGGAGTATGCCTTCCTGCAAAAATGGACTCACTTTGCAGTTAAGGGTGAAAGGCAATGTGGTTTAGTAGAATGGGCACTAAATTACGTCTCTGGAGACCTGGAGTCTATTCCAGTTCTGCTACTGACTTGCTGTGTGACCTTGGGCAAGTCAGTTCCTCTCTTTCCCCTTTCACTCTTTGGGGAAGGGATTGTCTCCTAAGTGTTGTACAGTGCCTAGCACAATGGGACCCTGATTTCAGTTGAGGCCTCTAAGCGCTGTAATTTAAATAGCAACATCACAAGAAGCAGTTTGCAGCACACAGTTACATGCACCACTGAATCCATCGTTACCTTGTATTCAACCTAATAATATCCCTGTTCCCTTTTCTTGTGTGCATGTCAGAATCCTTCCATACTATTATGTATAATACACCTAAAAAGTGGAGTAGTCACATAAAAGGAGACACCCCCAATCCAGCAGAGTAAAGCATATCACCAAAAAACAGGACAAATAGTTTTATGGGTGAGAGTGAGGTCACTTGCAATATTGTCCTTTACACAATACTTTACACCACTCGGGAAGTATGATCTGTTTCTATGACAACCATTCTCTCTCTGTCTCTCAATGACATACACAAAAGTACCATTTACTCCATTGTATTACAGAAAATAATTGCTCACCTGGTGCCCTACACTACATTTTGGTGAGTGACTGGGTTCAAATGTTTGACCATCCCATAAGTGCATTTTCCACTCAAGGATATATGTTTAACTGGGATGTTCATAGGGATGGAAGGGATGTTTCTCAATGCACATCTCTGATTTATAAGTACATCTGTGTTGGCCTCCAAGACTATTCTGGTTTCTATGACAACATTCTTGATTTTGAGATTAATATTGCCTCATCTCATGTTATCCTATGTCACAATGCTTGGGGAATCAGAATAATTGTCTTAAAGGAAAGTATGCAAAGATAAACCTATACAAGTTGACAAATCTTTTGGAACATGCTTGAGTCACACACGAAGTCCCTGACCCTTCAAACACATTCTTCGGGCTTGGGATTTTTTATGTGCAGAAAGTCAAGCATCTATTTAAGTGCAGGACAGGGACCATTTATATTATATATTATTGTAAATACCACTAAGTGCTCAGTGACACACTTCCAAAATTATACTGCACAGCTACAGCTACACAGGACAAAAAACCAAGCAGGTAGGAGCCAGCCAGTCCTTACAGATCTCATATCTAGCCATACACTGCAAAGCATTCACACACTTTGAGGTAGGATCTCATTGCTCTTTGCATGTTTTGGAATGGATCCCGTTTTCAGACATGAGTTTTTAGGAGCTCTCCCTTATTCATTGTCCAGTTTAAAAAAAAAAAAGTATTTTCTCAGAAATCTAGCTGCAAAGTAGTGTGACCAGATGTCAAACCCAGTTAGGTATCACCACAAGGAATTGAAAATACTCAGCTACTGAGTGATGTGATTTACATAAATGAAGTTAATATATTAAATAATTAGATTAAATCGATGTTTGCAAATATCAAAACCACTGTAGATGTAGTATTATAATTTTACCTTTGATTTTTTTTAAAAAAAGTGCCCAATTTGATTAAAGAGTCAGTAATATGACAATCTTATTTCTTCCTAGTTTTTCTCACTCTGAATTGATAAGGAAGTTTCTTTCATGTGGATTACTTTTGCTCAGGGATTTTGATCGAAAG
This sequence comes from Terrapene triunguis, assembly GCF_002925995.2. NCBI lineage: Eukaryota > Metazoa > Chordata > Testudines > Emydidae > Terrapene > Terrapene triunguis. The sequence continues at coordinate 8,689,118 of NW_020698242.1, forward strand.
GAAGGAGACACAGAAAATGGCTGCCTTACAGAGGTCATGATAATCTGCTTGGCAGCTGGCTTCCTTTCCCTGAGGAGGCGAGTTGACCAGCAGTAGACATGTACCGTAACATGCTTTCAAAATCACAGGTGCTGCTAAAGGCACAGTGGTTGGCACTAGAGAAGAGAGAGTGGTGCTGTGTCTCTTCTCTTTTATACCAATGTAATTATTTTGTCTAACGTGGAGTTCCTCCTGATTTACACCATGGTAGAGTAGTGGAGAATCAGCCCCAGTCCCTTTAACAGCCGACCAATAGGTTTATATTTCCAGGGTGTGTGGGAAGAGGTCATTGTATGATGCATAGTCTAGTATATGAAGCATCAAAATTCTACAAATTAGAGATGGAAAGACTTGTCAGGCCGTTTAGTCCATCCGCCAAGATTGTTCCAAGTGTTTAGGTTATTTAAACACTGGAGCATCCATTACTCTTTTGGGCATGCTACTTCCTAGTCCCATATAGTATTGTTTCTGAAACTAAAAAAAGACGTTCTCATAACTGTGCTACTGTGGCCCATACAGAGAGGGAGCTAAACCTTAACTTGTTTTACGGATAACCTGAGAGTCCTGTTGTGATCATTGGGCCCACAGATTTACCCTAATTCTGAGGTCAACGGTGAAAAGTAATTGACAGTTCATAAGATGTCACAATAACCTACAATAACAAATATTGAAGGGAAAAGGTGCAAAGCGAAGACAGAAAGATTGAATTAGTCTAAACAAAAAGGCCTACAAATATAAAAGGCCTGTGTTAAAATCATGCCTGGTAAACAAAAGGAGTGTGGAATTGGCAATCAATGAACCAAAATTGGTGTGTCGGAAATTAGGCCTTATTGGTGAACAAAACAATGAGATGATGGACTATTCTGTCCATCAATCCCTTTGGAGGTCCTCAAAAAGCCTTTGGCAGATGGACAGATACAAACACTGACTGCCTGAAAGACAAGAGAAGGGGAAGAAGCAAGCTTCACCATGATGACTGTCACCCCCATCGTCTCCGGGAGCTCGGGATCAAGAATGACATCATTGTTCCTGAGAGATGTCCTGACCGAACTGGGCAGAGAAAGGGGCGCAGCGGGCACCCCCATCTCCACCAGCTCTGGCTAAATTCCAAACACCTGGGATGTGAGACTTTGTCTCCTCTCCCCCTGTGTGATCTTTTCCTTCCCTACCTTATTTCTTCCTTCTCCTAATTCTCTCCTTTTTCCCTTCTGTTTAATAACAGTCTGGCTTAGCTGGCCAAACCTGCGTATTTTGCAGCACTGCTGTAAGCCTGTGATCAGAAAGGCAGCTAAATGCAATGCCCTAAACAGCCTGATGCTGCTCTCAAGTTTGCCAGATCTTGCAATGGCTGATAAAAACATGGGCTGTGCCTGTGTTTTTCCAGCAACAAGGCTGCAAGTGAGAGTCAACACCAGAGAAAGAAGCAGCATTTTCTATCTTTCTTGTTCTTTTCTCCCCCCCATTTGTGTGTGTTTGTCTTCTAGGAAACAGGATCGGACTTTAACAACAACAGCAACAATGACAACTCCTGACTATCTTAACTAGCTTGTTCTCTTTTCCCCAAAAGGGAAGTTATTTGCCTCTTTACTACTATCTAAGAGTCTGTCAAACAAAGGGAAGTTCCTTCTAAAAATTCTCTTCAGCTAGTGAGGAAGGAAATAAGGGGTGTTGTTAAAATGAAAACCTCCTTTAATGCTTTACGTTTCAAAAACTTTAACTTCCCTGCACACACACACACCTCCTGTGTCGACCAGTGCCTGGTGTGGGTCACAGCTGAGAATGCCAAATTCAGGACAGACTGATAAAGATAGAGCAGACGCACCCCAAACTGGTGGTTATTCTAACATTAGATTAATCAGACCAGTAACAAAATGAGCTGCTGTAGCACCACACTGGTTAACAAGAAGCCAAAATACAGTCCCCTTAGGCAATCCAACCCTTTATCACCACCCAGACATCTGGCCTTTATGATGAGAGGTTACTGAAAAGCAGATTCATCATGTAAAAGTTCTTCCAATCCCAAAGGATCAGCCACTTTTCCAGGTCAATATATAACTCAGATCTTACCCCCAAACCACACTTGTAGCCAATCCTTTAGTAACTAAAAACTAAAGGATTAATTATATGAAAGGAAGAGAGTATTAAATGGTTAAGGAATCATATTTCAATTGATTTTCAGAGTTTGCAGGTCAGGACAATAACAGTGATGTTAAATCTGCTAGCTTGTAATAATTCTCTCTGGTTTACCCAAGCAGGTTGGGTGGGTCATTCAGTCCCTTAGAAAATCACAATCCAGAGATGAGAAGCAGGAATGAAGACAAAGCAGTGATGTCACAGCTTGCAATTTATAGCTCAGCTGCTGTGCATGGAAAGTTATGGCCAATATGGAGTCCAGGGTCAGGCCCGTGCCGCTTCCCGCAGACCCCATTGGCATGGATTGGCGAACCGCGGCCAGTGGGAGCCACGATCGGCCGAACCTTCGGACACGACAGGTAAACAAACTGGCCCGGACCGCCAGGGGCTTTCCCTGAACAAGCGGCGGACCGCCTTTGAGAAGCACTGGTATAGTTGATTGTCCTTAATGGGCCATCAAGCAGGCTGGCTTGCCTTGATGCAAATCTGTCTAGGGAGGTGTTACCCAGGAACACAACACATGTTTGAGATACAAATACATATCACATATTGATAACTTCAGATACAAAGATGATACATGCGTGTAAACAGGATTGTCATACTTGGCAATTCCATTCCATTGATACCATACTTTGTATCAGATGTAGTGCACTTGTGCAACAGTATCAGGGGGTAGCCGTGTTAGTCTGTATCTACAAAAACAACAAGGAGTCTGGTGGCACATTAAAGACTAACAGATTTATTTGGGCATAAGCTTTCGTGGGTAAAAACCTCACTTCTTCGGATGCAACAGTGGTAGCAACAATGATACAAATGGTCATCTTCCTTTTCGTGCAGCATCACACCGCGTATCTTTAATAAAAGGTTAAAAGGATTTTCAGCTGTGTGTTTGCCATGCTACTAAGCAGGCTGAGGTCTCTGAATGCCAAACCCCAGTCCTTGTCTAAAACTTTAATTTGGGACATTTACAAGGTCATGTTAACACTTTTGACTCTTTGGGACCATTTATTCCAACTAAATTAGTGGTTCTTAACCTTTGCTGCAGCCTGCACCCCTTTGGTTCTCAAAATACGTTCTCTCACCCCTTATCAAAAATCATTGAAGTAGGTCAGTTCTTTAAACCTAGATATATTTTTGTTTGTATATTACAGTAGTCATTAAAAATGTATAATTTTAATAAATACATAGGTTTGATGAAACAAAGTAGTTGTATTTATGTGCCTGTGCTTAATTTGTATTTTTGATGATTTACCTTCTAAAAAAATCTGGCATGTCTCGCACCCCCAGAAAGGGCATCTCGCACCCCCAGGGGGTGTGTGCACCCCAGGTTAAGAACCACTGATCTAAATTAATACAGTTGTCCCAAACACAGAATACTTTGTCTATAAACTATAAACCAACCTATAGTGTTCCTCATGGCTGGATTAAATTGCTTATTACACATAAGGGTCATTTAAAGCCAAGCACGATTACGAGTGAATCAATATCAGACACAACACAAAAAGCAATGGAGGCAATTGCCTTAAATAACCATGCATGGTTTTTTCCCCCTTTGTTATGACTAAAACATGATGATCTGTCTGCAGTAGCAGCAAGTCCCTCAGTGGGAATGAAGTCACAGCTGTACAATCTCTAGCCAACCAGCCAAGTGGAAACAATAGAAAGCAATTTGTGCTGCATGCCTTACCAAGTTATTGTGATCAAATGGCTTTAAAAAAGTGACCCTTCCCTGAAATGATACCAAGCCCATGGCATTAGGATAAGTTTTAGGAAAAATCCTACATCCTGTAAAAAGCTGATTATAAAAGCACCATGAGAAGTTTTGCTTTGTTTAAATCAAGGGGAGAAAAAAAAAAGACACAGAAGGTTCATTGAACCTAATGCAGCTTTGCAGTTGGAGTTTGAATGTTCAGTTTTTTAGATCATTTGATTTTTTTAAACACAACCCTAGCAAGAAAGTTTTCATGCAGTTTTGTAGCCTGTACAAATGGAAAAGATATAATTTCAAAACGCTTCTTGTTACGGTTTCCTGTATCTCACTGAGATGGGCGTATCTCATGCTGAGAGAGTGGTATGGATGGACTGAGTGCAAGCTTTCTAAGCTTTTCTTGTTTCTTTTCTAGCTGGAAATGATTGGAAATGATTGTCTGTTTGCTATTTTCCAGTTCCCAAAGGATAGTTTTAAGAGACAAATAGGACGTAATAAGGAGTTAGTCACTTTTAAATTAATAATTACGAAGGAGTAGAGCCATGCGGTGATTGGATGCTTACAACAAGGTACTGCAATGCTGCCTTCAGTAAAACATTTCTCGTGACATGGGATAGATTCATGAACTGTCCTTTGTTTTCTCAGTGGCAGTGCTGATTCTACCGATTGTAAAATACCAAATTTTCTTCCAAACAGTAAGATTCTGTCTTGGTACATAAAAGGCCACATAAATAGGATGCCTGGGTAGAAACTACAAGGATGGAACTCTGCAGTCCTTCCATGTTTCTGTGACAGGCACTTTTGTGACAGAGGACAACTTTAATCTGAAAAAGAATAGACATGTAATCAAAGAATGACTGAGATTCGAAAGGACTAAGTACTCTACATCACCCGGCCCAGCCCCCTATCTTTTTGCAGGCCTCTGATATACCATCTGCTACTATTGTTGGTCAACCAGTAAACTGTCCTGTTTCAGAATCAGAAATCAGGTCTATTCTCTAGTTGATCACACAATTATTTTTATTCTAATATTTACATTGGATGTTACTCATTTTCATTCAAATCCATTATTTGTACACCTAATGAGGACAATTCCTCCCCCTCTTAATTGTAGCACTCCTTATATACCAACATTATTTTCCTTATACCCTCAGTTCTTCTCATTTCCCTTCATCCTTCTTGCTAGTGCATTCCCTCCCAATCCTTTTTCATCTTGATTATCATCCATCAAGTGTTAACAGTACTGCCCCATTGATACTTAAATGTCAGTGAAACCCTGGGAAATGTCACATAATGAAGGACGACATTATAGGTTATGTTCACAAAACTCTGATCACTGTAAGATCTGCTTGATAGGCTACGTAGTTATGAGGGCCCCCTCTCAATGGAAATAGAAATCCTACTAAGAGAAATAGAGATTTCCATTAAGGTTTTTTGGTGCTGAAACTTAATACTGAATTCTGCAGGGTCACATGTGAATGCAGAACCCGTGATAAATTGGTCATTTGGAACCATCAGCTGGTCTCATCTATTATTCATATTAACACATGGTGGAAGTGATTTGTAGATTTCATTCACTGGAAGTGCTGATGTGCTGAAAGGTAATTTAAAGAGCACATGATTATCAATTTGAAAAATAGATACAATATATAAATCGAGAGGGGTAAGTTACCAAGAACAAAGGTTCAAGAGACAGCTTAGGCCTGGGTGGAGGAATAGCACGACATTCTGTTTTATACTCAATGTTAAATTAAAAAGGAAAAGCCTAAAGAAGTGCATGAGATTCTCATGAGTGCTAAAGTAATTTGCTGTATTCAGTGCTGTGATGAATAGTAAATATGCATTTAACTAGTGCTGGCTACAGCAAAGTCTTAAAAATGCTCACAATACTTGGTGGGAGGTATGGTAAAGAGGGTATGATCTAGGCACGTTCATAGGGCACTACATTCCGCAGAGGACTAAATGATACAACACTCATCCATCCATCTAGTTAGCTCCCCTGTGTGATTATATAAGTATATGGTTAAGGAAAAATTATAGCTCTTGAGGCTGTGGAAGGCTCATCATACTGGGGGATATAAAGGGAAACGACTGTAACACCTGAACAATAGTTGAAGGAGGCATTTTGTACAGTCTACATAAGGGCCCAGTGACGATAGGGAATGTACTGGGCACCTAGCTGCTGTTGAAAAGGTGTAGTACATTTCTTCTCCACAGCTGCCCTCTCGAGATGGGGGAATGGGGTCTGGCTACTCTCCAGCTCTTTTAAATGCACCCTATTGGATGTGTACAGCACTGCCAGTAGCATTGTGATGACAACCCCATGAGCTCACATTGTTCCAGCACTCACAAAATGGCTGCCTCTTGCAGAAGCGTGCTGGGAGGGGATGGAGCTCTGTGATAAGGTACATCAACCCCATGAAGAGACAGCCAGGGCTAAGGAGCTGCTGTGGACCCACTCAGCCCCACCCCGCTACACCTGCACTCGCTGTCTAGTAATGAGGGAGCAGTTAAAAAGGGAAGAGGAGAGGTCAGGAGTTGGCTGACCAGGGAGGAGGACAGATCTGCTAGCCTTTGCTTACTGGCGAAAGGACCAGCCAAAACCTCTGCAGAGACTGCTGACTGCTAGAGCCCTCCAGAGGAAGGCAGGTCTGGCACAGGACTACTGAGTTTATTTTCTCCATGGGATTATTTCTTTGCTTTGCTACCTAAAGACTACTGTGCTGTCTGGGACAGGCCTGTGGGGCCTAACAAGATTGTTGCAAGGAAAGCCTGCCCAAGAGTGGGTGTGGCAAACTGCATCAATAAACTCTCTGAACCGTGGCAACCTCCTTGATTCTGTCTTCTCATTTGTCTAGGACCCTGAACAATGCAATCACATGCTCTGTGCACCCTCTACTCACCATCTCCCTAAAGGGGCTTATTGAAGACTACACTGACAGGCTTTGAGGACAATAGCGGTAAAATGTTGCTTTTGTGTAAAAATAGTTCCTGAGGCAGACTTTGTGGTCTGTTGCCTAAAGCTCTCACTAGCAGCTGTTTTCCTTCCGCTACCCAGTGGCACCTTTCCCTCCTGGCCACCACAGACACCACTGATTAGGCCTAATGAGGTACATTTTGCATTCAGATACCACTTACAGCAGCTCTGTGTCTCCCATAATCCCCCACCCAATTTATTTAATGCCAATCAAACACATTTGAGCCAATTGGATTGCAGGAAAAAACATCCTGAAGGTTTACAAGTATACACAAACATATTGAAGGGAAGAATGAAACAGGAAATAGCTTTTCAGTGGTTGGTCTGGAACAGCAAACACGGCAATGAGGATTACTGATACTTCCTTCTGTCTGATTTTCTGTCTTTCCCACAATCTTCTTAGCACATGCGCAACGTGACTTAGGTGGCACATGACCAGGATTCAGCACCGAATTTGGTCCACTAGTTGGATCATTAGCTTCCCCGGCCCAGGCCTGGTACTGACAATGCAAAATACTAAATAGCTCAGTTGCATACATTCCAGCATCTAAGGGTACTTAGTCCACATTGTGAACATCACCTTGATTGATCGGTCCATCAGCCCTCACAGAGAGAGAGCACTGATCACAACACATCGTTCCTATTATTCTAGCCAGTCCTTCAACCACTCACTGGCTAGGCTGTCAGTGGCAGTCCACATTGTATCTCCTATTATATACACAATCACAAGGAAACATACATGTAACTTTTATAGAAATAGCATTTTATCTTTCCAGTGGCTTATGGTACTTAAGCCGTCGAATGGGACTTCAAAAGGAAAGGCAACAGAAATGCTGACAGAAGAGTTATCTGATATAGAGAGACGTGCTCCTGCAATTTTAGTCTCCCAAATTTAGGGTGCTGCTGCTGAAAATACTTTGACGAATCCCTGTCCATCTGGAATTTCTGTTTCCATAATCCATTACAGATTGCCAATTAATTGTATATGTAATTCTCTGTAATAAGTGTAGGTAATAGGCTATATTCATTCCTAGTGTAATTCCACTGATTACATCATAATATCAAATAATGTGTTTGCACCTAGAGGTCCCAAGCCGGTATTGAAGCCCATTTTGCTAGGTACTGTATACGTAATAGACAGTCCCTAACCCCAAAACTTTACAATGCTAAGGCCCTGATCTAGCAACGCACTTAATCACTTACTTAACTTCTGTTGAAATAAATGAACCTATGCCAGCTCACATAGCCTGACCTCAATAAAAATGGGAAATGTGCTTTTACATTATGGCAGCTCCGCTCTAAATCCTATTTCAAGGTGGAGAAGAGATTGCAAGTTGCCAACATCACCCAGTTCAGGTCAAAATGAGGCTGCTGCAGCACAGTCAGGAATCTGTCAGCAATACGATGGCTGCAATATTTAGACATTTGTGTGCGCAAGGAGATCTTCTGTTTAGTACATTGCTATTTTATGGGGAATCTATTTTATGGGGAATCTTTGTCACCCAATTTGTATTTCGATTAAACTTCCTGCTCAATAAACCAGTTATTTATTGAGAAAATTTTTATTTTAGTTTATTTGAATTAATCATATTTGTCCCTGCTCCAATGAACATAATAAAAGTGATGACCTTTTCCGTCAAGGCTTCCAGTTGCTTTAATGTTTTACTGCAGTAATTCGGGGGAGGGGGAAGAGGGGGGAGCTGCAATAAATAGCTATTGATCCTCTTAAGAATTGAAAGGAAAAACATCTGTATTTCTAAATTCAATTCAAATTGATACATTTTCCTCAGCAGTTGACACTTCTCTGTATCTTGACATTTTATTCTCATTTGGGGCATGTTAAGTTGTTCCCACACACTTAGGATACCTTTAGGAAAATGGTGTCACTTTTTACTTAATGTATTTGTCTAGCTTCTTCAGTTTCGGGAGTGTTATTAAAATCATCACTGCAGAAAAACTACAGGGAGCCAACTTATGATGGTGTAAATCCAGAATTACATCAGTGAAGTCAGTGTTATAGTGTAACTCAGAGTCATATTGGCCCTGTGACTGAGTTTTAACCTTACTAGACTCCTGGAAAAGGTTTGAGATTATTTTTAAATGCTTGTTCTCCATGTGCCATCTCCTGGACATCCTTGACGTAGCTTCACAGGATGGGGGAAAGGACCTTTATTAGCACAAAAATTGCAAGATTGTCGCCTTTTGAACTTCTGATGAAAGATGTTACGCCTTCTTTTAAGAGGGAAGACTTTCAGGAAGTAGGAGGCTAGTTACTTGGAAAGGGAAGTTTGTTGCTGTAAATGACATAAATTCCTTCTTTGCTTCCTTCCTTCTTTCGATTGAGCTTGTCGTGTGGCTGATTAGGCAAAAACACCACCATAAACGGCAAAGTGCATGACAAGCTGGATCAGAAGGCAGAGGCTGCACCTTTCTGGCCTTTCGTGTATTATGCATTTGAAACTCATGATAATTTCATAAGGTTCTAGTCTCCAAAAATAGCCTCTCCATGACCCTAAACCTCTGTGGCTCCCTAGCTGCAGGAACAGAGATAAATTAAGCATTTCTCTCCATCCCCACTTTGAGCTCAGGAGTAAGCCTATCCTGGTCCTCATAAGTACCAGTCCTGCCTTTGCTAATGACATCCTCAAGACCCTTCATTTATTGTCTCTGGTAGCATGAAGTAGTTGCCTCTGGTGAGAGAGGCACCAGGTTCTAAGCCTATCACAAGCAATCATCAAAAGACTAGTCTACACTGGCAACGTTAAAGCGCTGCCAAACGTGGCTTGTGTAGTCGCGGCGCAGCGCTGGGAGAGCTCTCCCAGTGCTCTAAAAAACCCACCTCCACGAGGGGTGTAGCTACCAGTGCTGGGAGTGCGGCTCCCCGCGCTGGTGCACTGTCTACACTGGCGCTTTACAGCGCTGAAACTTGCTGCACTCAGGGGGGTGTTTTTTCACACCCCTGAGCGAGAAAGTGCAGCACTGTAAAGTGCCAGTGTAGACAAGCCCAAAGAGAAGCTCTTTTTATGATCTTAGTGCAATTTGGCTTTTCTAATCAACACCTATAATGAGCTCAGTGCATCACATCTTGCTTTTCAGAAGTTAGTTCACATATGAGCTGGTGTGTTTGCCCCTTACTGATGGGGTTTCAGCTGTAAGGATCAGAGCAGAAATTATTTCTTGGCTATTTTCATAGGCCCCCAAAGACCAAAAGTGGCAATTTTGGTGCCACTTATCCACAGTCAAAGAGTGTAACAGCTTGTGGAACTGCTAACCAGAACCAAATCATCTGGATTGGAACTCACTCCTGTAATGCAAGATGACGCTATAGCTTCTCTGCATATGTCTGATTTCAGAAAGTCCGTTGTTCCTCATACCTATCTGTGGAAGTCCCTCAGACATAATAATCAACAGGAAAAGTACTTCTCCTCAATCCTTGTAACAAAATTCCACTCAAGAGGCTTGCGTCTCACACAATGTCTCTGACAGATGGGAAGGATTGCTCATAGCTAGAAAAAGCAGCTTCTGAATAAAAAAATGGATTTTCTCTAACTGTAGCATAACAATAAAATATCTGTCTAAATATGGTGACGCGGCAGAAGATTGCCATTCTCACTTTGAGGTGCAAAATATGTTGGTATCATTTCACTGATGACCTACTACCATAGGACAGTATGTACACTTTATAGAAATACTGCTATAAAATGCCTATACATCAATAACAAGTACATGGATAAGATGCTGGAGGTATTTTTTTATTGTTATAACCTTGGGTTAATCAATCTACTCTCCCTGGCTATGTTTCTTCTGTGCAGCGCCTCACTCTTCTTTATCTTTGTCTTTTGTCCTTCTTCTCTGATCTTGATCTCCTTATTCCTCACTAGCTTCTCAGTTTTGTCTTAGAAATGATGGTTCAGATCCTAAGCTTAAGCAAATGGATGAAGGTCTACTGAATATGTGGACCTATGTTCCCCGAACTACATAACCAGCTGTTTATGTTTCTGACGTGACTTTCTAGAAATGTATTTTTCTGATGTCACTTTCATCATATGGTGCCTGGCTGAGTGGTAACAAGAATTGGCAATTCCCTTTTATGTATTTATATCAATTATTTACTTACTGAACAATACCCACCCTTGTAAATCTATCACAGCGTATTCAAGGCACTTCATTTAAAGTGGTTTCATTTTACTATAATTGCCAAATCATGTGAACAAATGCTAAACAATTGTCTGTGCAACAATAGAGGTGAAATAAAGATAACCACTAATTAATCCCATCTAGGTTGTAATTAATTTTGACTGAGTTGACCAGGACAATATCCCTAAGACCTGCAGACTTGTGGCTTCCATGAAGAGGACTGATCACCAGCTGCTGCTCTGTGACTTTTAAAGCAGATGGAGCCACTTTCGATTACAGCTTAAAACAAAATGATGTGGATGAGAGGAGGAAGTGATTGATTGGTTTCACATAGGCCCTGGAGTAAAATCGCTATAAAGGATTGTCTGGAACTGGTGTACAGACAAACTAGTGTGTGGCAAAGTCTTAAAATGACTGAGAATTGAAATATTTAATTGTAATGTGCTTTTAAATTAATCAGATTGCATAGACAATTGGGAACCATTTTTATACAGTGATGGTAAAATGTATTCCTGTGCCATGCCAGAAGTTTTATAGCAAGTATTCCTTATCAGTTTCTGGTGGGTGTCAGTGTTAAGTGTTGCAGAGTATGGTATATAAGCCATATCTTCAGCATCATCAATGATTCATAGCCACCAAAGATGGAAAAGACCTATTCAGTCATAATCTACATTCTATGTATCAGTGCAGAATTGTTCTTTCCATACAGTAGACTTTGGTGAATAATTCATAACAAATCTATTCAACAAATTCTGCCACTTTTCCTATTTGCAGACAAACTGCAAAATTCTCAGATGTATTTGTTGTGAGAAATTATTCATAAATCTTTCCAGCAAACAATTCTCAGCATGCAGACTGTTTGTTCACAGCTCATTGAGAATGCTGGCTATTTGAAATTCATGATGTGCTCATTAGTTACATAAATAACATGGTATTGTTGGCTAGTCACTCAATCGGGAAACTGAAAAAAACGACAAGTTTTGTATTGTGGGGTTGAGTGTGAAATGTGCAATTCAAGCTTGAATGGCTTTCTGGGACTAATTGGTTAGAATATTCGCAGAAAGTAAGCACAAAAGAAGCATGAAACCTTCTAAAAGTAATTTTTTTTAAAAAAGGAATAACTATTAGTGATAAAAATGTTTGGGTATTTGCCCAGATGTATTATATACTATGCATGGAGGGGCTGGTCTAATTTTAAATTACTCATATGTTGGCAGCTCCATCATTTATCTTAGACAGACCATAGAATTATCTTCAATCTTCTCCGTAAGAAAGTTTCCTTAATAGTCACTCTAAATTTTCTTTTTCTCAATTTCGTTTTATTATTCCTTGTTATAACCTCTTTCACCACCTCCAATTACTCCTTTCCTTGCTCTTTGACACCTTAAATCATTCCTTTCCCTGCTTAGTGGTTTATACTCTTCTAATACTTAACAACCTGATCCTACAGTCCTTTTGCAGGCAAAATTCCCACTGAAGCCAAAGAAAAAGGCTAAAAATTTTTAGCCTAAGCTTTATACAAAGGTATCTGACTTTGTATACGGTGAGTGTGCCAAGTTAATCTGTCCCTTATGCACAATACACAGCACAAGTCCAAATCTGTTCTTATGTGCTGTTTATTTAGTCTGAAGAAAGATAAATTCTTAAATTTGTCTATTTCAAGAAGAGCATCAAACCACTGGGATAAGCCTTGAGGCAGCATGGTCATCTGTTTGTGTTACTCTGACTATACTGTTGTTTTATTGCAAACCCTTTTGTGGTGCTTTTGTTCTTTCCGAAAGACAATGTGACAATTAGCAATCCGCCCCTCCCCCCCAGTTTACAATCTAATAGACAAGACACAAAAGGTGGGATAGAATAAGCATTACCACACTTTGCAGATGGGGAAATCAGGCACAGAAGTTGAAATCCGGGCGTCATTGAAGTCAATGGAAATTTTGCTATGGATTTCCCCTAGAGAGATTAAGTGACTTGCCAAGGGTCATGGAGGAAATTTGAGCAGAGCTTGCAATTGAATCCAGATCTCCTGAATTCCTCTCCAGTGCCTTAACAGCTAGATTATCCTTTGCCATTTATCTTACCCTTCACAGATTCTTAGGTCCAAAGGGACCATTATAATCATCTAGTCTGACCTCCTGCATGACACAGGCCACAAAATTTCACCACATAATTCTTGAAACAAGGCCAAGGATCATCTGCCTGGTATACACTTCCCTATATCTGACCAGTCCTTCTGCTTTAGTCTCACTCTGATATCCTTAAACCTCTGGTCCTCCCAGGAGATGTACTTTTTTATAGGTATTTAAGAGATCTGGGGAAAATATATTGGACCTAAATTAAGTTTCATTGAATGTTGCATAATGAATTTAGGTTAATCTGGACCAAAAATATTCCAAGATGATGCTGAAGTCAGAGACAGTAATTGAGTCCCCTGTCATTCTGAATAGCCGAAGAAGCCAATGAAGAAATGGACGTCATGGCTGCTGTAGAACTACAATATTTAGTGACAAGACGCCAACCGATTTCAGGCCTTCTGAGATTCAGGAAGGAATCAGATTTCGACATCAACATACTCTATTAATGTTTGATCCCCTTTTAAGGAAAGTGGAAATGGTTGCTACCGTCTCTTTCTGTGACTTGTTTGTCTGATTCACTCTAAGACCTTTTCAGCAGTTTGGTGCCTTCATTAATTCCAGTTTTATGCACTCTAAAGCATTAGAACTGCAACGCTCTTGTTGGATCCAGCAATTTTCAATCAGCTAAGAAATCATGCAAAAACTATCAAGATGCCAGCTATAAATTGAGGGAAAAAAGGATCAAGTTATTTTATTGACTAGTATCTTTCTCCAGTACACTGGTATGAGCATATCCAGTATTCACTTCACCTGAGAGTTTTAAATTAATCATGTTTCCTTCTGTGAGACAAGGTAGGTATGGTCATATGTTTTATTGGACCAGCTTCTGTTACTGAGAGAGACAAGCTGTCTTTCTCACCAACAGAAGTTGGGCCAATAAAAGATATGACCTCACCCACCTTGTCTCTCTAATATCCTGGGCCCGACATGGCTACAACAACACTGCATACAACATGTTTCTCTCTGTCCACCCTGTACTTTTCTTTTCAAAGGGGGTTAGGGTGACCAAACAACAAATGTGAAAAATCGGGACACGGGGTGGGGGGTAATAGGAGCCTATATAAGAAAAAGACCCAAAAATCGGGACTGTCCCTATAAAATCGGGTCATCTGGTCACCCTAAAGGGGGTTCTGGATTATCAACATTTCATGTGGGATGTGCTAACATTTTCCAGAAACAGACCCCAACCTACTGATCTATAATACCACAGATTGAGGGAATTCCTCTGTTTTGACAGCTCTGAGTTGTCTGCTTCAAGTTTGTTCTGGCATGTTGTTAAATTAGCCATCATCCCTAATTATCAACTCAAGGGCTGCATGAGAGCAGCCGAGATCCCTCTCTGCACAGCAGCCAACTTTTCAGTGCAAGCAGGCACTGTCCTTTTCTGGGATTTCTAAAATCTTTCCTGCTTATATTTTTAAGGTGGAAGATTGCACGGGGATCGGAGGAGGAAGGGGGGAGAACAAAAAACTAGAAGCCTCTGAAATATCTCCCTGCTAGCTAACTTTGGAACTTTAACAATCCAGTAATTATGCATCAGGCGATGACACACAAAGCTGATTGGGGAGGTTTTGATTTTTAAGATGTCCTGTACCTTTCACACATCAAGAGAGTACAGGATCAGAGTGCTCAGTGCACGTATTTCACGCAGTGGCATGTTCGTGGGGTTGGCTACGTTATTAGAAAATGAACAGGAGAAGCCACCCCAGTGATTTGAAAAGCACATAAATATGTCAAGGCTTAACATGAACTGGGTCAACGGGGTGACAAACCCAGGCAAGAAGAAGAAGAATTCGGAAGTGGGTCTTAGAGGGGTCAGTTGCTGGGAAAGTGCAAGCCATGTACAAAGAAGTGATTTCCGCTTGGTGAAAAGAGAGTGCATCTAAACCAGCTGTGCCTGCCTTACTTTTCTGTAACCTGCCCACTCTTCTCAGGATGGAATGCTACACGTATTGGTACAATGCAATTGTGGGTTGCTGGGGCACATGTGCTGGGAACATGGTATTTCCTCTTGGAAATAAATCTCATGCATTTATTGTGGTTTTACTTCTGCGTTTCAGTCGCCTTTGGTTGGGCAGTTTTCCATCAAGCACTTAGAGAATATCAGATCAGATTCTGCTGCTTTGGGGGGGTCTCACTTATCCCATTCTCAGCTGGCTTGTTAGTAGACTCACGCAATGCAGACCATCTCACCTTGGTTTAAGTTCTGATGCCACTATCTAGCATTGAAACACTGACCCCACTCCCTCAAAGCAAGCAATGCATTGTAAATGTATTTAAACAAGCTGTCCTGTGAAGGAATGAAATCCCATTATTGGTCAATGATAAACACCCAGCAATTCTTTGAGACCAACTTCTGCCCAGAGTATGTGGTTTAAGGTATGTACTTTATCAGATAGGAATCTCTCTCATCTCATCCTCAATACAATTGCCTGAGCCTGTTGGTTCATGCAAGTCTACCATTTGTAAAGTATCATGTGATATGATGAACCTCTTCTCTGTTTGTTACATACAATAGAAGGTGGCAAAATGGTAGACAAAGACGTCATGACTCATGCTGCACAGTTTCACACATCCCTCCTTCCTAACAGAGCTAGGAAACATTCACTGCAAATGCAAAGGACGTGATTCAAATCTCATTCACACCAGGGTAACACCTTGACTTCAATGAATTTACTCATGATTTATATCAGCACAAGAGAGATCAAAATCTGTTCCAGAGACTTGTTATAATGCCACAGTGTCAGAGATCAGGAATGCTGTAAGGTGTGGGTCCCAGCACACATAGGCACCACATCTTTTATCAATAGAGTCCTCTATTCTACATTAACTTATGGCTAATGATCCACCAGCAATACTTTTGGGAACCTCACAAAATTCAGGATTTCTAAGTCATTCCTGTTTGATCAGAAATGTAACCCACCTCCCCCTTGATCAAAGCATTCTGAAAGATAGGCATCAGAGAGAGCTTTTAAAGGAAGGTGTTTTTAAACAGGATGACACAGGCTTCCTCTTTCTGGTTTATCTATGCAGGGCCTGATACAGCCATGCTCATGCTGAGTATTATGTTACTATATAACTGTAAGAGTCCCACTGATTTTTCAGGGAGGTTAATGTGTAGTAAGGTACTAATCAACGTAAGACTCTAGCCCTATATTTGAGCTTCTCTAAGGCAACTGGTCGTCTCACACTGATAAAAAGCAAATCTTGCTTGTTGCTTGCTAATTTATACTTTAGGGTTCTGCAGAAGCTCAGGAATTCAATTGCATATTCTCTGTATACAAGGGATTTTGCTGAGACTCAGGTGAAAACAAACAAGAGAAGAAAAACATTCCTCTGTTCCCCAGGCTCCCTAGAATCTCCCACTTTGAGATGCCCTGTGCTTTAAGAAGTCATAATTAAGGGCTCTCATGCTCTCTACCTCGATATCAGCAAAGCCAGATGAAAAATAGAATCCCCCCCTCCCCCCCCACACACACTTCTTCATTTTTAATCATCTCCGTTTAAACCCCAGCAAAAATGACAACAGAACAGTGGTTTTTCTTCTTCCCCCAATGCCGTACAGGGGATGAAAGTAGATTTGATAGGTTACTTTGGAGAACAATTCCCCCCATGACTGTGACCTGAGATCAGAATTGGCCCTAAGGATAATGAAAGAAAGCAAGTCTAATACTTTAGTCTCCAAGGCCAGGTCTACACTACCGCGGTAGTTCGACGGCTGGCAATCGAACTTCCGGGTTCGATTTATCGCGTCTGGTCTGGACGCGATAATTCGAACCAGGAAGTGCTCGCCATCGACTACGGTACTCCACCTCAGCGAGAGGAGTACCGCGGATTCGACGGGGGAGCCTGCCTGCCGCGTGTGGACCGCGTCTGAACCGCGGTAAATTCGAACTAAGGTATGTCGACTTCAGCTACGTTATTCACGTAGCTGAAGTTGCGTACCTTAGATTGAATTGGGGTGTTAGTGTAGACCAGGCCCAAGACTGCAAAGAGCTCCTTTTAGGATTGGGGCCTTAGCTCTTATATAGACTTCACAGCGCTTCACAAAGGAAAGTATTAGCACCCCTCCATACACCCAGCTTTTTTTCAGAAACGGGCAAGGCAATTTGCCCGAAGTGTCACAGCAAACCAGGAGCAGAGCTGGCGAGACCCATATCTTCCCACCTCTTGGTTTAGTGACTACCCACTGTACCCCACAGCCTCCCTCTAGTTGAATTTGAACTGTAACTCAAAAAACAGCTATAAAAATGGAAATGAATTTTAAAACCAAGTGGGTGATTAGGAAAATGCGTGACAATTTTTCAATTCCCTGTTAGAAATATTAAATGCTAAGAATGACCCTGTTGTTGTTCCTTCTCTAAGCTATCTAACAAATCTTGACGAGTTTGTAAGTTAGCCTCCTCCTCTGATGTATAGCTCAGAGGTACAGCAAAAGAGATTTTGACCATAGCCTAGTAAGGAATTTTCAGACTGCTTCCAGTAAGACTAGAAAAGGAACTTAACCTCATCTTGACAGAGAAAGTTAAAAAAGGGAACTAGACACCCACACCCTATTTCCATACATTTCCTTTATTCAGATCTACTCTGCCCTGCACAACAGTCATTTCAGTTTTACTGAGTTCCCTCTTGACACATGAAATGACACTGACAAAATTATTCAAATCTCAGCCTCTGAAACCTAAGGCATTTTATGGTGTCTTAGTTTTGTTAGCTCCAAGCAGGTTCCTCAAATATAAGAAGCTTACTTAACCCAGGGTTTAAAGCTATTTTTAACCTGCATGAAATGTGCATAGAGAGAAAGCAACTGGAGGAACAGGATGGTGTTTTTTATCCCTGGGTCTATTTTATATTCAGGAGCTCCTGAGAGAGAGGGAGAAATTCTTCAGAAAAATGCAAATCTGTTAACGTACTAGGGACTCAGAAAAAGCCCCCTCTCCATACACACTTTGGTCCAGATCTTTAGCTTGTATAAATCCCACAAGCCAAGGCATGCCGTGGACCAGAAGCTTAGCTGCTGTAAATCACCATAACTCCGTTCACTTCAGTGATGCTACACTAATTTACACTAACTGAGGATCTGGTCCTTTGTCTCTTCAATCATATTATTGGGAGTCCCATCAAATACACTTGGAGAATTTGCCATTTCCCAGAACCATCCTGAGAGATGTCTCAGGATCACCTCACTGCTGGGGTGATAAAAAATGCCATTACTCTTCGGATACATCCAAGCACAGGAGCTTTGAAAACCCAAACCCTTGGTACAAGATCAGTGCTTAAAATGATGTCAATATATTGCAGCGAAGTTAACAGGCCCCTTTATGTTTCAGTCTCCAAAACAAAAGATAAGTTAGAACAAAACGGAAGTGTTCCTTTAATGCCAGCTCCTAGGACTGGGCTTTGGAGGATTAAAAATGACCCAGCAAACTCTGCAAGCTGTACAGAGCAGCAGTGTTCGATATGAAAAGACAGCTTCATTCCACCTTAACTGGAGAAGCGTGGCTGTTGCCATTGTGCGTTTTTAATCACTCCAATTACAGTGCTACTCCCACCCTGACAGCTGGCATCCACTAAAGGTTCTTAGCGGGGCTCGCATGAGGGGTGGGTTTGTCTCTTTCTCAGGGGAGTCAATGACCACAGCACCAAACGCAATCCCAGTGCAACACCCAGCAATTTGCTCAGCTGGAGAGTCTGCTGCTTTCACATAGTATATGTCTAATGCAGTGCTAAGTCTAACGGTCACAATCACTGACCTTCCAGGGTGTCTGGCAACACTCTGCAAGCTGAATCTGGGGGTTATTAAAAAGCCATTATACCAGGGTTAACATTAAACAAGAGCTGGGCTAAAAGAGAGGTGCTTTTTGTAATTTGGGATCGAGAAACGTTTGGCTTCAGAGTCAAAGTTTAGGCCAACTCTGTGGTGACGGAAGAGAGCTCACAAGAGAATACACAGGAGTCTATAGGAGAAAAGTGTGTTCTGAGATCTGCACTAAAGAATGTTTTTGTCTCTGGGGGAACATTCCAGTGATCAGACTCTGAACAATGCTTCCTTGCAGCTTTTATAGAGCAGCCACATAACGCAAATGGTTTGAGAAGAAGGAGCACCTGTGGGAGACAGCGTCTTTCCCATTCTCGCCATAACAACAACCCCAACTATTTAGACAGGGAGTTTCAACTGCCGAGCACTTTACAAACAGCAAGTCAAAATCTGCGGCCACTTACACCAGGGTCTTCAAGTGGGTTTTCACCAAGAGCAAATTCTGGAATCCTCATTCAAGCAAAAATGTCATTGGCTTCAGTGGCTGATTTGCCTGAGTAAGGACTGCAGGATTTGACCCTCTGCAACTAATGCCCATTGCTGATGGGACAGAGAGATTATGTGAGTAGCCCATGGTCATAGAGGGAGTCTGTGTCACAGAGGGGATTAGAACTCAGGAGTCCTGGCTTCCACTTTTGATCATGTGTTTGATCACTTTTGAGCTTATGCTCAAATACATTTGTTAGTCTCTAAGGTGCCACAAGTACTCCTGTTACTTTTGATCATGTCTCTCTTTGGAAACCTCAGAAACCTGCTCCTAGGAAATAGTCCCTAAATCATACAGCTTTTGGACCCTCATCATGCAAGTCCATGCCACCCACAAGCAGATCTTCTAGAGCAAGGATAAAAGGGCATATCGGAAGTAAAAAAAAAAATATGAGCTACATTCTCTGACCCACTCTCGAAAGTAGCTAGATCTCAGACAGCAACAACAGCAAAGAGTGCCCAGCCAGCATAGATAGAACTCTCGCCTGGATCCCCGCTTCAGTCCTCAGCATGCATTTCAACTCTTGCTGTCTGGTGGACAGCCCTAGGGCTGCTTTGTTCTGATCCACACCTGGTCCAGGACTAGTAAAGAACCATCCCCAAGATCAGGGAGCTATGGTCAGTTCCCTTGCAGGCCCTTGTTCTACCCCTGATAGCTGAAAACCTGGTCCTATATTTTTTCAATATACAATCCCTAGTCCTTATCACTGAAGTGGAACTTCAGCAGCACTTCAGAGCCTGGAACGGTCTGGAGCATTCGTAAGGTTTCTGCTCACAGCAGTGGAGGTGCAGTCAGGTTGGCATCAACCATCAGGCAAACAACTGAAACTCCTAGAGCCAGGAAATGTCAGTGAAACACAAATACCCCAGAGAGGAACGTGTCATGATGACTGTGATTGCACATCCACCTCCAATGCTCTTGGTTGCCGTGCTGTAAAGGTTTCTCTCTGTAAATCGTAGAATAAACGTTGCTATGGGATACTTTTGCTCTGTATAGCAACAAGAACTACAGGCTTCCTTTGTATTTGACCTCAGAGAACGCATCTGCAGGATAACGTAGATCAGTCTTTACAAACTCTGGGATGGTGAGCACAGATGGTGAGCGCCGCCTGCGAGCTGCTGAGCGCCCTCAGATTCTACTGACGTGAACAGGAGTTGTGGGCACTCAGCATGTAACAGATTTGGCCCTCTGGCAACTGTTTGTTACTAAAGGTTTTAGATTTTTAGTATTTCACTCATCCAGGGCCCAATCCTGCTCCTGGTAAAACTTCTTTTGATTTCAATAGGTGCAGGATTAGTCCCCAAGTTTGTTGTATTTATCAACTCTGAGGAGGCCATTTTGATAGAGCCTTTGAAGCATCTTCTCTCAGGACCCCATTCTGCTAGGGGCTGGGTAACTTCAATTCCCTCTGATTTGGGTAACGAAATGCTCAGCATGTCTCATCACGAACAGGACCTGAAGTAGGATTCCCTGTTAAAAAGGCTTCACTAGCACTAATGATTGACAAAGCAGCAAGCCTTTCACAGTTAACATTACTGTAGAGTCATCTGCTTAGAGATGTCACAAACTCACTAACTGGTCCCTAAATCCCATGGTGAGGGGTGTGCTAAGGAAACATAGACACCAGACTGATCTCATGCTCTGACACATTGTATGTTACTTTTAATATCAACCCGAATTCAAAAATCCTAAGTGATTGCCATGGCAACCCCAATCGCCAACAGTAAAGGATTCAGATACAAGCCCAGACAATGAACACAAATATGTTCACAAATTGTTTAATTCCCCCCCCCCTTTATTTATTTTCCCCCTTGATGGAAATAGCTTCAGAACAGATGGGCCAGAAATAGCCTTCATGTGAGTGTTTTGTTTCCTGCTCCTAGGGAGTGTCATTCCCATTGAATCAAATTATCAGAGTCACTCAGAGTATCAGGTGTTTTCCCACCTATTGATCAACAGACTTTTCCCACTGAGATCAGCTTTTGTGCTACACAGAGCTCTTCCTCGGGTCACCTCGGGAAGCTTGACTCTCTCAACAACAGAAGTCGGTCCAATAAAAGATATTACCTCACGGTGGTGTAGCCAGGATGGGACACTTGGGTGGGCAATGACAGGAGGGTGGGAGTAGGAGCGATCAGGGCCGCCTCTCCCCCCACTCCAACCCTTTGGGGGAGCAACAGACGCTCAGGCCAGGGGGCCTGGAAAAACTGGGAGGCCCTGTAAAAATGTGTCCCCCCCCCACACCCAGCGCTTGGGGCTTGCCCCACTCCGCCTGGCGCTCCAACTGGGGAGTGGGATCGGGGGCTTGCCCCATTCCACATGTCTGGTGCTCCCGCCGGGGAGTGGGGTCGGGGGCTTCCCCCGCTCCACCCACCTGGTGCTCCCGCTGGGGAGCAGAGTCGGGGGCCGGGGCACAGGGGCTTGCCACTTTGCCCTGCTCCAGGCGGGGAGTAGGGTTGGTGCTTGCCCCGCTCCAGACAGGGAATGGGGTGATGGGCTTGCAAGCCCCCGTGCTCTGACCCTGCTCCCTGGCTAGCCGCTGGGCAGACTGAGTGGGGCAAGCGCTGGGGCAGGAGCAGAGCTCGGACTGGGGTAGTGGGCCTGGATGATAAGTGGGTGGGCCACAGCCCACTCAGGCCCACCCGTGGCTACCCTCCTGTTACCTCACCCACCTGGTCTCTCAGACAATGGAATAGTTGGCTGGGGTGGGGTCTGTCATTGCTGAGGCCACGCAAATGCCTGGAGTGTTAGGCTGCTCCTTGATTCCTGTCAAGGACCTCTCTGGGAGTTTGGAGGGCGCCAGAATCTTAGGAAACTTCCATCCCACACTGACCTTTTGCCATATGAACCTCACCACAGATGATAAAGCCCATGCCGGAGTCGCAGATCACACAAGATTATATGTAATGCCGTCATCTCCCCTCAGGAGATGGGGACCCAGGAGAGGAGAACCACATGTGTGGCTGGGATAATATAATCATGGCTCTGAGGTTCTGTTGAGTTTAGATGTTTACACACACACACACACACACATACTGAACACAAGTTAGAATCTGTCCATTCTAATGGCCAACCCATTGAAGGAAACCTTTCAATACCTCATTATTTTGGGCCCACAACGCCTATCCAATTAACACTGGATACACATAGCTCTGTCTCTCATGAGACACATCCTGAGTCTTTCCTCACCTCTTCTCACAGCCCTGAGTGCTCTTCAGGGCTACCTGCTCCCTCCAAACTGGAAACTGAAAGGTGCATCAGTCCTACACGTTCCCTCCCATTCCATCACAAATTCCACTGGTGTATGCCACTTCTTAGCAATCATGAATTTCTACTGCTTCTGCCTCTGAAAATAGCTCCCTCTATTGCTCTGATCATGTTGACTTGTCAGCAGCTGAATGGCTACTTCATTCAGCATGTTGTTACCTGCCAGAGGTTTGGGGTTAGATCTGATATAAATTGATGTAACTCTATCAGTGTCAATGGAATTACACTGATTTACGTCAGCTGAGGATCTGGCCATTGGATGTAATTGAACCTCATCTGGGAATTTACACTAATGGGTGTGGTGGGTAGAAATGATGAAACAATCTATTTGCACATGTGCAGCCTTCTGCTGAAAGGGGAACCAGCTGTACTGGTGGGGTGGGGTTTTCTTGATCATATCAGCTGAAACAGCAAATAGAGAAGTTCAGTCAAAAAGTCTCTCCTGACTCTGTCTAGAAGACATTCCTTGGTTGGTTTTCAGACTCTCCTGGCTGTGACTATCTTATTTGCTTGATATAATAGAAAGGGAGAATTAAAAAAAAAATGAAGAAGTTGAAAATTAGCACAGCAGAAAATCAATAGGAGTAGTTTGAGGAACAGCTCATAGTATTTTCTCCTGGAAATAGTAGGTTAATTAAGCCAACCTGTGAAGTTGTCCTGTGACAGTCTGAGCAACCTCTACATAATAAAATGTAAGACCATTCGTGGTCTTGCTGCACTAATACTGATCTTTTAGATGTTAGTTCAATTACTCTTATTGGCAGCAAGAGGGATTTCTTTCTTATTGTTGTAGAAGGCCTGATCAATACTATTCTCTAGTATAGGTGAACTCTGTTGGCTATGGAAGGAGCACAATGGAATGCAGAACTTGCTACAAAAATCAGTAATTAGAACTTATGTTTTGATGGCACTTATCCCATTCACCATCTCCAAGGTGGAACACAGCAACTGTGTATCAGTTCCCAGCAACACTGTGTAATAATGTAGGGCATGCTCTGAAGAAGAAAACTACATCCATTTGAAACTGCGAGGGGGAAAAGTCGGGTAGGCAGGATATTATCCCGATTGCAGTTTGTTCAGGACACAGGGACTGATATCAGTATCGTTATGGAAAGTCCTAAGAGATTGCTAGAGCATGATTTTCATTTATGAGAGCCACGTGCAAATTCTGGGCACAAGTGAGTGTCTAATTCAGGGGTCGGCAACGTTCGGCACGCGGCTCACCAGGGTAAGCATCCTGGAGGGCCGGGCCAGTTTATTTACCTGCTGACGCGGCAGGTTCGGCCGATTGCGGCCCCCACTGGCCGTGGTTCGCCGTCCTGGGCCAATGGGGGCGGTGGGAAGCGGCGCGGGCGAGGGATGTGCTGGCCGCGGCTTCCCACCACCCGCATTGGCCCGGGATGGCGAACCGCGGCGAGTGGGGGCCGCGATCGGCCGAACCTGCCACGTCAGCAGGTAAATAAAACTGGCCCGGCCCGCTAGGGTGCTTACCCTGGCGAGCCGCGTGCCAAACGTTGCCGACCCCTGGTCTAATTTGTGCATGCATTTACCCTGACTGTTTGGATTGGATATTTGCATATGCAAGCACCCAGTTAGACTCCTTACTGATAATTAGCCTTTGCAAATACCCAGTTTGCTAACACAGTAGCAGTACTTAACCCACATACAAGGTCCATGATTGTTGGGCTTCTGTACTTTCGAAAACCAGACCCTTGCACGCCACAAATAGTGAGGGCATTGCTTTTATGTCTCAGCCAAAATTCAGGAGCCAAAGCATCATTGGTTCAGCACTACTTTGGAGGTGAATACCACTCACTTGAACAGCACTTCCCAGGGCACCAGCCAAGGGTACCAATGGGGTTCAACCTCGGCTGTGAGATCTATGAACACACAGCCCAACATGTGGTGGATACAGGCTAAACTACATCCCTGTTGATAGTGCTCTAGACCCAGGGAGAGGATGGGTAAGGAATGGTGTCCCTAGCCTCTGTTTGTCAGAGGGTGGAGATGGATGGCAGGAGAGAGATCACTTGATCATTACATGTTAGGTTCACTCCCTTCTGGGATACCTGGCATTGGTCACTGTCAGTAGACAGGCTACTGGGCTGGATGGACCTTTGGTCTGACACAGTATGGCCATTCTTATGTTCTTATGTTCTTATGACTAGAAT
Source organism: Terrapene triunguis (assembly GCF_002925995.2). NCBI lineage: Eukaryota > Metazoa > Chordata > Testudines > Emydidae > Terrapene > Terrapene triunguis. The sequence continues at coordinate 8,713,990 of NW_020698242.1, forward strand.
TAGGAGCCTCTCCACCCCTCAGTTCTGGGAAGGGCAGACAGCAGCTGGGTCTGCCAGCAAGGACATCAGAGGGACCGAGAGAGATCTTTAGATTCTTAAAGTGGCTCTGTAGCACAGACACCAGGGCTGATTCTCAGTACAGGACAGGTGAAGGGAGCTTGTTCTCCCTCTCTGATTCTCAGGGCTAACTCCAGCCCCAAGGCAACTTAGAACTGCTGCCAGCCAGCTAACGATGATTAAACTGTGGCCTGGCTTGTGCAGTGACACAGGGGGTATAACGGGGAAGGGGAAATAAGCTCCACAAAGCCATTACATGCCCCAGGCCACCATGCAGGGGGGTGGGAGGAAGTGGGAATAGGGGAGGAAGTAGGTGGCGGAGACTTGACTGTGGTCCCCAACACACCTTTTAATGTAGCTGTGCTGGTGCAATGGGAAGCATACACTTTGCCTGGCACAGACTCAGCTCAGTTTACTGTTTCCCCTCCTGTCTGACTCTGAGTCACAATTTCCTACCTAGGCTTCCTCTTGTTCAGGACCCATTGTGTGGTCACCATGATCTATCCCATTAAGGAAGGAAGGAAGGAAGGAAGGAAGGAAGGAAGGAAGGAAATAATAATAATAATAATAATAATAATTAATAAAATGTTCTGAGAAATGGCTGGCAAACCCACCTCTGACACCTAGAAGACAAAGGTATTGGCTTCTATGGGTCCTTGCCTTAAGTCATTCAGTGAGACAGCACAAAAAATAAGTAACTACAGCTAGTCCCAGCTGAATAATGTGATTCACCAAGCCAAACTAGGTAGGTAGGGTTAGATGCCTTTTCTGGTTGGCAATGGTAGACCAGCCCTTGGAAATAACCAGATCAAAAATACTACACAACAGATGTCAGATAATAAATCTATACACTTTAGCCCCCTCCGAATAGAATGTAATAGCGTGCGAGAGTGCATTACTCCTCAGTGCTCCTAGCAGGAGCTTAGGACCTAGCGGTGGTTAATGCTCAGATTATTGGGTAAAGACATTACTGAAGGCAGCCACATGGAAGGATTTGTGAGTCAGCAAACATGGAAAACTGCAAGGGACAGGCTAGCACTGGAGAGAAACTTGCTGAGGATTATTCAACCCTGAAAATGCCCAAGTCTGGCTGTATTCCCTTCAGCAGTAATCATAGTTCTACAAATGAGGGATAGGTTTCCCTACTAAGCCAGGTACACTGAAGGCAAAGAGAAGTGTTTGTTGCAGGTTATAAATAGTAAAGAGGGTAAGCCTGACTGAGCTGGCATGAACTCAGAAAGGTTATATGTGTAGGGATGGTCTGCAAATTCACCTAAAGTGTAAAGAATGCCCCCCAAATATTCCCTCTTACTCTACCTTTAGCAATCCCTTCACTCAGCTGAGTTCTGTGTAGCAAATGTAAAATGTAAACACTGCAGGTTCTCAGCGACTGAATTACCTTTCAATAGGCATAGAGCTGGACATCCCAATCTAGGGTGTGTAGAGCCCGATCCTGGTCCGTGCTGAGGCGCATCAGTGCCCACAGGGTCTTGCTCAGTCCCTTGCAGGATTGGACCCATCTCAAGGAAGCAGGAAGCTCTCTAAAAGAAAAGAGAGGCAAATACTTGCAGATCTATGGACTTTTGTGCATGTAAAAACCTTACTGTGTAGAAAATGTGGCAGCATAGCTTCTCCGTAGTTATGCAGATTATACACTGACATTCATATGGTGGCATGTCAATTGTGAGATGTATTTCTTTGGGTTTTTGAAATCTAACCCTGCATTCTGCTCTATGTAACTATAAAGAAAAAAAGGAGGGGGGGGGAGGGCGAATCAATTGCTAAATACTGAAAACCTTTACAAAACAATTAGGCCTAACTTTTTCCTCTAAAGTTTAGAACAGGGATCGGCAACCTTTGGCACGTGGCCCGCCAGGTAAACAAACTGGGCTGGTTTGTTTACCTGCCGCAACCGCAGGTTTGGCTCCCACTGGCCAGCACATCCCTCGGCCCGCGCCGCTTCCCTCAGCCCCCATTGGCCTGGAGTGGTGAACCGCGGCCAGTGGGAGCTGCGATCAGCCAAACCTGCAGACGCGGCAGGAAAACAAACCGGCTCGGCCCGCCAGGGTACTTACCCTGGCGGGCCGCCTGCCAAAGGTTGCCGATCCCTGGTTTAGAATATAGTTAATTACAACTAATGTATATGACTAACTGAATGTCACCATTTGAGACATTAAGGGGGACATTTCTAAAGACACGAAAGTCTGTTAGATGCCCAACTAAACAGCAAGTCAATTGGAATTTGTACCTAACTCCCACTTGTGCCTTTAAAAATCTCCCTCTAAGCACAGGTTTTGACCACTTGTGCAGATTAAAAGTTCCATAGCACTTTTCTTAGCAGTAGTAATCCAGGTGTCCTGGACAAATTCCAACTTGGGTAATTACATTCCGCTGGCCTAAATGCCTCCTGCTGTTTCAGTTGGATACTGTTCTTGGTTTGCTGTCTTAAATAGATATTTAACCTATTTAACCGTGCTGCACACTGCTAAAAAGTTGCCATGTTCAACCCTGGCGTTGGCTGCACATTTGTGTGTGAGTAAAGCAACTTCTGTGTAAAGTTCTGTTATAGTTTAAGTTTTCAGAGTGCTTTGGGATGAATACGCTATGAGTTGGATTAGTAAATATAGTTCACAACCTATTAACATGCTGCTTCAAACAAATACCAAACAAGTCAGTGATTTGATTCCTATGGAATATATGGCCTATTAGCACAAACGCACACAGTATACTCTGAACACTGTAGATGCTGTTGCATGCATTACTACATTTTTACTTTCTGTGGAACTTTTGGATATCTTGGTGAGCAAGAACTTTGTTCGATTTGATCACATACCTGGCCAAATTCTCTCTTCATTTATACTCTCCAGTGGAAATTTCAATTGGAAAATTTCAACTGGTTCCTCTTGATTCCATTGGCTAACTAGCTCTTAGATCATGCCAATGGTTCTTTTGGGCTCCTACTCCTCCAGTAGAAACCCATCAGAGTCCCCCCAGGAAATACCCATGAACAATAGATATGCTCTGATGGCGTCTGCTAGAATTTCCATGAGGACGCCACCAGCTGCAGACTGAAGTCAGTGGGGTTGCACTACTGAACTGCTAAGAATACAGGATAATGTACCAAGCAAATTGTTAAAGGGTGAAACAGACACAAGGGATGGATCACATTTATCCCTGGGGTGGCTCTATGGACATCATTGGAATTCCACAAGGGATGAATTTGGCCAACCAAGCTTTCTTCCATACTTTGATTTCACAGTGGTAGGGCTATGAAATGTCCACGGCTCTTAGCTATTGCTTTGTCTATTATGCCTTATATTCTAATGAGGCAAAAGTTACTGCCACACTGTTCTGCAGCTTATATTTGGACCTCATCTCCCCTTCATTACAAATCTTGAATCATTAGATCTCTAGTACCATCAAGATACCTGGCACTTTACAAAACACACAGCCTCCCTTCCCCTATATACTTACAACTGAAGTCAGGCACAGGATAACCATACACAGGCCAACAGTTCAGATGCAAGAGCTTGTCAGAGACAAGTACCTAAGATACGGAGAAGACTGATGTAAGAAGGACTCACGAGGAAAGTCCATCTTAGGGTGGATATTGAAGAGGAAAGGGAGAATGGTTGGGGCACAGGAAGCAGGGGGCTGCTTCAACCAGCTTGAGGAGGGTATATGAAGGAGAAAGTGGGAAGATGGAGGGTAGGAAATGGGGAGGGTCCTTGGATGAAATGAGATCAGAATTGTGGACAGAGCCCTGAAGGAGAGGGCAAGGACCTGGAATCTGATGAGGAAGGAGAAGGGAAGCCATTGTGGAAGGGAAGTTAGCAATTATCCAGCACTGTCAGAAACCCAGGCTCACAGACTTGAGCAGCCTTGGCATTCTCATGTAACTCCTGAAATAAACTGCAATTACTAACAGTAAAGTGCATGGTTTTATGTAAGGTCACAGCCACAAGGCCATTACGTTTTCATTAGCGCAGTAAAATCCATGAATTATATATGTTTGGTTATATAAATCTCAGTCTTTCGCTAAGATACAAGCACTGTTGCTTTTTTTTTTTTACACAGTAAAACAAATTGAGAAGCATAAAATGGGCCAGATCATTCCCTGATGTATTAACCAAGGATGAACGTGGCCCAAATTGTATTTACTTCTTCCTGACTGTAGTGAAAAGATGCATTATTAATACTGAGGCTAGCTGAGGCCACTAGTGATAAGTCACTTGTGATAAGCACAGCGATCATTCTAGCCCATTGTTTTATATCTTGGATACGGCACTCCAGGGGTTTTATGAGAAGCACAGACCCTGTACACATGTTTCATTGTGCCATTATTATTACTGGTATGTAAATGCTCAGTTCCATTCAGAACAGAACTAGCCCAGGGCAGTTTATCAGGGGATAATCATGTGGTTATGAGGAGAAAACTCACCAGGTGCTTCATGATCCCAGTAAGAGGTGGCTACACAATAAGGGCCTGATTCTGCTAGCACTGAAGTTTATGGGATGTCACAGGAAGCCAGATAGGGTCCTAAACAAGCATATCTTTAAGCAGGTTAATTGCTTTCCATTATGTTTCTTGTAAGGCGAGTAAAAGAGGCTCCGGAAACCCCTGTGCAAATGTCTTTGTTTTGAACTCAGCTGATTTCTTCAGTTGGGGCATTTTTATTCCCTTTTCTGCCTTTTGTTTTGGGTCAATTTCACGGTGTGCTCTTGAAAAACCTCAGGGGGGCCCTCTGGTCTCCCAGGATGCATGGGCTAGGTTGAATTTCCCCTGGGTTAGCTCAGACTTGTAATAACACAATCACCTTGCAGCAGAGAGTCGTTTCTGAAAATAGGAACTCCGTTGTGAGACGGTGCAGAGACGCCCTTAAAGGTGGAAAGGAGCAATTAAGCTAGGAAAAAAATATGGTCAGAAATACACACCAATATGAAGCAATACGGCGAGGTGCAGCAGAACCCTTTCATAGGAACAATTTTGTAGCTGCATCATAGACAATAACGATTAATAATAGTAATCGCAATAATAATATGGCTTTGCCTTTCTTTAGTGTCGTTTATTTGAGGAATTGAAAGTGCTTCACACATGTAAAGAAACCTCACAGCAGTCCTCTAGCGTACATCGATGTCCATTTCGACAGAAGGTAGCGGTTAGAGAAAATAGATGCATTTAACTTCTAGGTACCTCATGTACCCTTTTGTACAATGGGGATAAAAATACCTAGCTCACAGGCTTTATTTATTTAGAAATTTATAATGGGAGCCACCTGATTGCCTTGCATTTATAAAACCAGTATACATCAGGCTTTCAGCTTGAAGACCAACAACAATCCCCTTCCTGCTCTCTCTTTAAGACCCCACGGTGAACCCCAGGCTATGTACCTTATTGGCAAAGATTGGACACAATGGAACATGCTCTCATCATCCTATGCCATTTCTCTAGCTTCCTCCTCCTAGCAGGGTTTCTCTCCCTAGTCGCATGGCTTCTGTTTTGTCTGGATTGAGTCTGTCAATTTGCTCCCAACCACTTCCTCCTCCTCTGCCCCCAGGGAAGTCACAGAAACTGCCTGTCATGACCAAGGCTTGGGCGGTCAGACCCAGCAGTCAGGCCTGGTGTCCGAGTCTGACAGCCTAAGATGGGTTTCAAGTGACGAAGTCAGGGGTGAAAAACCGGGATCAGAATTCAAGTAAGAAAGCCAGGGGTTGGGATCGGAGTCAAGGTTCAAGAGTGGAAGCCAAGGGCTTGAGTCGAGGTCAAAGTGCGGGAGATTTGTCATTACAGCTGGCTGGGGAGTCCATCTAGTTGCACAGACATTTCCTGAAAGTTCTTTAGGGCTTTAATAGGGTGCCTGGGCCAATCAGGGACCATGAGGGAAACTGTCACTCCATCCTTCCAAGGTGGTACTTCCTGTGGTATTTATCTCCACAGAGTGTATCTGAAGATAATCCATATGGCCCTATCACAGCTGCCAGATAGTGGCCTGGAGGTATTGGCCACCCTACCTGGAATTTCCATGGCCCAGAACCTCACATGCTATGTTCAGGTTGGATGAAAAAGAGCTATCGAGCTGAGTGCCATCCCCTTGTTGGTGCTACTGCAGGCCAAAACTTCTCACTTGGGGCCTGACCTACAGACCACTGAAGTCAATGGAGACACCCATTGACTTCAAAGAGCTTTGGGTTGCCATCTGATGTGCTGGGGTCCAACTCAGCCCTCCGGCTCTGCCAGCCTGGGTTTTCCCTTGCACTGGGTTGCTGTGCCAGGCTCTCAAGCTCCTTTCCAGCACACACCCAGGCAAGACCACACCCAGCTGCAGACACAGACTGCAGTCAGATCTGTGTGAGAGGATGCACCCAGCACTCACATGCACACCCACTGTGGAGAGATAAACTCCAGATAATATTCTCTTGCACTGTATAGAAAGATCTGCACAGCGCAAGCTCATAAAAATTCACCCTCTTCCTCAATGTAAAGAGAGAGATGTACAGCTTCTTGCCCCCTGGTCCCCAGATATGGATTGCACAAACTGGGTTATGTTATAAACAAGAAATAAGTTTAACTACAAAAGACAGACTTTAAGTGATTATAAGGGATAGCAAAGAGAACAAACCAGATTACCAAGCAAATAAAACAAAACATGCATACCAAGCTTAAGATCTCAAAGAGACTGGTTTCAAGAAATAATTTCTCACGCTAAATGTTGTTTTAGGCAAGTTGCTGAGTTTCTGTAGTTTAGAGTTCCAGTTATTTTTCTTTACAGAAAAGACTGCTGTCATAGTCTGGACTCAGCCCTTGCCTTTCCCACCGCTCAGTTCCTTTGTCTCTTCAGGTACTTTCAGCAGTCTTTCTTCTTGGGCAGGAAGACAATGGAGAAGAGTCCTGTTTGCCTTACCCCCCAGCTTTAAATAAGATTTACATAAGGCGGGAATCTTTTGTTTCCCAGTCTTGACCTCCCCCTCCTTTTAGTGGAAAATTACTAGAAGTCCAAGATAGTGTTTAGTAGTACCAGGTGACAGGACCACCTGACCTAGTAGTGTCACAACTAAGTCCCAGGAAGCCTCTCAGGAAGGAGAGAGATTAGTATCTTTAAAGTCTTATTATTTCTTCCTAATGGCCCATCAAAGCTGATGGCCTGTTGTCTGGTGAGTGTCTCCCAAAAACACACACCGTTGTAATTCTTACATAGTCAATATTTCTAACTTTAGATACAGAAATGATACATGCATACAAATTGGATAATCACATTCAGTAAATCATAACCTTTCAATGATATCTTACATGAGCCATCTTGCATAAAGTATATCTTAGTTATACCATATTCATATCATAAGCATATTTCTATAAAGAATATGGAGCGTAATGTCACATCCCCATCTCCCTAAGTAATTAGTACACAGACAGTGGGCAAAAGGGAATCCAGTGGGACCCCAAGCATGTACATCATGTGCCCGGTTATGCAGGGTTACCATACTGATGATGCATTAAACGTAAGAACTCCTTGGCTTGTAAGTTATTGCTGTTCTAGAACTGATGCAATTAACACAACATTCTATAACATTCTTGCCAAGGTTCGGTTTTCTACTGCATGTGAGCACACTTTAAATACTGGAGCTCTGGTCAAATCACCCCATTTAGAGCAGTTCATTCTGAGCCTATGTTCTTGAATATCCACAACTCCCGCTGAAGACCAAGAATGCAGGATCGGACCATAGGTGAATAACTGAGAGTTGCTATACCCCAGCTACCTCCCAGTGCCGGTCTAAATAGTGTAAGTATCCTATGGGCTGTTGCATCATCCAAGTAAGGTCCATGCTAAGAGCATGTGTGTTATTCTGAAGAGTTCAGAGCCATGCAGGAGAAGAATGACAAACTTCTGTCAGTTGTGATCTGTCTTTGGTGGCACAGCATGCAGTAGAACACCTGGATAACCCACAGATATCCCAAATCTGTTAATACTCCCCTGTACCTTATTTTGAAACTCTTGCAGATGAGTACACTTCCTCATTTATTTCCTTCTGTTGCTTGAGGAGATTAAAATGTCACAGTGACCGTTGTTAATGGACTCACTGAAAGGTCAGCAAGACGTGAGAACGGTGATGATAGTCTTGAAATGCCATCTCGGCTGGGTCTTCTCTGTTGTTTAGATTGGTTTGATTTAAATCTTTCCAAGATGGCAAGTCTAGGGAAAAGCTTCAATGAAATCAGTAGGAAACCTCTAAGAAGAAAAGATAAAGGCACTTAAATGCTCTGGGAGGATGGGACAGGCCAGGGGATTCAGAATTACTATTATTTATTCATATTGCAGTAGGCCCAAAGGGCCCCCATCAGGATCCAGGGCTCCATTGTACAAGTCACTGGAGGACCTGGGCCTTGCCCCACAGCTCAGTGCAAAAAGATGTATGAAGGGTAGGAGAAAGGGATAAAGCCAAGTGGTCACATCACAGCCGTGCCTTCCTCTACCTTCACCCCATCTAGTTTTAACTGCTACCCCTAAGCTAGGCTCTGTTTTATATTATTTTATTTTTCCTCAGAACTTTTTTCTCCAACTACTGCATGACAGGGGAAAGGAAAATCACCCTGCGGGCTCTACTTCCCTGTTCCACCAAGACACTCGGAGCCCGCGTTAGGGTGACCAGATGTCCCAATTTTATAGGGACAGTCCCAATATTCAGGACTTTGCTTATATAGGTGCCTATTATCCCCCACCCCCATCCCGATTTTTCACACTTGCTATTTGGTCATCCTAGCCCAGGTTCAAGCCTAATTCCCCTTATGTCTACACTGCAAATGTGCTTACCCAGGGCTCAGACTAGGGTTGCCAATTTTGGCTGGACATATTCCTGGAGGTTTCATCACATAATCTTTAATAAAAGATTCATCTTTAATTCCTGAGCCTCCAGGACAATCCTGGACGGTTGGCAATCCTAACTCAGACCCAGGGTACCAGGACCCTGCAGGGCTGGAGGGTCCGAGCTCAAGTTAAGCCAGGACCCAGGGTCCAGATCCTATTGCTTTGCAGTGTAGATGCAGCCCCGCTTGACTCAGGTCCCAGGAGTCAGCCGGAAGTATCCCACAATCCCATGGGACAACTTCCTTAGTCCTCTCTATCCCAACAATCTGCAATGCACTCTACTGAAAACGGAAGCCACCCTCCCACCCCTGCTCTTTGCACATAGCAGCAGCTGAGGTCTGTTACCTGCACAAAATTCTCTGTTACTCACACACTTTAGGGGCACCCGCCCTTACCCTGTAACTAGGGCTCAGGCGTAACCTTACACTCTGCAGGTTTGCTGGGTCTTTTACCAGTGAAAGAGCCTTACACAGTAATATCCTACTTAACCTCTATTTATTAACAATCACCAAAACAGACTGCACACGCTATACATACAATGCTCACCACTCCCAATAAGACAGAGGAACTTTTATGCACGGTGTCATTGGCAGAGTGTTGAGGTCTGGCAGCTCTGATCTTTGGGGCTGTGTCAGGGAGTTGGTTCCCAAAGAACTTCCTTTTGGACCCCAGTTTATATAGTGAAACTTGAGTCCTGCTTAGCTGTACCTTCACCAATCATTATACTAACATTTTACTAACCAATCCTAACAAAATTCTTTATCTAGTCATACCTCACCACCTTAATTAATTTACACCTAGCAAAAGTAATTATATAACAGACAGAAACAATCAAAGAACCAGACAGAGATTATACAAACAAACAATAGGGAAGTGGGGACCATAATGACAAAACAATAAAGAAATGAGGATTTCACAACCACAACTATTGATAAGTGATTTCTTGCCAGACAGATGCTATCAAACTAAGTTGTCTTTAACCATATTAAGGTCTGTTTCTCTACCTGGTGATAGTGGGTGCCATTAGGACGGGGTCTCCTTCTTAACAGCCTGATATTACATTGTTTAATGTAATTTAGATGGAATATGAGGATGTGACTTCCTGCTTCTTAGCTAATGGCTGTTGCTCTTTTAATCTGGCTGCAGATAAAGGCCTTAGGCTTGAGGCCTTACAATACGGCTACAGGAAAAGGCCTTCTCCTTACAGGTCAGCCTTGACCCATTCTCTTCTGATCAGGGATCTGCCAGTGCACTGTCAGAGAGCCTCCTGGGTTTGCAATGGAGAGCAAAGCAATCAAGCCTTTTGCAAAGTGAGCTGCTTCCTCATAATGTGCAGGGTGGGCAGTAAAGTTTTCCCACAGTGCACCACGGTCCTAGGGCTAGAGCAGCCACATTGGGGCAGGGGCGCTAGGGTCTCTGGGATACGGTTACTTTGACTCAGGTCTGTGCACTGCAGTGTGGGCACCAGAGCCCTAGGTTGGATCACAGGTTAGAAAAATCTTAACATGGGGTTAAAATACAATGTAGACTCTGAAGCCCGGGGTGCCCTAACAGCTGACTCGAGTCACACTAGCCCTGGGCTTATGTTACAGTGTAGACATACCCTCTGTGTCTCACATTTTAAATGACTCAGGCTGGCACCTCTACTCCATTGTCTCTTGCATTAGGCTCTTCAGCAAAGGTTATATATCCCATAGCCCAGCGTTAAAGTTCTCCTATTAAATAGCCCCTCATTCCAGGGATAACCTTCCCTACACACCTACACTCATCCCCCCACTCCTATCCCCTATAGAACTGCTGCTCGCACTGGTTATTAGTGCAAGTTGCTGATTGGCAGTGGGATATGGAGCCTCTTGATGCTAGTTAAAATCCATTTGTCTGCACTCGGATTACACCATCAGTGACTCACAAAGTACCATAATAGTTGACTGTCATAACAGTCAGACCAATGCTATTTTTCCTTTTTACAGAGACTCTCAATCTACAATATACCTAATACTGCTAGTGTTAGGGAAAGTGAAATTTGCTCACCCATTGCAAATGTGCAAGATTTCAATATATTGGTGACATTTCCTTGTGATGGGCCAACACAGCAGGAATTTTGCAAGTGATCCCAGGGGGGGCTTTTTCTCTGGCCAGAAGCTAACTGCAGCTCTAATTAGACACTCCTGCTTTTCTGATCTTGCCTATGCTGTTTTCACAGCGAGATAAGCAGAAGCAAAGATTATCTCAGTCTCAGAAGGTCCCAAAAGCCAGCAGTGGATTTCCTCTCCCCCGCCCCCCATTTGCAGGCGCCAACATTATGACTTGGATGAGTTTAGAAATAGAATAATAAGTACTTTTACCACTTCCAAGTGCTTTACAGACATTAACTTCTTTATTCTCACAGGACCTCTGACAGATTGGTAAATCGTTTATTTTTTTTAAGAGAAGCAGAGGCCTGATCCAATAACTATTGAAGGCAAAGGAGATTCCCTGGACTGGGATCAGTCCCTAAGGCTACATCTACACTTAGGCCTGGTCTACACTAACCCCCCCACTTCGGACTAAGGTACGCAAATTCAGCTACGTTAATAACGTAGCTGAATTCGAAGTACCTTAGTCCGAACTTACCGCGGTCCAGACGCGGCAGGAAGGCTCCCCCGTCGATGCTGCGTACTCCGCTCGCCGAGCTGGAGTACCAGCGTCGATGGCGAGCACTTCCGGGATCGATCCGGGGCACTTCCGGGATCGATCCGGGATCGATTTATCGCGTCTTAACCAGACGCGATAAATCGAACTCAGAAAACCGATTGCTTACAT
>NW_020698242.1:8725719-8739219 GCF_002925995.2 Terrapene triunguis
CCGATTGCTTACATCCGGACCCGGATGTAAGTGAAGACGTACCCTTAGAGTAGCATGTAAAGTACTGCCACAGCCAGAGTCTTTTCCCTCTGCCAGAGGCTTTGCCTTTTTGCCTCCCCAGCTGCCGGAGCCTTTCCCCATTGCTGGAGCCTTTCACCGCGGTAGGGAAAGTCTCCTACAGCGAGGAGGCAGAGGGACGCTGCACTGCTAAAAATACAGTGTAGACGTGCAAGGCACTGCTCGTGGATGTAGAAATATATAGGAATATATACCCAGGGGTTCAGACACATAGGGCATCTCTACTCTACACCCGGCACATCAGTGTCAGAGCAAGAATTACAGCCAGGAGCTCCTGACTCCCAGTTTAATGCTCAGTCCACTAAACAACACAGAACCTCTCACAAAGAATCCTGGCTTATTTTGTTATTTTGGATAATAGAAGAGTGAAAATATTTCTCTTTTTGAAATCCTAGAAATAACAGAATAACAAAGCACAGGGTCACTGAAGGTTAAAACCTTAGCAAGAGCCAAAGACTGGTTCTCAATGCACTCCCTTGTTTTAATCCCTTGCACTAGTCTCCACATACCTAGAAATTCATTCTCAGGAACTGGTACTGGAGTGGTAAGCACAATTATAAGATGGGAAGCATTCCTGCTTCAGAGTGAACTGAATACTGATTACTGTCAGCAGGTTGTGGGGAAAAAAAGACTTATTCACTAACCATTCACTAACTGTTTTGTTCTCATGCTCTTAGGATTGAATAGTGTGTCAAATTAAGGTTAAAGTGCCCTATTTTCTAAGTTTCCACTCTGGCTCAAGCTTTGATCGCTGTACAAAAATGACATCACATTGCATTTCTATGGAACCGTTCAGATAATCAAATGTCCCAAAGGAGCATTACAAAACCCGTAATTATAGAGTGGTAAAGGAGTGACAAGTCAAGAGAATATATAAACGTGCCTGCCATTGTGTACACAGCAATATCTTACATACTGACATGAAGACTGGCACCAGTTAAGTCAGTGATTGGTTTTATTTCCGACTGGGAATGTAGGCCTAGATGCCAGAGTTGTGTTCTGTACTTGCTTTGAAAACTGCTATTCAACTTCTACCTGAACAGCCACCAGCCCTTGGACGAAAAGCCTCCTCCGTAGTTTATGGCTTTTGTAGGTCAGCTCTAGAATGCTGAGCAGTATTGTGTCTGTCTGGTCAATACATGAGTGAAAAACCTCTAAGGAAAGACCATGATGTTCTAAGAATGGATGATAACGATTCCACATCCAGCACTTTTCTAGCTGAGTCAGTATTGAATCAATGTCCTTGCCAGTTAGTTATCAAAACGACCCACTTTGGACTAGACCTGATAGACTTTTAAAAAAAAAAATTAACAAAACCAATGGCTTTTTGTCAGTGAAACGTTTCACTTTTTTTCCTAAAAACTTACCAACTTTTTGAAAAAAAAAATTCAAAACCCAAAAATAAAACTTTTTGTCTTGAGATTTTGAATCTTTGATTTTTACCTTCTTTTCTTATGAATGTGTCACATGCTACCCAAGTGCCTAGATCTATTTCACAGCATGGATCTGACATAGCAACCTGTGATCCTACGTTTACTGTCTCTCAGTAATTTCCATTTCCAAAGTGTTCAGTTTACAGGTAAAAAGGAAGCTTTTTCTAATTGCAAACTCAGCCTGGGATCTGAGTCAAGCTAGTTTCTTGCCAGCTTAGGTCATCACCAATAATGAAGATTCTGCAGACCAATTATTATTATAATGATAATTATTTATTATTTGTATGTTCGTAGTGCCTATGAGCCTCAGTCCTGGACCAGGAGCCCATGCTCTCAGTGACATCTCTACAATCTTATAATTCCCAGAGGGTTTGTTAAATCAGTTTCTGGGTTGAGTGACCCAAGCAGGAAGAGTGGGGCCATGGAGCTATCCCCTCAGCTCTTTGACTCTTGGATCTCCATTTGTTTCTTTCTCCTGTTACCCCTGGGAAAACAGACGGGGGTTGATGTTCACTGATTCTATCACCACGGGTCTTTCAAAGGACAGGTTTGTAAATGATACACATTGTGAAAAGGATTTGAAGATGTTAAATCTGTGTAATGGTCAGGACATAATCCATGTGTAGATTTACTATAATACATACCTTGTTGCCCTTCCACAGCTATAGATTCCATCCAGAGGTTTGCAGGAAAGGGCTTAGTGAGAGCTCTTCTCTTCCTCTAGCCAGAGGAAAGATCACAGTTACTTGCCCTGAGTTGGAAGATTTGTAGTGCTGTGTAGCAGGGCTGGGGGAGATGTGGCGAATTATTATTTAATTCTCTTCCCCACTGAGCACACAGTAAGAGGGATGTCCTGTGGAGAGTTGGGGGTCAAATCCTTTTCCTGTTCTATGTGAGATTCAAAACTGACTTTGAAAAGCCACAGATTGCTATAATAAGCCACGCATCCAGTATCTTTAGCGAGACCATGATTTTTAATGTCTAGCAAAGCTGTGAGTTTGAGCTCCCAGGCTTGTCTTTTGGGAGTGTTGTGCAGGTTTCCTTTGAGGATGAGGATAGATGGGTCAGATGTGGAGTGAGTGTTTTGTGAAAAGTGTTCACCCACAGACCTGAAGAGGAGCTCTGTGTGGCTGAAAAGCTGGTCTCTCTCACCAACAGAAGTTGGCCCAATAAACGATATGACCTCACCCACCTTGTCTATCAGTAACACTCATTTGCCCTTGACCTAACTGCACTTCTAAAATCAACTGAACCACGTGGAGCAATGGAGGAATACTACATGCAGCATACATACATGTTCATGGGCTGTTTATTTCATGGATATTTAAGTGCCTTTAAAAGGTGTGGCTGGAAAGCTGTGCAGAGTTGTGATGACAAAGGGTTAACTAATGAAGAAAAATGCCCGAGCAATGTGCACACATGTACCTAGTTCACAGTATCTGATGCTTCTTTGGGTAACAATTATAATTGTAGTTATATAATTCTATGCACTGTACAAGCAATTTCAGGCAATGTAGCTGACAATTTTATATTCATCATATAGATTTTAATGGACTGGTACACATTTGAGGCCCTGCAGCTTTGTCTGTGTGGACTGTGCACTGAAATGAAACAAAATGACCCAGAAAATTATTTTGCTTTCTGTCGTGAGCACACAGGCAAAAATTAGCTTGTAATCAATGTATTCTTTTGTGTATGATTTCCTCAGCGTTATCAAATACTCATGCAGTGGAAGTCAAGATTTAAAAGGATCTTCAAAGCTGTAGAGAGTTCTAAACAAGAGCAAATGAAATACCTGGTCCTGTAACTTGTGAGCTGGTAGAACCCAAGTCACTGGGCCTCTGCACAAGGCCAACTATCATGAGGCCTGGTTGAAAATTTTCCATCAAAACTGGTTTTTAATGGACAATTGGATTTTCAATTAAATGAAATTTTTCACCAAGTGTCTGCTTTCCATGAAAAATGTGGATTTTTTTTGTTTGTTTTTTGCCAAAAAATGGAACATCCGAAACTGAAATATATTGGCTGAAAAACAAAATATTGTGATTTGGAAATTCTTTATGATGTTGAATAGAGAAAGTATCAACCTTCTTTTTAATGAGACAATTTTTTTTGTCAGACTCATTCATGAAGGCAAGAACCTTTTAGAATTGTATTCTGTAATGAACCTGAACCTGTCTTGGAATCTGTGCAATGTACCGTTCTATAGCAATTCATTTGGTGGAAAAAAGCATATCTGGCTTGAAAGAAAATTGTTGCCTTAATCAAAGTAACATAAAAAGAATTTGAGGTCAGAGTCTCGTATGGTTAAGTAGTTCAGAAAATCTAGTAATAGAGGATTTGCTATGCATGTAGATCTGTCTTTGTTCTGATTTGAATTGATCTGGAATTTGCAACTAAAATCACATCCACTTGAACTTACTACAGCAACTATAAGATAAGATCTATAAAATAGGGTGACCAGATGTCCTGATTTTATAGGGACAATCCCAATTTTGGGGTCTTTTTCTTATATGGGCTCCTATTACCCCCACCCCCTGTCCAGATTTTTCACACCTGCTGTCTGGTCACCTTACTATAAGAACAAGTCACAACAAGTTTGTAGGAACCTCTTCTTGTCCAGAAGTGGAAGGGTGTCCCAGTGTAGAGAAAATATTGCAAATGAGAGAGAGGCCCAACTCATGAAGTTCTGCTGTAACTTCACCATAGCTCAGGGCTATTCAGATCCAGGGCTTTGCTTAGGCACGTTTATTGAGATAAGGGCGGGACACAGATTGGGATTTAAACCCAAAGCTCAGGGTAAATCCTGACTTCATTGTAGCCAAGAAGAGTTTTGCCATTGACTTCAATGAGGCCCGGATTTCCACAAACACACACCTCCCTTCCCTGTTGTCACTGGATCTTTGGGGCTTGGTTTAGGCTCATCTCTATTACAAATCCCCGAGTCCTTCAGACAAACAGGGAGGCCTGAAATGTGCTATTTACCATTTTTATGTTATTACAGGAAATGTGGACAGGTTCAGGGTAGGAATGCCATTAGCACTTAATCCTTTCAGCAGGAAGAACACCAGCTGATTTTTTATATTGGCCACATGCAGATCACTTCAAAGCACACTGAAAAAGTGGTGGAAAGATTGAGAAGTGTGATGAGATGTTACAAAGCTACAAAGAAGCTGTGAAACATCAGAGCAGTGGCTGGATCAAAACGGTTTATAATCATTGCATTACAATGAAGATCTAAAATGCTCCTGTGGAGTGTTCTCTAGCCGCACCAGAATCCTCGCAAAGGGTTAAAGCAATCACAGCTGAAATAGATTGAAATAAATTTTAGCTGAGTCAGTAGGGAGAAGCTGC
The DNA here is from genome assembly GCF_002925995.2 of Terrapene triunguis. Taxonomy (NCBI): domain Eukaryota; kingdom Metazoa; phylum Chordata; order Testudines; family Emydidae; genus Terrapene; species Terrapene triunguis. The sequence continues at coordinate 8,730,585 of NW_020698242.1, forward strand.
ACAAAACAATTTGTACAATTTGTCCGACTCCTTTGCTAATGGCATCTGATTTTAATCAAATACAATACATTTTCACTCAGCGGGTCTAGCATAGAAAGATGGTGTTTCTAATAATAAAATGACTGGTCCCTGATTGCTAATTTTCTTAAGCTTGTCTGCTTTTTTTTTATTGCTTGAAGTCTTCATTACATTTGCTTATGATGGAACATAATGTTTTGATGCATCTCCCTTTTTCTTAAGAAACATGTAATTGAGAAATTAGCCATAGCTTCTAATTGTAGCTGCAGTTCTAATCAGGAGGTATCTCTGTAGTAAACACCCATAACAAAGCTATTTTAGATTCTTTAGGAACTATTTTTCATTGAATGGCAGTTGGTGGCTCCACACTCTGCTGCATAGACAATCTAGGAATATATTGTCTTTACTGGGGACCTTTCCATGTCAAACGTGTCCTTCAACAAGGGCAAACCACACTAATAAACGCTGCATTGCTAATAACAATATAGAAATCTTAGGTTACTGTACCCAACAGTCAGCACATTTCTAACGTGTATCCCTTCCAGATGGCAAGGAGCCTGGAACAACCAAAGCAGAGTCTTCCTGCAAAGAATTCATGCCAGGTTTTACAGAGAGCCCAGTGCATGCTGGGACAGGACTCTGAGAGTTTAGTCAGTCTTGTGTGGATACTCATGTAGTGCATTCATGATCAGTAACAACCATAGCTGCTTATCTCATGAATCTTGTTGCTTTGAATTACAGTGATCTCAATAGCTGGGGGGCAAACAAAGTCCTTCATCTGCACCTTGACAATATTCATGCTTCCCTGTGTGTCTCCTTCTCTCTTTAGCTGCTATAAATAATTCCAGAGAGAACGAAAAGGCAAAAATCATCAACTAGCTGATGAGTGTAAACGGTCTAGCCACCTCCTCTGCGCCCCCTTATGACCTCGTGTCATGCTACATGTGGCCTGCCTCAGTTTCCCCTCTTGGACAGTTCAATAAACTCCACTACTTTTGTCCATTCCCAGCCCTTCTCCAGTTCTGCGTTATTAAATTAACAAACATTCAAAATAAAGTTTTCAAGTCTGTCCAAAATTCCACATAAAACAAAGGTTTCTTTTCCTCCTCCTTTGGACCTTTCCTGCTTTGGCAGACCCTACTTGGCTGAAGTCTCAGTCCTAACTCCCAGGACTTTCCGCTTATGCCTAGATCTCGCTAATCTCTGAGCCTTTGCCCCTTGTTGATCTTTCTCAGGTATAGCTCATTTTCTAATCAGGGTTGGCTAGCCCCAGCCCTTAAGGGCCATGCCACCCTGTTTCAGTGAGGTTATTGCTAATACCTGTGCTGTTCTTGCAAGCCAACAAAGCTTGTCAACGCAACGGATCATTAAGTACTTACCCAGACACCTTACGCGTCCCAGTGTATGAGCCTCCAACAACCCAAAGAGAAAGAGCCTTGGTCTGTCACAGGCTAGCATAATAATGCCCTGGAACTTATATGGTCTTTAATTATACTGGGAAACAAATTCTAGAGTCAAACCATAGTTATTCTTGCGCGCCTCTTTGCTTTATAACAATGGTTCTCTCCAAAGCTGTAGGCAAGTGCAATAGAATTTTGTAAGGAAAAACCCATGCAACAAATTCCATTAACTCAAAGCCAAGACTTGAAGTCCTTCCACTCCACAAAACGACTGGAACCGCTGTCTTGGAATTGGAAAATTCCTGACACACATTCATAGTTATAGAACATGAAAAGAAGAATGGTTTCTAGGCATAGAAAATAAACATCATCCAAAATATTCTCTCTCTCTCTCTCTCTCTCTCTCAGATGTAAGCAACTGATCAGTTTCCGTACACGATACAAAGAAATGGAATTGTTATATTTTATTGATATTATGGGAGCACTAGCGGCTCCTATCAGCCTGAGTTCCCATTGTTCTAGGCACTGTACAAATACATAGAGACAGTCCCTGCCCCAAAGGGCTTACACCCAAACTGACAAGACAGGAAGAGGTTAAGAAGGGGAAGAGAGACAGAGAGGTGAAGTGACTTGTTTGTGGTCACACAGCAGATTAGTGGCAGAGCCAAGAATAGAATCCAGATCTCCTTACTCCTACTCTAGTGCCCTATCCATTCTACTTCTCCTACTTGATCATCATCAAAGAGACCATCATCTGTCATTGTGGAAGAGAAGAAGAGAGACCTGCACAAGTCAAATGTTTAACAGCGGAAGTGGCCAATGGGAATCCTTACAAATTCTTTTGCCTCTAGTCTTTTTGAATATTTACACCAGTCTATTAGCATCAAAAGGAACCAGCAGCTGCAGAAATTAAGGACCACGCCATTTCTTGCCAGTTTGTTCTAAGTAAAGCAAATGTGATAGTTGAAGCATTTCACGGTGGATGAAGATGGTGAAAGTGAATTATAATGAACTGTGTTTTGCCAAGTTCTCTGCAACAGCTAAGGAATGTAGGATCAAAATAACATACAAGTTAATTCCACTTCGTTTGAAGCCCAAAGCCCCTGAGAAACACATATTACAGCAAAACATTTTCTGATTATCATCAGGAACATTTACCATTACACCCAATGAATCAGTATTTTAGAAGTCTCCTTGACAACCGTTGCCATAGCAATTCAACAGTGCCTAATGTCTGAGAGACATTTGTATTCATGCCAGCAATATGTCCAAAATGCCAGTTCTCCCATCTTACAATGTGCTATGAGTAAGGGAAAACATTGGATGTGGGGTTGGAGTCCCAGTTATTAACAGAGCCCTCATATGTAGATGATTCTGCCTGTTGGAAATATGTATGAACAACAGCAGGTAATACTGTACAGATCAAAATTAAAGCCTTTTCAATGTGAAACAAAAAAACAGGGTAGAGATGGTTGAAAATGTTCTGATGGAATGTTTTCCCATCAAAAATATCATTTTGTCAAAATCAGAACTTCCCAGGGGAACATGTCAATTTTGATAAAATTTCATTGGGGGGCGGGGTGAGGGGAGGAATGAAAAAAGTGTTACGATAAGTTTCAAAACGTTCAGTTTCAACATTTTTGAGAATGGAATGTTTTCAGTTTTTGTTTCAAAATGGCTTCTCATTTCAAAGGTTTCGATTTTATATCATAATTTTAAAAAGTCAAAATAGAAATGAAAAGTTTAATTGACCTAAAATGAATTTTTTGCAGAAATTAAATGTCATGGGAAATTTCAATATTCTTTATTTTTATTCCAATTTGGAATTGAATTTTGAAATCGTGGAATTTCCCAATAAAGGGAAATTCTGGTTCCAATACAGGGAATAGAGTAAATATAATAAACAGAGCTTGCTCAGACACTGGGTGAATGCATAATTTAGCATCTTAGATGTCTACATGCTCTGGTAGATGCAAGTGGAAAAAGAAATAGAGCTTGATTCTGCAAGGGTCTCTGCATTCCTGTGTGGTGTTGAATGTCCTCAATTCCAACTGACTTCAAAGGGACCTGAAGGCACTCAGCACCTTTAAGATCAAGTCCATAATGGACAAATTCACGAAGAAGGTTTTTATTTCTACCCAATCTTATATCAAAGAGCATGCTTACCCAGCAAAGCCAATAAAGTCCAATATTAGTAACACAGAGATATCTGCTGAGCAGAATACTCAGTCCACAGAACAGAATCATAAGAACATAAGAATGGCCATACTGGACCAGACCAGTGGTCCATCTAGCCCAGTATCCTGTCTTCTGACAGTGGCTGGTGCCAGATGCTTCAGAGGGATTGAACAGAACAGGGCAATTTATTGAGTGATTCATCCTCTGTCTTCCAGTCCAAGCGTCTGGCAGTAAAAGGTTTAGGGACATCCAGAGCATGGGATTGCATCCCTGACCATCTTGGCTAACAGGGCTGGCTTTAAGCCGATTCGGCCGATTCCCCGGAATTGGGCCCCGCACCTAAGAGGGCCCCGCAATGTCCGAGGTTGCCGGCGGAGCGGGAAAAAAAAAAAAAAAAAAAAAGCCGCATCCTGCTTCTCCCCCCTCCCTCCAGCGCTTGTGCCGTCATACAGCTGATCAGCGCAAGCCTGGGAGGGAGGGGTGAGGAGGAGGAATGCGACGTGATTGGGGAAGAGGCGGGGCCAGGGTGGGGATTTGGGGAGGGATCCAATGGGGCAGTGAGGGGGCGGGGCTGAGGGCAGGGCCAGGGCCAGGGCAGGGATTTGGGGAGGGATCCAATGGGCCAGGGAGGGGGCGGAGTTGGGGCGGAGTTGGGGCGGGGGGGCGCAAGACAATTCGTGTCCCGGCATGGGGCCCCGCACCTGCTAAAGCCAGCCCTGTTGGCTAATAGCGATTGATGGACCTATCTTCCATGAAAGTATCTAATTCTTTTTTGAACCCACTTATACTTTTTCCCTTCACAACATCCAATTGCAATGAGTTCCACAGGTTGACTGTACATTGTGTGAATGGTACCATTTAAAGAGGTGGCTGGTGTCAGTAAGAGGAAGGCACTACAAAGATGTATTCCAAGTTACATAAGGCAAGGGGACTGTGTGACAAACCTTGTGAGGGGCTGAGCACCCTCAAATTACCTTAAGACTGATCAGAATTGGGGATGCACAGCACTTTGTCAGAAGCACACAGCACCCACAGGATTTGTTAATAATCCACATTTGAAAGTATTTAGTACGTTACTCTGAAATCCCACTATCATAATCATACTGGCAAACAGTAGAAAAAGCAGAGTAGATTGCTCAGCACACACTATTATATAACACAAGTCTCATTATGCTACAGAGATGTATTTCAGCAGTAGGGACTGGAAATGCTGCATTTACAGGCTACTCGTCTCGCCCTACGCGAACGTAATACAGTACGCCTGATTAAGTACTTTGTAAGCATTGATTTGTGTGCATGCTAAACAACCTCCTCAATCAATGCAGCCAGGTTTCACGTTGTCATGTGCACCGAAAGGGTAGTGGGCCTGATTCTTCAGTGCCCGGCACCTTGTGCTGTCATTTGCCCCTGTGCCAAGTGGGTATAAAATGCTGCCATTCTGATCTGGTGGTCTTAACGTCCCTTTTTGCCTGGTGTAAATGATGCCACAGAATGCCCGGGAGTGCCAAATCAGGCTCTAAGAGCTGCAATGTGACGAGAACAACAAAAAGTAGAGAAAAATAAATGCTTGAATCTGGCTACCAGGTTTCTGGAAGATTTCCTCTGTGAAACAGGTTGGTATGAAAGGAAAGTTGTTTGAAGGGAAATTGGAGATATAGATGGAAATGGAAATAACTGAATTAGGAATCATTGGGGCAGAGTTAATTGGATTAGTTCTGTTGACTTCAGTGGATCTACCCCAGTGTACACCAGTTGAGGATCAGGATTAAGTTGTCTTTAGTAGCTATGAGTCTGAGACCACTGAATATTCACACTGGAAAACACTGAGTAATACAGAGAAGTCACAAGATAAAGGGAAACCAAGGGAACAGCTGTTATTTGTTTCTTTTTAAAAAGGCAAACTAACTTTTTTCCCTACAGAAAACTCCCACCGTTTGGTGAACTTGTGCAATTATGCATATCAAACAGGCAATCCTGGTCTAGGCACAGTATGTCCTGATATCAATACAAGTACTAACTATTACTCAATTTACCATTCCTGCTAATCAGACTTATTGTTCCTATAAATTCTACAAACTCTGCAAGCAGAGAGGCCTATTCTAATCCATTGCTTTGTCCCTGTCTATCCATGTTTTGCACTGGTATCAGAGTGCATAATTCCTTTAGCAGCCTCTAATTGAGGTGTATGCAATGTGGGTTCACATGTCTCACTCTAAGAGAGGTTTAGAATAGATTCCCCAAGCATTTAATCAAGTCAGCCAAATAGAAATCTATTGATAAATGGTATAGTCATTTGCTTGACCATATTTTGGTTCGTTATGAAATATACTCAAGAGCCCAACTAACCAATGTCAGTCAAGTGTCTTAAAATAGTACAGAAAAAATGTCCTGTATGATACCAGTGTAACCGTGCCTTAGTGAGTCACAACTGAGGATGCCAAATTCGGGACGAACTGCTGAGAAATAGGGCAAACACAACCCCAAACTGGTGGTTATTCTTTCATAAGATATACCAAACCAGCCGCAAAAGTAAACTCCTGTTTCACCACAATGGCTAACAAGAAGTCATAAAAGCAGTTTCCTTGGGCATTCCAGTTCTTATATCACCACCAAAAACACTGGATTCAGAGATGAGTGGTTCTTTACAACCAGTCTCATCCAATAATAGGTTCTTCTGATCCCAAAGGACCAGCCACATACCCAGGTCAATATATAACTTAGATCTTACCCCAAAATCACGCTGATGCCAATCCTTTAATATCTAAAATCTAAAGGTTTCTTCATTAAAAAAAAAAGAAAGAAAGGTGAGAGTTAAAATTGGTTAAAAGAATCAAATACATACAGTAATTGCAAAGTTCTTGGTTCAGGCTTGTAGCAGTGATGGAATAAACTGCTGGCTTAAGTCAAGTCTCTCTGGAACACATCCACAGCTTGGATGGGTCATTCAGTCCTTTGTTCAGAGCTTCAGTTTGTAGCAAAGTTCCTCCAGATTTAAGAAGCAGGATTGAAGACAAAATGGAGGTGTTTCCAGGGCCTTTTATAGCTTTTGCCATGTGGAGGGAATCCCATCGTTCTTACTGTGGAAAATTACAGCAACAAGATGGAGTTTGGAGTCACATGGACAAGTCACGTGTCCATGCATTTCGCTTAGTCACAGCAGGAATTTCCATTATCAGTTAAATGTTCTTTCGATGGGTCACTCAATTTGAATAGTCCCTCCAAGAAGTGCTGGCTAGTTACCTTGTGAGCGTTACCCCAGGAGCAAACATTTGACATCCAGGTATAGAGCCAATACTTATAACTTCAAATACAAAAATGATACATGCATACAGATAGCATAATCATAACCAGCAAATCATAACCTTTTCATAGACACCTCACTTCACAACCTTTGTACAAGATTTGCTGTAAATATATAACAGTGGTTGCAACAATGATCTATATGGTCATATTTTAATCAGATAACATCACAATCAGTCTCTGAGACGCTATCTCATGCAGAGGATGTTACATTCACCTTACGCAGAAAGTGTGTTTCCCGAAGTTACACCCCTAAAGCCATCTGTTTATACCCTACTTGGTTAACAGTAAAAGGTACTGTACATGGCATCCGAAACTAGATTCAATCAATCAGATTTTTACCTTGTTTTTTGGATACCATGGTATACCCCTTATCTTTGTTCTGAACCCATGTCTTCCAAGTACTAAGGGGCATGAAGGCCTCCTTTAGCCCTGTACCAGGGTAAATAGGCTTGTGAGGTTAACTCCCTGCCTGTTGCTATGATAAAATAATCATATGCCTGATACTGATAGTTTTCCCATCTACTTAAGCCAAAGCTTACTTCAGCAAATGCAAGGTGTTCTGGGATATGTAGCATAAATGAACAGGATTACAATAAAGATACAGGTCATTTTGGGTGATCAAACTGCTCTATTTATGCTTAGAGAGCCAGGATGGGTGAGGTAATATCTTTTATTGGACCAACTTCTGTTGGTGAGACAAGCTTTCGAGCTTACCCAGAGAGCCTGTTCTTTTTAATCCAATAAATGATAGTACCTCACCCACCTTGTCTTTCTAAAATCTTGGGACCTACATGGCTGCAGCAACACTGCATCTGTATACTTAATGCTTAATAATATTTGCGCTTAATGATTAATACATATGGTGTGAACAATACATATGATAAGGATAACATATATGTATGTGAGCAGGCATATATTGGTCAACAAAACATCCCGCAGAACTGTAGAAATCAGAAATGGAAAAGACTATTAGGTCATTTTATCATTCCCTACATCAGTCCAGATTTAAGTGATTCAGACTATAGGACTTCCACTACTTCCCATGGCAAGCTGTTATGGAGAATGTCCACTTCCCCTCACATCTGGACAAAGCAGATGTGAAATAGCAGAGATTAGGTAGCATATTTCTTCAGTAGCTGTATAAAATATACTGTTCAAAACTGGTTTGAATTTTGCTTTGGGATTCATTTAAAAAGATTAATGATTTAGGAGCTTCTTAATCCTTTACCCCTCTTAAAAATAGGTTTTCCTAACCTCCTTTATGCATTTGGCAATAGTTTTCTTTCTTGGCCACAGGGGTCTTTTTAAGCATCATATAAACATAGTATAATTACTGCTGATTTCACATTTAACCTTGACCCCCATATTTCAATGGAAACAGATAGCTTAGGCTATTCTGTTCTATATTGGTGTGTATACTGTGCTCATCATTGTATCTGAGTGCCTTGCAGTAGTGCCCTAAGCAATGTGACTAACATTTGTCCGGTCTTCTTTATTCTCTGAATTGTCCTCCAGGGGAGAAGTATGTTTTGCTGTGGTAGGGATTTTTTTGAAATCTATATCTATACAAATTGCTATATGTTATTGTCATAACTATAAAGGGAAGGGTAACAGCTCTCCTGTGTACAGTACTAAAATCCCTCCTGGCCAGAGACTCCAAAATCCTTTTACCTGTAAAGGGTTAAGAAGCTCGGGTAATCTGGCTGACACCTGACCCAAAGGACCAATAAGGGGAC
>NW_020698242.1:8739319-8739787 GCF_002925995.2 Terrapene triunguis
AAGATACTTTCAAATCTTGGGGGGGGGGGGAAGGCTTTTGTGTGTGTTCTTTGTTTTAAGGGGTTGTTCGCTCTTGGGACTGAGAGGGACCAGACATCAATCCAGGTTCTCCCCATCTTTCTAAACAAGTCTCTCATATTTCAAACTTGTAAGTAAAAAAGCCAGGCAAGGCGTCTTAGTTTTACTTTGTTTTCTCAACTTGTAATGTACCTTTTACTAGAGTGTTTATCTTGGTTTGCTGTACTTTGAACCTAAGACAGAGGGGGGTCCTCTGAGCTCTTTAAGTTTGATTACCCTGTAAAGTTATTTTCCATACTGATCTTACAGAGATGATTTTTACCTTTTTCTTTAATTAAAAGCCTTCTTTTTAAGAACCTGATTGATTTCTCCTTGTTTTAAGATCCAAGGGGGTTTGGATCTGTATTCACCAGGAGTTGGTGAAAGGAAGGAGGGGGGAAGGGTCAATTT
>NW_020698242.1:8739797-8785578 GCF_002925995.2 Terrapene triunguis
GAGTTGGTGAAAGGAAGGAGGGGGGAAGGGTCAATTTCTCCTTGTTTAAGATCCAAGGAGTTTGGATCTGTATTCACCAGGAAATTGGTGAGAGGTTTCTCAAGGCTTCCCAGGGAGGGAATCCATTGGGAATGGTGGCAGCGGGACCAGAGCTAAGCTGGTAGTTAAGCTTAGAAGTTTTCATGCAGGCTCCTACATTTGTACCCTAAAGTTCATTGTGGGGATACAGCCTTGACAGTTATGTTAGAGAAGGCAGGTCAAAGAAACACACCTTACACTTGGAGCAAAAGATGGCGAGGTTTAGGATGGTCCTTAGTTCCTGGGGGAGTTCATTCCACAGTCTTAGGCCAGCCCTTGAGAAAACTCCATCTCCTACACAAACAAGCTTTACCCTTATTGTAGGAATTTCCATTGTGCCAGACGAGTGATGTTGTTGACCACAGTCTTCACCCCATTGTTGTACTTGATCTTTTAGATATGCTGGGCCCAGGCCACTGAGCGCCTTGAAGATAAGGACCGAAACCTTGAACTTGAGTCAATATTCTACCAGGGGCCAGTGCAGAAAGCAGAGGATAGGTGTGATGTACTCACAGTAACTGTGTTGCTATGCACTAGCTGGAGTTTCCTAAGTGCTGAAGGCGTCATGCCCAGGTATATTGTATTGTAGCTCAGACAGGAGGTGACAGAGACATGAATAACAGGCCAGATCATCATCCGCCAGGATGGGATAGAGTCTCCTAGACAAATGGAGATGGTAGAAAGTTATTTGTGGATGCTGCTATGTGAGAGTTTAGTATCAGTGAGGGATCCAGGAGCACTCTTAAACTACAGACCAAACTGCACAATTATGGGTGTGTGCCTGCAACCAAAGAAGACTGTACCGTGACTGCAAAGTCCTCAAAATGCTTTTCTCCACCCATCAGCATCAGCTCTATCTTATTCAAGTTCAGCTTCAGCCAACTGTTTTCATCCATGATCTGATCTCATCCAAGCAGCGGGCCATCTCGGTGGTAGTGGTGTGTCATATGTAGTGAAGTATACGTGGAGCTATATGCCATCTGCATATTGCTGCTGACACCTGAGTTCATGTCATCTGACCAATTGAATCAATGGCTCCAGGACCAGAAAGAGAATTGATCTTTGTGGGACTCCACCAGTGAGAGGTCTTGTGGTGAGGGGCAGTTTCCCATCATTACTCATTGGATGTATCCTTCCAGGATGGACTCAAACCATTTCACCATAGACTCCTCCCTCAGGTGAGAGAGAAATGTCTCATGGCTGACAGTACTGAATGCTTCTGAGAGATCCAGAGGGATGTGAATGAATTTCCTGCTGTCTTTTATACATCGACAGCAGGAAATCATCCATGAGTACCACTAGAGCGGTTTCAGTTCCATGTCCTGGCCTGAACACAAGTTGCATCTCTTCTAGGATATTAACTTCAATTAAAAGAGCATGAAGTTGGCCTTCAGTTATATTCTCTATGAGTTTGCTTCGGAATGGGTGGTAGCTGGCTAGAACTGATGTATCCAGTATGGGCAGGAAGGCTGGGTTGTACCAGGCTGTGCAGGGGTACACAAAGACAAAGAAAAGGGTACATATTGCCTTCCAACCCCTTAAGGCACAAAAGGGACTGTGCCTTTTGCTATTTTACTAATCACTTGGCCATCTATCAGGGAAGCAAAATGTCCTATTCGTATGAAAGCTAAATACGCTGTACATTTTTCATAAACAAATCATCATTTTACACTTAAAAAAAAACCCTTAAAAATGCTGAGTTCAGATCAGCCTGACAAGCTGATTGTTCTTTCAGATGTGAGCTTTTCAAAGTGTACCTAGTTTAACAGATGATGTCAAGAAAAGGCTCAAGGGTTACCAGTTATTCATGTAAAACCACTAGCAATGACTAAGTAGGTTCTTTCCATATCTCAGACCTGTAAATGTATAACCTGGTAAAAAGAAAATGTCACAGTCACCTGTAATCAGTATGGCAGTGTACAAGGAAGTATGGAGTAAGACCCAACAGGATATGTGGAAAATTATATTGTGTGAATAAACTGAACTTGGTTCTCTTTCTTTCTTGGGTAAGGGAGTGTCTTTTTGCTCTGTGTTTGTACAACACCAAACTCAATGGAGCCCTGGTCCATGACTGGACCACTTAGGCACTACAGCAATACAAATAGTAAATAATAATAATCATAGTAGTAGTTGATTAAATAATTAGGTTTACATAGCATTGCCTGGCGTTTTAGCTGTGCAAAAATCACATGGAAATCACTTAGCTAAAGGGCTCTCCGTTGTTTGGAATACAGACAAAATAGACTCAAATATATGGACACGATTCTTCTCTCACATTGGGGTGGGGTTGATGGATAAACTGAAAGGCTCTTCAGTTTCCTTTTCTAGGCATGTATGACTAAGGCTTCCTGTTGCACTGTGTGCGCGACCCTGTGAAGTATAGGCTAATTACCCTGTTAATTTTCCTGTTTGTGAAGTGACATATGTCCATGAAGAATTGTCTGAATAAAACAGACTAATCTGACTGATTTCAGCTTTCAGTGATTTTTAGCTCCTAGCAGGCTGTGCAGAAATACTGTCCCACCACAAGTGATTTCAGCTCTGATTGAGCATTTAAAATAGCAAAGACGCTCCTAATGAAGCCTATTTATCTCTTTCTTTGAACAGTGGGGAGGAACATGTTAAACCAGACCAGGGACCCTTGGGGAGCAGCCACACATTCTGGCTGGGACACCTGTCCCCACCCGTCTTAATTTCACAGGGCTCTGGCATTCGAGCCCCTGGCTTAAAAAGGTCCTTTCAGCTGAGGGTGACCCCCTCATTTGGGACAGATTAAGCCCAGTTCTGCTCCCCTTTATTCATGACAACAACATTGGTAACAGCATTTCACTACCCCTGCATTCAGTACTAAAGTGATTTGCATCCCAACACCAGCCAAAGTTGATTACTTTGAGCAACACCGCTCTATCTGCTGGATATCTAAACAGAGTAGATGTGTTCAGGTAAATACAGTTTGCTCCTGAAGTCTCTCCCCCTCCCAAGTACTGTCAGGGAATAATTCATTCAGATCCTGCTTACACATACTTAGTTATATTTCCAACATATACTCATTACCAATGCCTCTGGGATCGTGTACACCCTTAAAACTAATTAAAATATATGTGGTACCACCATCAAATTGGCAATATCTAAACCACTACCATGAACTACTGAAGTTTGCCACCATGCCACTATAAGAAACCCAGCCAGTAGCCTCCACTCAAGACCAGGCTTCTCATAACCATATAACAACTAGCTTCCTGAGGGAAATCCTGTGTAAATGGGCCTTGGACATGTCAGACTTGAGGTCTGGTGAACCAACAAGCAGAATGGATTCAGCTAAAGTGCTTCTTTTAACAGTCCCTTCAGTGGCTAGAGCAGTCTCAATGTCCTCATCTTCCATCGTTGAAAGCCAGCAACCTGTCAGACAGATTGGGAGAAATAAATCCATTGGATCATAGTTTCCCCTTGGGATTCTAAGAGCAAACAAGAATCCCAAATAATCCCTGGGTTTGGAATGAGTCTGACAAATAGAGGGAGCATCTCTGTTACCTGCCATCTCACCTGAAGTTATCTGAATCCTCTCTCTCATTCTTGCCTGTATCTCAGCCAGGCAATGAGGAACAGGAGACTCTGCACTGTCTGGATTAGTATTAATTGTATTGTGGTTCCCAGAGTCCTCCATCAGGAGTGAGGCCCAATAGTGCTAATCACTGGGCAAACACAGAAGAAGATACAATTTCCGTAGAGTTGAGTGTCATCAGCATGCTGAGAATATTGCAACACAAAGCTGTCTTGGGCACTGAGTTTTCAATAGTTGCTCTAATCTGAAGAAAAGCTACACTAGAGGGAAAAACTCCTTTTCCTGAATCCGAGTCTTGTATCACCATTTTGCCATTCTGGACCCCTTATAACAGATGGGATGATTTGGAAGGAGGCCTAGTGAATTCATCGTGTCCTCTGCCTTGCCACCATGTAGCAAGCCAGTCTGGGAATAGTCGCTCTCCCTTCACGCCTGTCTCATTGATATCAAAACCCTATGGCCAAAGCCAAAGAAAACATTTTATCTGTTGTGAAAATTCTTAAGTTCTCTCTAGGAACTGCTGCTGCTTCAGCATGTGGAATATGCTAAAGGGAACAGTGTCAAGTAGAAAGATTACGGCTAATGTAAAAATAACATTGATGGACTTGAGCCAGTGTCAACATTAAGCTTCTCCCTAAATGAATATCAACCCATCACGCTAAAGAAAAGGGCAAAGATGCAACTCAGCTCCAGTGCATCTCTGGATGTCTGACAAAGCCATCGGACCTGAAGCACTGTAACACATTCTCTTCGTAATCCTTTCTTCCTGAGCTGGTGGAGAAGAATGTCTCAGTTTGTATCTCCTTGAGGATCCGTCTGAGAAGTACCACTTAATTCTGGCATCTGCCCTGCATGGCTCCAGAGTCCAGCAGCCTTTTCTATAGGGCTCACTGCTCAAAAACTAGCTTAGTGCACCTGGGAGCTGTTGTCTCGGTTGATCTCATCTTGTTTCTACCAGGCTAGAAAATTGAAATTTTGAGCTCTGCAGGCCCACAGAGAAACATTAACAGGCAAATTTTATGTTGATGAAACCAAACTTATCTTCCGGCATGAAAGAACAGGGATGGATAACTTATCTCCTAAGAATTAAATTGTTTTTCCTTTTTTATTTTTATTACCCTAAGTAAGCACCCAGTCCTGCTAGGAGCTGAGCAAGTTCAGCTTTCATTGACACAGAGTCATTGTCTGTCTGTCTGTCTGTCTACCTGAACACCCATCACAGTGATAGCGGAGTGCCTGTTACTATGAAAATCAGTTATAAAAATGTATTGACGTCAGTGGAGCTGAGGGAGCACAGTACCTCACAGGATTGGACCCTCAGCTAATGTTCTTTAACAGATCCTGTAGTTCAGTCTTAATTCATGCAATTAAATTTGATATGAGACTATGAAACACATAACTGGGCATCTGTTGGAGATCACTTTTCTCCTCACAATAGGGAACAATCTTGCACTGGCACAGGGATGGATTAGGTGACCTACAGGAACAGATCTCTCCCATCTCTTCAACAGTAGCCTGAGCCCCATCACTGATCCAGTGTGAGGGTCGCCTGGTACCCAGCTCCCTTCCTTCAGTATGTTGTTCTTACTGCCATACTTCTGTAATATTAATAGCACAATGTTCCTAACGATTCAGAAGTGCAGGGAAAGTGAACATGCTGATGTTCTGTGGCAGAAGAGGTGCTGGAATTCAGTTTTTGTGACTGGGCATTGATTATCCAGAGAACTGTTACAGAACAGGATTTGTCTGGATGTTTTGTCAGTGGAGCTACACAGAAAATTTCCATGGAATTGATATTTGGGATGGGGTGTGTGTGTGGAAATATAATGAAATGTGTCTTTCTAGCTCTAGTCGTCAGGCTGATTGTTGAACTGTGGGCAGGTTTTTGAATAGTGAATGTTGATGTACAATATACAGAACCATGAACCTTTTTGACAGTGGGCCATTAAAGGCCAAATTTTCAAAGGAAGCTGCCTAATAGGCACGGGCAAAGGGGTCTTTGTGTATGAAAAACAGCAGCTTACCTGGGAACATTTACGGCTATTTGCACATGCTACTACACACTCCCCCTGTGCAGCTGTAGCTTATGTTTGGCTCTAAGATGTTGGCATCTTTCCCTTTGAAAATTTCCTTCGCAGTCGAAATTAGTTGGAGTCAGTTCCCCTGGCGATTTGAAATGAATTTAATTTCAATCAGTGATTCAAGATGCAAATGTTGGCACAGGTTTATTTAGCGAACATAGCATCACCATCACCAATAAGTAAAGATGTGAATGCCAGTATGTCCAACCTATTTGTGTGTGTTTGTAATTGATTCCCCGAATCACAAAGCTGCTGCCTGCTTAGAGGCCAATGGCAACACAGTTCCATAAATCACTCAGCAGGAGACAGCCTCAGAAAGTATTGTTCAAGTCCTTGCACGCCTCCTTAGTCTTTTAACACATGGCTCATTCTGTCTTATGTCCTGGAAACTGGAAACTTCGGCCTCTTTCTCCACACTGTTATTGACATATAAACAAAAATTCATACAGTATCTGCTGAAATTCTGAACTAAGGGATGGATCCTGCAAGGTGCTGAGGGCCTCCGGGGAGATACTGAATGTTTTCAGTTCCCAGGGCACTACAGGATTTGATTCTAAAACTCTCATGTAGCAATTCAGGGCTAAGCCCCAGGAGTGGCAATTCTTTTCCCTTTTAAATTGGTCGGTGATTTACATAAGAGTTGGACTGGAACCAAAACCCTAGATATGAATCTCTTTTCTCTTCCCCAGACCCAAAAGAGAGGGGAAGTTCAGATCTGGCAGTGTATCCAAACTTTATAAATCAGGCCTATCTCTGATTCATATGATTCATCTCTGATTCATTCACGCTACCATCTAATGTGAAAAGTATTCTATTTAATGGGGAAGTGGACTGTGCTTCAGTCCAACTCCCATATCCCTGATTCAATCTAAACCACATTTTCCTCACAAAGAACCTTTTAAAAGCCAAGAATTCAAAAAATTGCTGCTATGAATGATATTAGAAAACTCTATTGTAAAAAGTCCACAAATGGTCTATTGCTGGTGCAGATTTGCTAGTTTGGAGTACTTGATCCAGTAACAGGCCAACGTTCACATACATACAAAAAGATCTTTTGTCCTTCTAGGTATATGGCATTTCTTTCAAAGAAACATCTTTAATTTCAAAATGTAACATACCAGAACCATTGGCTTTGAAATGATCCCTGCCAGCAACATGGATTTTACAAAAAAAAAATCTTTCCCCAAAATTAAATCAATACCAGTTTTCCATTAAGTATATATATGTGTGTGTGTTCTTTCTTGTGACTCTCTAGATGTCAAAGCTTGCAATAAAGCATGAATTCAAAATACATATATTCTCAAAGATCCTTTCTAACAGGATGACAGTTTCTAGCAGGACTTTTGAGTCATACTGAGTTCAGGTACTAAAGCTGGCATAGAGATGCAGAGTAATTATTGCTGACTCACACTGGCAGGTGGAGCTTGCTAGCTCCTTCTAGTATAAAAGAAAGAGAACTAATGACTAAGCTAGAGAAGGGATTCCTGGGAAACTGTGGGGACAGCCAAGCTTGGAGAGAAAGTTTATGCTGAAGTTTGATTTGTTATTGTGATTTAAGTTTCCAAAAAAGCCAAACTTCAGGGGAATTTTGGACAATATGTGGTAGTTTTAGATCCTTGAAAGCAAGGTGTGAATTACTTCTGTTTGCAACATTTTAGAAGTCTTTCATAGCTTTTAAAGCTGTAAAATGTGGGATGTAGGTGGTAGCCTCTATAGGATTTGTCTGAATTTTAGCTTTGAAACTAGTCTGTGTCACTTTGCACAGGATACGGAACGCAAGATGTATAGTAAGAACCCAGTTCCCTTCATTTTAGCATCTTTTGTAAGTGGCAGTTGTGTGTGACTTAGTCTGTTACTGTACGTTTTGCTGTCTAGATGTTAGTGGCAGTTCAGATATTGGAATGGAAAAGACAGAAGTGTAACACCAGTCACTGTTTCCTTTCTTGTCAGCAGAGCAGTAAGGTCCAAAGAAAAGGGGAATTATCCTTCTGTTTTTCTCATCATATTCACATCACTTCTACTCACTCAGACAAGCTAGTAATGGTTCCTAGAGCAAGAGAGATTATCACATGAAGCAGGAACTCCCCCAAAGCCTTGGAGGGGCCAGTTTGCACTGAACAATGTGCTAAATTGCTGAGTTTGCTCAGGTAAATGTCTCACTGAAATACACACAGTACAATCTTCCAAAACCCCTGCTTTAACATCAGGGAGAGGATAAAAATCATTGATTCAGGAAAAAACCTGCAGATCCTACAGTTTTGGGGTTTGTTTTTTGTTTCTCTGCATTATTTTGCTACGTTCTCATTTATTCACTGGATGCTGATTGATGATGGGGGTTTTAAGTGGCAGCATTACAAAATCTAACGGCCTGCTTTCTCCCCTTCCTTCACACAAAAAGGAAGGGGAGAAAGGACCTGATTTTTCAACCCAGCCTTCACCAGGCTGCTGTGTTTTTATCTTTTTGTTCTATGAAGGTTCAAGGTAAATAAATGTTCTGCTCTCCTCTTAGCATTGCTGGGCTGGCCTATCTCCAAAGAAGGGCAGCAGCAATGCTGTGGAGCTCAATGGGAAGAATTGCTGACCCTATGTAAAGTAATAAGATCTACCTCTTAGACATCACTCAGTCTCAGAGCACTTTACAAAGGATGTCAACATCATTACCCCCATTTTACCAATGGGGAAACTGAGGCACGGAGGGGGGGGAGTGATTGGCCCAAGGTTACACAGCAGGCTAATGACCGAGCTGGGAATAGAACCCAGGGCTTCGGAGTCCCCGGCCAATGCTTCGCCCGCTAGGTCACACTGCCTCACCTTTAGCCTCACTGAAATGCTGTGCCTTTAAAAGGTGGTTGAATATATTTAAAATCAAACTCTCTTGGTGTCTTGCCCTTCAGATTTAAGAGGATGAACTTTTACTGACTGAATTTAATTCTACATCCATTCTACATTCTTTTCACACTGGCTTCAGCTTTTCTGGCTGCGCTCAAAGTAGCATTTGGCGTAAAACAGCCACCCTCCTTCAGCCCTTTACTCTAATAACAATGGGGCTGGAAATAGAAAAACCCCTATTTCAAACACATGTTCCAGTGTCTCTATAGCTGCATGAGAGACATGGGTGCAGACGGGGTGGGGGTGAGCAGAAGCTCCCTGCAATTGGGGATGGGGGCGAAGGGATAGGAGGTAGTGTGCGGGGAGGTTTCTGAGACTCAATGGGAGAGAGGGGGTGCAGCCAGCTGGAGATGTGGGTCATGGGGGTTCCTACCTTGTCTTGGTCCTGTTCTAGACCTTCTGGGTCTTGTTCTCCTCTCCCCAGCCCAAACCTGGGCCCCGCGGCAGCTGCTCCAGTCCCTCTGGGTCCCACTGTTGCCTCTGCCCCCTTCCTAGGCATGCATGAGTTTACACAGGGCGAGGCCCTCCCGATATTTTCATTACAGCGCCCTGTTCTCCCTCCAGTTCCACCACCCCTGGGTGCGGACAGGCTCTGTGCTGATCTTTGTGGAAGCTTTAGGGAGACATCAGCCCTGTGAATGGGCTGGCTCAGTTTACGTTCCGGGGAAGCAGAGATCAAATTCTGACTTTCAGGCACAGCTCAATCCTCACTGTGCCCCTGGGTTTAGGCCAGAGGGACCACGAGATCATCCAGTCTGACCTGTATATCGCAGGTCATTAAACTGTTACCCCTATATGAAGCTCAATGCCTTGTGTTGGACCAAAGCACATCTTTCAGAAAGGCATCCGGTCTTGTAAGCCATCAAGAGATGGAAAATCTACCACTTCCCTTGGTAGTTTGTTCCAGTGGTTAATCCCCCTCATTGTTAAAAATGTTTCTTTCATTTCTAATTTGAATGCCTCTGGTGTCAGTTTCCAGCCATGGGCTCCTGTTGTGCTGGTCCTGTAGTGCATTGCAGGATGCTCAGGATATATTGGTCCCTCCCTGTCTCCAGGGAGCTTGACTCTCGAGCCTGGTCTACACTGGGAACTTACACTTGGCCTACCTAAGCCCTGGTGTAGACAACACTAGGTCAACGGACAAATTCTTCAGTCAGTCTAGCTACTGCGCCTCAGGAAGGTGGATTAGCTACCTCGACCGGAGAACCCAATGGTAGTATCTACACCTACACCATTCCAGCAGCACAGTGTAGACAAGCCCTTAGAGTTGTTACACTTTACAACAGAGAGGATTTGTTCAATGCTTGCATTCATTTATTGAATCCCTTCCTGCTTCCCATTTCATGTCCCTGCCTGGAATACACCATCCCCAAGGCTGTAAGTAAAACACCTTCTAGGTTAGGCACACACGTCCATGCTAATGTATCACTAGCTCCTTCACTCCATGTAACAATCCTCTGATAAAGTTGGCAGGAGGAAGGCACTGATTAGAGACAATGGTTACCTTCTTCAGCACTTGAAGTGCTAAATATCAGCAAGAGAAGACAGTGAAAATGTTGAGGGAGAGTTTTCAGATTCATAGACAATCTGGAATGTTAATGAAGTAGTCAGCCACAAAAGGGCGCTCGGACAGATTTACACTTCTGTCTGACAGGTTGCTAGCTTTCAACGATGGAAGATGAAGACACTAAACTTTTATAGTGATAGTGATGTATGGCTCTGATGTAAACTGAGCCACCTAGTGCAAGGTCACAATTGATTTCTTCTAGCAAATCATTTCATAATTGTAGCCAAATTAACCCAGCAGCAATTAAGTTCTCTGAGCAAAAAATGCCTGATAGTTTGTCTGAAGTGTGTTAGTACAGGAAAGGCAGTTCCTGAAGGATGTGCAGAAGGGATGGTTTGAAGGAAGAGGTAAAGTGCTGATTTCACAAGGTGTGGGAGTGTGCATATGTAACCAGACACCTCCTGGGTGTGGTGCTCTGTCCCATCTAGTGGCACCAAGACCTCTTAGAGAGAGAGATTAATGAGTTTGCTCTACAGCCTTAGCTAAGGGCCACATGGTTTTTAGCTCATGCAGTAGACGCTCATCCACTAAGCTCCAGAGGCCCCAGGTTAGATCCCGCCTGCCGACGACCAGGGGCTGTGGGTGTTACATATGGACATGTATGCATGTGTGTTGATCATCCACGTGTCTGTCTCATCTGCACCACAATTTCACCTGTATTGAGGGATCCAATTATAACATACTGATCCCTTGACATGTTTAAAACACCACTCATTTTTATGGAGTAGCTGGGACCACAATCAGATTGCAAATCATGCCACTGTTCATGTTTTAACTCTTTTTGGGCCACTTGTGTGTATAGCCAGGTATAGAAATGCTTCAGTCAAACACAAGTATGGGGCTCAATGCCGGGACAACTGGGTGAAAATCTCTGGCCTGTCTTATGCAGGAGGTCAGACTAGATCAGTGATACTCACTGGTTCAGGAGCCAAATTAATGATCTGCAAAGAGCCACATTAAAAGAACCACTTGCAGCTCCCGAGCCTCAGTCTGAGTCTCACTGGAGGAGATGATCTAGTGGTCTCTTAAAAATCTATGAATCTATTACATTAGTGTCCATAGGGATCTAGGAGACTGAAATCCACACTAGTTCTGAACTATACTAGTTACATCCACTCTTTAACATGGTTATTATTGGTAGCCAGGGTCCCTATGGATTCTTTGACAGGTAAGACGGTGGTAAGCACATTGCTACAGACGTTCTTCCCCAGGTTATCTATTGCACAGTTTTATAACCATGACTTATGCACACACACACACACACACACACAGTGCTATCATAAAAAAAAAATCCTTGTGCACACGAGTCAAGACAACTGTGCTAGATCCCAGCTACCAAGACCTGTATCTAAGCATACACACCAACTGTCGTAATCACACACCTGCTTCCATACGGGACTGTCATTGAAGTCAATCAGAGCGTTGCCATTAACTTCACTGAGAACCGCACTGAGCCCAAGTCAGTTAGTGACTCAGGGTGAGATCCTAGCCCCATTGAAGTCAATGGCAAAACTGACTCCCATGGGGCCAAGATTTCACCCTGATTATTTTCCGAGCATTTAACTACTTTACATCATGTTTGAACTGTTGAACGGTTCAGCTGCACGTTGAGCAGCTGCATTGCTGTCATTTGCCAATAGGATGCATTACCGCCTGCTTATGGTTTTTGTTGCATGATAGGCCAAATTACAAGGCAGAAATGTGGCCAATCATGATAAAGGAGATAAGTCTTTTAATCTCGTGCCTGAGTGTAATATGCGCCGAACAGATGCTATTTGTTCCCTGTCAGCTGTATTGAAATAGAAAGGCTCTCTCATTCTAAAGAAATGCTAAGGTTAATGAAAAAACCTCATTGGACAGTCTGATTGAAAATATGTGAATTAGCCTCGTAAGTTTCTCTTTCTTTCATGGCAGCAATAAGCCTACACAAGTGAGGTGAACGGGGCTAGTTTAGGGCCCATAAGTGAAACCTGAAGAGGTTGTCTTTGGCACATCTGGGTTGCCTCTAGAGCAGGGGTGGGCAAACTATGGCACGGGTGCCAAAGGCAGCACGCGAGCCGATTTTCAGTGGCACTCACACTGCCCGGGTCCTGGCCACCGGTCCGGGGGGGTCTGCGTTTTAATTTAAGTTTAAATGAAGCTTCTTAAACATTTTAAAAACCTTATTTACTTTACATACAACAATTGTTTAGTTATATATTATAGACTTATAGAAAGAGACCTTCTAAAAAAGTTAAAATGTATGACTGGCACGCGAAACCTTAAATTAGAGTGAATAAATGAAGACTCGGCACACCCCTTCTGAAAGGTTGCTGACCCCTGCTCTAGAGTGTATGCAAAGCAAATCAGGAAACATGACGGAGCTGTGCAGTGATGTAGGACCGAGTGGGCTGTGAATGGCCTTTCATCGCACTAACTCATATAAAGCAGCACAGAGTTTATCGTGTTGTAAAAAGACGCTGACCGGCTGTGTTGCCCAGTGCCTCACACTGGAACTCTTAGGTTGGGCCTATGATAACAGATAATGTGACACTTCCCAAGAGGGGCCGCAAATGCTGGAGGTCAGCGACAATAGCTTTCATTCCTGCACCAGCAGGCCGCGCTGAACTTTTTTCCAGGCTGCTTTGTTTTATTTTATAGCTGCTGCTGCTGCCTGATTCTGAGCCCCTTTGCATTCTCCCAACGTTGTTTCACCCCATATCATTACCTGAGTCACTAATCCGAGATGGTTATCAGCCCCTTTGAGAACAGGGGGCCTCATTTGCTCTGGGTCAAGGGCGGCAGTTGTTCCCCCCAGGCTTGGCTTTGCTCCCCATCAGACTATTCATAGGTCTATATGCACCGTTCATCCCCCCCCCCCCCGACTTTGCAGGATATAAGATAATCATATTGGATGGTCTATATACTGACATGGCTTTGCCCCGTCCCCTGAATTTTTCTGAAATGATACTCCTGTTTGAGAACTCCCAAGCCCCTGATGCTCTCCTATAGGAAGAATTACCCATGTATGGGAGTGGAGATTGCATGAGTTTGCACTTCTAGTCTTTCCTTCTGTGGTTTCCCCCATGACATGGAGGTTCCACCCACATGAATCCCTAGATCTCATGAGGTCCAGTCCCGGGGATCTACTAGAGATAAGGGGGAGTCTTCTGCATGAGATACCTCATTCCCACACTGTCAGACCACCCAACAAGATCCCTGGCACTGCCTGCAGAAGGTCTGTTACCAGGAGTTTCCCTGCACATGTCAGCATTGGGGCCAGAGAGCAATGAGCTCCAGTTATGATGGCTGGCGCAGAGAGCCCTTGAGGGCCATTATCTGCTGATGCAAGTTAGAGCCGCCCTGAAGTTGCTCTGACTTCATACCATCAGCCGATTTGGTCCCCAGCAGCCCCTGTGATCATGGGGCTGGAAAGCTACTTGTCCCCACCGGTGTGCAAATCACTGCGCTGGTGCAGCTGAGGCTCTAACCGTGTGCTTCCAACCAAAACCTACAGACCAAAAATATATTTGCATAACTTGTTCATTGAATCATTCTGAAAAACCCAATACATCTGAGAAATTCAAGCATCCTCCATGAACAATTCACAAAGAGATATATATCCATTAGCAGGCCTTGTCCTGGCTCCAATGACATAATACGTATGGGGTACTAAAGCAAACCAGTCTGTAATTCACAAGGAATCTTGCAGCTCTCCTTCACCCTTGCCTCCAGCTCCTCCGGCTCCCTGGCATTAAATGCCTACAACACTTAGTGCTGCAGAGATTAGGACCTCACCACAGGGTTCCATACAATGTGGCCTACTTAACACTAGCCAGTAATCTGGCATCATGTGCTGTATGGCTCGGCTGTACGTAAAAACATACACACAGCACTGATTATTTACCCCCAGCTTGTGAGTTCTGGTCTTTGCAGCAAGGGTCATCTTGTGCAGCTAGTTTCTGTTCTTAGGAGGAACACTGCTCAGGGTCATAGTGAGAATTTGCCTGCAACAGAACCAGTCATTTACGAGAGAGACTGACGCAGAGTGGGGGGTTGCTATCATACAGCAGTCAGATGGGCTGTCTTACAAAAACGTATGTTAGTCCAGCACTAGGTGTGATGAGCCCCGTTGCTGTTTCCCTACTGCTTTTTTTACATCTGTTGCACTGGTAATTTTGAGGATTTTAGGAACCCCAAACGTAAAAGTAACATGGAGCAGTTTCAATCTGTTCGGTGCCAAACGCAGCCCCCAACAATGTGTCACTCCAGCTAATTCGCTCCTGGGCTTCAACAAAGGGGTGAGGGGATCCTCCCCGGAGAGCTCCACCCCCACAAAGTCTGTGCAGCATGAGCGATGCTGTGGTAATGAAGGTGCTTTAAAGACTTAAGTGCCATCACAACAAGGCAGCAGACGCTTTTGTGCAGAGATAGTACTTTAAAGCATAATGAAAGCAGGTAGGAGGTGGGGGGGAGGGGAGAAAGACTGGGACTACAGATGCAAAGTGGTGTTGTGGCGGGGGAATAGAATTCTTGCATTTGTAAAAAGCACATCCTCTGAACATTGCCACTGCACCCATTAAAATATACCCCAGGCTGGGGTATTAATCAGTCACAGCTCTCACTAGGCGAAGGACGCCCATGTTAGAAGGCTAACACGCAGGGCCAGATTGGAATGCCCTAACTCACACCAAGTGGTGTTTGACTTTTCAAGTTGCCCCATTGACTTAGTGGGACTGTGTGTGGTCCTATTCAAAGTGAGAAAGGCCCATACTGTGCCCTTTGCGATCTCCTGCTGAAAAGTGTTCTCTAAGAGCTAGGGCTGACTATTATACTGATCAAGCCAGAAAACGTGTTTAATAGAATTTGCACACAGAACACCGGCTGAACGCTCTTCCAGACAGGGCACAGCAAACACCCCAGAAAGAGGTTTTAGTCTGCAGAGGAGATAACATCGGTTATTTTTATGAACAATGGTGTTTGCAGCGACTTTGCTGGAAGTGATCATACAAGTAAAGGGAGGAGCATTCGGCTTCCTATCAATAAACTCGGCAATCGCTATAACTTAGAAAAAGGGGTTGCTGTAAAAAATGTACAGGTTTTAATTTCTAGTTTAAATTAAGTTTACATTGAAAAGGGGCTGGGAGGGGTGAAGGGGAAGTCTTAATTCCTGAAGAAAAGTTTGCTCCATGTGCTTATAAACTACCATCTGGAACGTTGCATTCAATAGTGTTAACTATCAGCAGAAAAAGGTGTGGATTGAAAAATTTCTTTGAGACAAAGCAAATCTTATGTTTTAAGAGGCAGACAATCACTGACTTGATGCTCAGCGAGATCTTAAATTTGCCATTACACTGTTATTAAAAGGGTAGAACTGTATAAACTGAAGTCAAGAGTCGGGTCAACACAGTGCTTAGGAAAATCTGAGCCGTAGCTATTGTTTATACAGTTCCACCCATTTAATTCTACTCTGGTGAATTCTAGCCTGGGTGCAAAATAGTTTCAAAAAGCTCCGAAGGGCTAGTCCTGAGTTGGTAGGTGGCATAAATTATTTCTTTACCTTCCCATTTTCTTCAAGTGTAGTTAGGGTTGCAAGGTGCTGGATTAACATTTCTAAACACCAAAGGGGAGATCCTTGTGCCCAGGCAGCAGCACAAGACCTGAGCGTGAAGGGGCAGAAAGTGGTTGTTCATCACCTTTATCTCCCACCCTCAAATAGGTGCAAATTAGAGCCACCTCAGTGGGCAGGTCTGGCAGCTGGGGATCATTGGAGCACAGTGGCACTCTGACCACACCCCCTTTCTCTAGCCACACCCCTGATACTTCCTGTGCCATGGGGGAAATGCATAGTGCTTGCTATCCTGGTTCTATGCCACCCCCTTCTCCAGGGAACGCCTGTGGGAGCTGGTTAAAAAGGCGCTGGTGGTCTTGTGTTCATGGAGCAGAGCAAAGCAGTGGCCAGAACGTGGCCTTTAATTCTTCTAGCCATCGAGCAGGTACTGCACAGGCAGCAGTAATGCTAGCTCCTCCATACTGTCTTGCTGACTTGCCTTAAAGCAGACCAAACGGGAGCAGCTCTACAAGGGAAGGGGCAGTTTGTTCGCTATGCCAGCACAGCCCTTGGTCACCGTGTAATGACTAACAAGGCTTCAAAGCTGGATGTGGTGACATTTCTGATACAGTCTTGTTCCTAGACTGTAACCTGACTCAGTCATTTCACACAGGCCGTAACAGCGTTTAAATACTTACTCACCTGGGCTGCATTTGAATTGATGAGCTAGAAGTCAAGACGCCATTCTGTTCCCTCTTTGTTGTATCTTAACTTGTCAACAAATGTCCATTTGATTTACCTTTTAGGTAAGTTTTTACTACAGTTAGCCCAGCATTGTAACACACGGACCAAGTCATTAAGGGAAATTGTGCGGCTTGCTCCGAAAATGCACTCCTTGCTCAGAAATCTGCTTCTGACCTCCCTGCATCTGGTGTGTGAGAGTGAAACATGCTACGACCTAATTACAATTCCCAGCTGGTATCGGCCGTGCTGGAAATTCAGACACAGAGCTCCTGAACAAAGTGTGTCAGCTGACTATGGTCAGCTCTGACTTACCAGAAGGGGAAGTGCAGACAGGGTCGGTATACACTAAATACACGTAAATGAATTTATACCAGTGCTAAACTCTACTAATGAGCACCGAGGCTGCATGCTCTGTACCCCACCTCCCTTCACCCACTACAAACACCCAGAATTAAGAGAGCCACCAAACCCAGATAGGTTGTATTAAAAGAACTAAACAGTCACGGACAACATTATTTTGAAAAAACATTTCTTTACTTGTTTTTATTAGCGCCAATTCACAAACCCCAATACACAGTTTTCCCTAAACTTAATTCTGGGGACATTCCTCATAGATTGGGGGCGGGGTGGGGGAGAGAAAAAAAATATACAGAAAAGATCTTTGTTTGGTAACTAAAACTGTGCCAATGTTATTTTATTAATCCCTGAATGTTAAGCATTGACCTACTGCTGTTGAACATTCTATTCTGAATGGACAGGTCTGCTCTGCTCCATCTCTTGGGTTATGAAGCTAGAGCATCATGGAGCTGCCTTAAGGCCCCCAGATGACTCAAGATATTGTTTTTAAATGACCTTTGCGGGGGGGGGGGGGGGGGAAATAAAAAAGGCTGCTTGGATGCAGCAGCTGTTATTTTTGCAGTTGTTTAAAAATAACCCCAGAGACCGCTGTATACAAAATAGTGAACAAATGTCCAGACATTTTCCTTCCCCCCCGCCCCCAGTTTACTGTTGCCATGATAACTTCAAAACATTCAAATCACGTTGGATCAAATTTTAAAGAAGGGGGAAGGTGGAGGTGCAGCACAGCAACCATCAAGCAATGTTTAAGGCAAATTTACTTCTTCCCATTGATTAAGAGTTGAAAACGAGATTTGTTTTTTTAAACTGCTAAGCATCATTATCGCCACTGGACATCTAAGCTCAGGTAATTTAATCAAAGGTTAAGTGGCGTCAACTCAAGTAGATCTGAACATCGAAGAAGGAAAATTATGTAGTCCCAAGAATACCATCAGGAACTTTAAAAAAATGCCGTATGTGCACAATTCCTAGAGATTTTTCTCCTGGTGGTAACCGGAGCCCACTTTGAACCCCATTCAAATGCGAACACATACCAAAATAAAATAAAAAAAAAAAACAAAAAGATATAATGGCAGGCCTGTAAGAACAGCAAGGTAGACTATGACAAGTGCAGGGCCAAACGGAAAGGTAAACCAACATGTTATAGAAAGCATCAGCATCTGCTTGGGGACTGAGTTACTTGTGCAACTTTTGTAAAAAATAAAATCAATTCATATGGAAGAGGGAAATGGAATGGAAAATAAAAGTCCATTTTGGGAGAAGGGAAGGGACTTCTTAGGTGCACACAAATAAGCCGGGTCTTCTCTCGTTCGCCTCATCAGAATTTAGTTGGGTGGTTGTGCTTTGCCCCTTCCTTCCTGATCCAGGCAGATGGTACCACGTGGCTAGTGCATTTACTCGTTCTGGGCATCATAATTAGCACCCCCGGCTTTCTTCAGCTCATTCTTGATGTACTCCTCCTCCAGCTCTTTGTGGTCGCTGATCACAAATTCTTTGGCAAAGTTCTAAAAGAGATAGAGAAAAGGGGAATGGCGTTAATTACTTGGGGACCAGAAACTGTCCAGCTGTGTAAACACTGGGAGGCTGTTTCCATTGGAACCTCCTTTGGCCCAGGACACCTAAGGTTAAGGTAGATGCAGGTTGCAACTCTTTCTCCAACACTTCGTCTATTTAGCCTGCAAGCTCTTTGGAGTAGGGACTATCTCAGGGGTGGGCAAACTTTTTGGCCTGAGGGCCACAACTGGGTATGGAAATTGTATGGCGGGCTATGAATGCTCACGAAATTAACAATTCAGAGACATTCAAATAAACTTTATTTAATAAAGATACATTTTAGTGGAAATAAACATTAAACCTTACTTACTATTACAAATATACAAACAAATATACATACCAAACAACCTATTACGATAATTATACCAAACTTACCCCCTTTCCATGCCCTCTTTGATTAATGTGAACAATGCAGCTGGCACTCCCTGGCCAACTACTCTTTGTTTTATCCTCAACAATGGAAAATTAACACTACTAAAACAGCAGAGTCACCTAAGCCAACAAGTAGCAGGCACGTGAGCTTACACGTTCCAGGCTCTGATGGCACGTGAGGCGCATTTGGTTTGTGCAGCTACAGTAACTCACGTGCCCTCATGCAGGTCCTGCACACATGGGAGCGCCAGAGCGGGGCAAGCCGCCGACCCCGCTCCCCAGCTGGAACGCGGCAAGCCCCCAACCCTGCTCCTCGGGGGCCAGATTAAAAGGTCTGAGAGGCCGGATACGGCCTGCGGGCCGTAGTTTGCCCACCCCTGGACTCTCTCTTACTATGCCTGTGCATAATGGAATCCTTGCTTGGTGCTTTTAAGTGCTACTGTAATAGAGATAAAAAGGTCTTTTTAGAGATACGGGACTTTGAAAAAAGACTAGTTCTTATCCCAAGTGCAGTACAGGTAAGATTTTTCATTGAAGCCATTAATAGCATTTTGGACACTGCATAATCATATCTATAAATTAATAGGATTGTCCAATGATGTAGCCAATCAATGCAGGAAAGCCAGTATGACTGAAGACAGAACAGGATTAGGTTCCCTGCAGAACAAACCTCTTGCAGATATTTTTGTTGCCACTGTCTGCCAGGGTCCCCCACCCTCATCACCCTTCCCCCAGAACCTTTGTGGCAAGAACAACCGGCCCATTTTGCTCAGCCCGGCTGTTTGAAAACTGAAGGGATCAGAAGCCCTTTGTCATCACGGATTAATGTGAACGTGCATTTGAAAGTGAAGTTTTTAATTGGTATTTCTGAGACCATTAGCAAGAGGCCATCCTGATCAGAAAAATCATTTCATGATCTGTGTGGGAGGCTAATTTCCATATCGCTGGGATATGAATAATAAAAAAAAAAATCACAGCCACTGACAGTTAACCCTCCTCCCTCCCCCACTTTTTAATTGCTTTACAGTCAAACATTGGGATCTTACGCTGGCCCGGTGTCACCACAGCTACTTTAAACTGCTGTCATCATTCCACTCTCGTCCCAGGCTGGGCTTGGCCAATGAAGATAAAAGCCGTTTTAAAGACATTCTGCAGATTAGTTATGAAGAGCAGGAACTACTGCCGTTCGATCCAGCAGGCTGCTGGGCTGAGGAAGGCTGTCCCAGTGGTTAGGGCACTAGCCTTGGACTTGAGAGACCCGGGTCAATTCCCTGCTCTGCCACCAACATCCTGTGTGACATTGGGCAAAACACTTAGCCTTTGTGCCTCAGTTCTCCCATCTGTACAATAGGGAGAACAGAACTGCCCTATCTCACTCCGGTGTTGTGAGGATAAATCGATTAAACGGTGAGGTGCTCGGTTGCCACAGCAGTGGGAGCCATAGAAGTATCTAATAGATGAACTGATGTCTTGAACTGGCCTCTGAAGCATCTAGTTTCAGTCACTGAAGGAGACAGGGTACTGGACTAAAGGGACCTCGGGTCTGATCCAGCCTGATAATTCCCAAATGTTCTGTAGTCTCTCTACCGAAGGTTAACGCAATATAAACTATTCTTTGGGACACTGGCTGTTGGTGCCACAGCACAGAGATTCAGAAGAGCTGCAGAGGTATATGTAGCTCACAGGAAGGTCAGTTGTGAAACCCTAAAGCTAGAAGTTGCCGCGGGTTTCGTGCAAAAGAGAGGTTTTTCAGAACAGACTGTGAAAGAGGTTCCACAGCACCTCTGGGACACTATTGCTACTATACTAAAGTAAGTCTACTGGTGCTGATTCAGCATTTTCAGATCACTAGTAAAATATACTTCTGCTTCTGCAGGGGTTGGGTGCGCGCGCGCACACACACACACACACACACAAATTGCCTCTTGCTTCATATTTTTCTCTTCGCTCCCTAAACCTAACCACTTCCCACAGCTGCAAGCATTTCATTTATCCTTTCCCCATTTCAGACACTAACATCTATCAGACAATTAAACAAAAAGATTACATTCCCTTGTCCTCTGTGGGGCCGTGGATACTTAATAGCAACAGCACTGCTGACAAAAAGCCTGATCTCCCAGCTGGACCGCATCAAGAAGTCAGCAGAGCCAGGATTCCTAGTAAATGAAAGCCCAAAACCCCAAAGGAGGAAGCCTCGCAGAACTAGGCAAGGCTTTCATAGGGAAGCAGTCATCTTGTTTGGGTGTAAACTGTTCTGGAACAGACCAGCCAAGACTGTCCGTTATATGTATAGGGAAGAAGTGGGTTTTATATTGACATCAAATTCTACACGACATGGAGAGCTTTCATTTTGGCAGTTTCTCAAGAGCCTCAATTTGTACTGGGGCGGGGGGAGGAAGGGAGAGAAAAGGGTCAGTTTGGAAAAGATTTGCCCCTTTTTTCATGCAATGGAAAAGGAAGGCACGCAGGCCGCGACTGATCCTGTTTCACACTGCAGGGAACCTCAATATTTAAAAGATACTTGAAAGAAAAAAAGCTTATAGCAGCTAAGTGAAGCCTGGTCCGGTCTGCTTTAGTTTAAATCGTGGTCAGAAGGAATTCTGGAAAATGACAATTGTTTGGCAGCACTTCAGGCTCCCAGATCAAACCAGTTCCCCTTAGCCCCATAATCAGTTCCTTTCTGGTACAGGACAGACCAACGCTACCTTCCCAGAAAGTAACTGACAGATTGTGACTATTTAAAATTAGGTGTTTTATGTTGAAAAGGAAGAAACCCAGGAGCACTTAATCCAGCTATGCTCAGTAGTCTGGAATACAGAAGGGGGAAGGGACTATTTTAAGGCATTCAAGTTCCATGAGGATTTACCCAGCTAAGAAACCCAAAGAGCTATTGTACTTGCAATTATTCTGCGTGAAGCTCCGTAGAGGGGCTCAGCTGTTGTTAATCCCAAGGAAACAGAGTCCTATATCAAGTTGCTGTTCACTGTGCTGTATTACCACACTCCCCCCTTGTGAGTTTAGCAGTTTCAGTCTGTTTCCCACTAGGTTAGTAAACCTTCCCCCTCTCCAACACAAAAGCTTGCCAGTGCCAGGGTTACATTAAAAAAAGGTAATGTGCGCCTCACGTGCCACCTTTACATAGACTTTAATGAGAGTTGTAGCTGGCCCATAATGCCTTAACAAAAAAACAAAACAAAACACACCACTATGCCTCCGTGCAAAATGTGCAAATGAAGCACAGAATCATAAAAAAATGTAGGACTGGAAGGGACCTCGCTGGGTCATCTAGTCTAGTCCCCTGATGAGACTTTTCAACAGCCAGTTCTGCAAGTTCAGCCTGGATTCTGAAATTCATGTTGGGTTCTTTCCTGCTTTATGCATCATCATCATCATCAGGAACCCTGAGCCAAATGATGTGTATTATACAGTAGGTGCGGTTATGCTGCTGCTGTGGCATTATGTATAAGCCCCAGCACAGCTGGGACAGAATTAGTGCTAAAGGATGTAGAATACCACGAGTTATTTCAGTTCTTTGTCAGTTGCCAATGACTGGAAAGAATTTAACAGAATGGAGTACTGGTCCCTCCATATCAGAGTTGAAGTATGAGAACAGGGAGGGAGAGGGTCTTACATTGCCACGCCTACCTCAATATTAGCGTTTTAAGGGATAGTAGAAGGGTAGGGAAGGTGAGAGAAGAAAATAAAGATTAACCAGAGTGGAGTAAAACCCAAAACATAATGCAACACAGACAATCAGTGGAGCTGGTCAAAATGTTCTCAGTTTCAACTGACAGTTTTTTGCCCAAATTTCAACAAAAAGAGGGAGGAAAAGGGACGTGATAAAACCAAGAATAATTGTATTTCCTTTTGGACCTGCTCTAAAAAAAACTACACCAAGCTAAGCAGAAAAATAAGTGAGAATCCATCTGCAGCAGTTGGAGGAACACACAATGTTTCTCCATTAAATATCTGTCCCAAAGCTACAAGGGAAATGTTTTGTTGTAACTGGACAGGGTTTGAGCAGATGCACAAGATACAGCATGCAGGGTTAGAATGAGTTCCCCTGAGTTATCAGGGTATAACATAACTCACCCTCAGTTTATTCTGTGCTTCTTAGCTATCCCTATCCTATTATATGGCTGAGATGCCTCTTGTGTTGGCTTGTTTACCCTAGAAGTGTAATCTGGGTCACCGCCATAATTAAGGCTTTACTTTGTACCTTTCTGTCTGTAGACACTGTCAGGGCTGTACACGGTTCTTTGCGCTGGCTTCCTGTTCACTTTCAGGTGCAAGTCTAGTTGCTAGGGAACATCTTTAAGGCCTGAATGGCCTGGCACACAGGTGCTAGAGAGGAAGTGTGGTTCAGTGATTTGGGTGCTTCCCTGGGAATCTGGAGACCTGAGTTCAACTTCCTGCTACCAAAGCTGTCCTGTGTGACCTTGTACATGCCACTTAGGGCAAGGTTGAGTCAAGCACCTAAATACCTTTAAAAATAAGGCACAGAGGGATTAAGGGCCAGAGTTCCCCATTTGTAAAATAGGAACACCACCTTCCCGACAAGGGTGAGGGGAGGAGAGAATAAATACATTAGAGATGGTGAGATGCTCACATACTACAATAATGGGGCCATACAAGTATCTCAGATATAGCTGACACCACCTCCTGCCCTATATTCCTTCATGCCAACGAAGAGCTGTTGGTTCCTGGGATTAGACGGGACAGCAGGACTTTCCCAGCTGAGGGCTCTCCCCTCTGGAATTCACCATCCTGACTGTAGACAGCACACAGGATGGTCCTACTTGGTATAGCCTAGGAGTGATCTTTGCTTGGCTTAATGCAGCTCATTATTTGGTTATTGTTTGCTTGGTTATCGCAGCCCTGCTTCAGTGCGGAGTGGCCTAGAGCAATTCGGTATGTGTTACAAGAGACTAAGAGGGTGTTAGTCTGCAGTGAGTCTGTTAACCCTTTCACATTTAATTCAGTATTGCCAGGTACAGTATATACATATAAAGGGTCATTCTTACTGAAGTGTAGAGATTTCCCCTGCCCCATGCCGAAGTTGAGCCATGTATTTCTTGCCAGCTCGACTATCCATACAATGTAAAATCTCCAAAATTAGCAGAGAAGGCTGGATTGCTGCCACCTTTGCTTCAAACTGCAGCCTTCATGCAGCATGATAAGTGCCAATCGTTGCTTGCAGGACATGCTGCTGCATCTCAAACCAAACACAGTCACTGACATCAGCTTATTCCCAATACAGTACCAATAAGTGTATGAACTCAGGAACGGACAAACCAGGTTAGAAAAGCACCTGCTTAGGCTGTTGTCTATGCCTTACGCCAAACCTCATTAAGGTTCATTTACCCGCCCCCCCACCCCCGCTCCCTTCCTCCAGACATCACTTACTCCTTACCCTGCAGTGACAACTTTTCTGCAAGGGATAGATGAGTGACTCTGGGGCAGTGGCATCCAGTAACCCCTCCATCAGAGGCTCCCACTTAGAGAAGCTTTGCTACCCCCAGCATGCATTGTGACCCTTTCTCCCCCCAGGAGCTGCTAATCACAGCAAGGTGGGGGCGGGGGTGATAAGGGTTCCCAATAGAGTTGGAACACAGAAGTCCACAAGTATCAGGCTTTAGTCAGATTTCTGTTCTAGCATCAGAGCTCCTTTTTCCCCGCCTCGGGAGGATGGGAAGAAGGGAGGGGGCTATAAGAGACAGGAAGGAAAGTCCTCCCTCTCTGTCCCACACCACGCCCAGTTTTCTAATTCCTTTCAAATGAATGTCAGAACAGACGTCACTGATCCAGGCACAAAGCAGAACTCTGACTCTGGGTCCTGGGGCTGTTCGCAAACCTCTTAATTTGCCTCCCCCCTCAAAAAAAATTTTTTTACAACCTCAGAAGAGCCTTTAGAGTGAATTGCAGCTTTTGTATTCACTCCAGAGCCACCAGTGAGCCTATAGATAACGAAAACAACGTGGCGGTTATCTTCGTGGACGGCAGGACTCAGCAATAACCGGAGCATCTTTGCTTTGCCTCTTGAATCATTTTACACAATACACAAAATAAAGTGTATACAATGCACTACAACAGGGGTCGGCAACGTTTGGCATGCGGCTCGCTAGGGTAAGCACCCTAGCGGGCCGGGCCAGTTTATTTACCTGCTGACGCGGCAGGTTCGGCCGATCGCGGCCCCCACTGGCCGCGGTTCGCTGTCCTGGGCCAATGGGGGTGGCGGGAAGCCGCGGCCAGCACATCCCTCGCCCGTGCCGCTTCCCGCCGCCCCCATTGGCCCGGGACGGTGAATCGCGGCCAGTGGGGGCCGCGATCGGCCGAACCTGCCGCGTCAGCAGGTAAATAAACTGGCCCGGCCCGCTAGGGTGCTTACCCTGGCGAGCCGCGTGCCAAACGTTGCCGACCCCTGGGCTACAACATGGGAATGCATTGTAAGCTCTGCTCTGCCTTTTGAGTGCTCAGCGGAGGAGAAAGCAATAGAGACCAAGGCCCAGATCCTGCGAGCTGATCCAGGCAGGCAGGCCCTTCTGCCTGCCTAGAGCACCACTGACCTCCACGGGACTCTACATGGAGGCAAGGGTCCACCCATCTGGTCAGATTGCAGGACTGGGGGCTGTCTCCCCCACTTAGAGACAAGGGATTTATGCAGCATTTCTGACCTGCTCTCCTCTGCTAAACATCGGTATGGAAGAAACTTTGGAAAGGATTCTCCCTCCCATATGGCCTCCGAATGCTCTAATACAGGGGCCACAAAAGCTCCTTAGCCAACCAAGGCAGAATTTGCTTGGGGCAGGTATTGTGTACAATTGGGCTGCTTTGCAGAGGCCCCCTTATAAATCCTGGCATAAAGGGCGTGGCAGGGCCGAGGGCAGAAGGAAAGTCATTGTAATACATACACCTATGCAGATGGTACTGCTGCAAAGCAGATGAGGATGAGTTACAGCAGCTCCTGGCTGCTTTAAAATTATGCCAGGTGGCTTGCAGTGGGCCCCACAGCAGCTCAGAATCCTCCCTGGAGGCACAGTACAGAATTCCACCCCTTATGTCTACTGGAGGCAGCTGCTGGTTTATGTCCAGTTCAGAGGCAACCTAGAGGAGACATGTTCTGGCTGACCTTGGGCACGTCACATACTCTCTGTGTGCCTCAAGTGCCTTTCTGTACAAAGGGGATAGAATACTTCCTTCCTCTCACCCTTTGTCTTGTCTATTTAGTTTGCCAGCAGCTTGGGGTAAAGACCATCTCTCACCATGTCTGCGTGCGTTGCCCCATAATGGAGCCTTGATCCTGAATGGGGTTTCTAGGCACTAGAATAATAGAGGGGAGTTATTGCATTGTAGCCAGTGCCACAGCCACAAAGGCACTGGCCCTACACTATAGGTGAGGCCATTTCAAATGCAACATTTGTCAACCTTGGTATCCACCAATTCTGACCGTAGGGAGAAGCCAGTACCATCCTCTAGGAAATGTGGACTCTACCAATGACAACTGTATCTGAGCTGATCTCTAACTTCTTGCAAAAGGTCTTAGATAGTAAAAGTTAGACCCCGGTGTCAAAAACTGGATTACTGAATATTGTTTATTCTGGGTTGAGAACATTAGACACTGAACTATCCTTATTAGACCCGGACTATGAGGTGGAGGAATTCCAGTTCCAATAGCTATTATGTTAAAACACCGGCAGAGAAAAAAAAAGGATTAAAAATGGTCATGTTAAGACAGAAGCAGAACTACTGTTTGAGTTAACAGACGCTATCCACCCAGTCTCACTTGGGAGAGACTGAGTCATATTCGCTAGAGGCAGCACACATTACTCTGAAGGCCTGGTTATCACACTGTGTCTCATTAAACAATTGTCTGTGCTAGCATTTGAAGTGTTGCACAACATGCACGCGCACACACACACACACACACACACACACACACACCTCAGTTCAGTTCAGAGTGACGGCTCATCACTCTGACCTTAAAAGGAAGCAACTTCCACTTTGCACCTTACAAGTCTGCAAGGTGACAGGCCGCCTCTCGCCCTATAAAAAAAAAGGGTAATTTGCCTTGCCATTTTCAGTGGCGTTGAAATAAGATTTCAGCCTGGTAATATAGAATGTGTTGATCTGCTAAGCCCGCAGCTCCTCTCTCAGGGTACTTAGTTCTATGAATCATGGTAAATTACAGTCAACAGCCTTTCTTCACTATCAGTGCATTTCCATCACCCCTCACCTCCACTTTAGCAGCGGACACGGTCTGATCTAAAGACAACTTCATTTGCAATTTAGAGAGCGTGACCTCAGATCTTGTTTTCAGTATTTTAGCCATTTCAGTTTCCCAACAGTAGAAGCAATGAAGAGAAGATGAATTATTCATACCGGAGAGGACAGTGAACATTTAAGGCCCAGATCCTCTGGTGCTGCAGCCCAGGAGGACACAGCACAAGGAAGTGTGTGAGTAAAAGTGTCCTTAAGACACCTTTGTACTGCCCCAGCTGTGTGCCAGTCTGGCCATACAACAGAAGTGAAAGCTGCCTGAAGGTTACCTTCACTCGTGATCATTCCCCTTTATTCGACATTGGTGAGGCCTCATCTGGAGTACTGTGTCCAGTTTTGGGCCCCACACTACAAGAAGGATGTGGAAAAATTGGAAAGAGTCCAGCGGAGGGCAACAAAAATGATTAGGGGTCTGGAGCAAATGACTTATGAGGAGAGGCTGAGGGAACTGGGATTGTTTAGTCTCCAGAAGAGAAGAATGAGGGGGGATTTGATAGGTGCTTTCAGCTACCTGAAAGGGGGTTCCAAAGAGGATGGATCTGTTCTCAGTGGTAGCAGATGACAGAACAAGGAGTAATGGTCTCAAGTTGCAGTGGCGGAGGTTTAGGTTGGATATTAGGAAGAACTTTTTCCACTAGGAGGGTGGTGAAGCACTGGAATGCCTAGGGAGGTGGTGGAATCTCCTTCCTTGGAGGTTTTTAAGGCCCAGCTTGACAAAGCCCTGGCTGGGATGATTTAGTTGGGGATTGGTCCTGCTTTGAGCAGAGGGTTGGACTAGATGACCTCCTGAGGTCCCTTCCAACCCTGATATTCTATGATTCTATGAGCTGTCAACAGCCCCAGGCAGGCAACACAGCAACTAAGGGATCAGTGGAGCCTCTTATCCAGCACCATCCCCTATGGCCTCCACGGGGCATAGATATGGAGCAACAGTGGCTCTATGCCTGGAGCGGGCTTCCAGCAGTCATTACAGCACAGATGAAGACCCTGGGTGGAAGTGACCCAGTAGTGGCCATTCCACCAGCTTGTAGGGATGCTTTGCACAGCTGGTGCAGTGCAGAGTAGCCTCAGTGCAGATGAGGAGCCAGGCGTCTTCCCCCTCCCCACTTCAAAAAAACGAATTGATTGTTAAATGCAAAACAGAACTCAACAAGTTTGTCTTCAAACCCCGGCAATTTCCTCATCCAAAGGAATTCCGTGAATATTTGCTCATAAAAATCGAGCGGCTTTCCACCCAAATTTGCTTTAGACAGACAACAGAGCATATGACTTTCTGGGCAGGAATGCTGGAGGAAACCGGGAATAGTCAAGGTTTCCAGAAGGTAAATGTTGAACTAGCAAATGTGAGCATTCGTACCAGGCATGCATCCAACCAGGGACTGGGAATCCCTTTATTTATACAGAGCCATGGAAGAGCTTGGTGTTTACAGAACAAAGATTTCCTACTCTGAGGAGCTTAAAACCCCAAGTTAAGATGAGAATAACAGATGAAGGAAGAGAAAAAAGGAGTTTCCCTGCAGCAAGGAGAACTAAGACTTTTTTAAAATGAATCTCTACAATCTGCAGAAAGGGAGGAGGCCACCAGAGAAAGGCTGGTACTACCAGCCTCCTGCTCTCTTTGACACCCCTTTTGCAAACAAGAGCAGATAGGCGAGGGAAGGCAAGTAGCACATGTGTGGACATTGCAGCAGCAATCAGAGAGAGGCTGGACCTGATCATTCACGGCCCTGCATCTCATGGAGTCATCTATACCAGCTCAAAGGCGAGTGCAGAGTGGGTGTAAAATCAGCATGGTAGCATTTGACAGCCTGGCTTCCAGAGGTGTGGGGCAAGGCACTGTTAGGACCACGGTGCACAGGGCGGTCATTAGTCATCAGCAGAGTTGCCCATTTTAAAACCCAAATGGGGCCTTTTTTTTTTTTTCCTTTTTAAGGTAAAAAGACAGCCCTCCTGTGCTAAGGCCATGTGTGCCAAATTTCATCATGGAGGAAACCGAGTGAAGACTCATGGCCCTCAGAACAGCTCAAACAGCTCGAAACAGCTCCAACTACCCTAGCGCAGTGGTTCTCAAACTAGGGCCGCCGCTTGTTCAGGGAAAGCCCCTGGCGGGCCGGGCCAGTTTGTTTACCTGCCGCGTCTGCCGGTTCAGCCAATCGCGGCTCCCACTGGCTGCGGTTCGCTGCTCC
The DNA here is from genome assembly GCF_002925995.2 of Terrapene triunguis. Lineage (NCBI taxonomy): Eukaryota > Metazoa > Chordata > Testudines > Emydidae > Terrapene > Terrapene triunguis. The sequence goes on from NW_020698242.1 coordinate 8,768,995, forward strand.
AGGCCAATGGGAGCTGCGGGAAGCAGCGCAGGCCGAGGGATGTACTGGCTGCCACTTCCTGCAGCCCCCATTGGCCTGGAGCAGCGAACCGCAGCCACTGGGAGCCGCGATTGGCTGAACCTGCGGACGCGGCAGGTAAACAAACCGGCCCGGCCCGCCAGGGGCTTTCCCTACACAAGCGGCGGCCCTAGTTTGAGAACCACTGCCCTAGCGCACGCTGTACCTTTCCACATTTCCTGGGTGCTCCTGAGCAAGGCAGGTCAAAACAATAGCCACAGAAATGGAGACAGCCAATAGGTTGGATGTGTATTTGAGCACCAAGAGACAGAACTCAATGATTAAAGCAGGTAAATCTAGGAGAGAGCTTGGCTTTTTAAGTGACACAAAAAGTTTAAAGTGTAACACTAGTGTATAATTTTAAGTGAACAAGTGGGGCCTACTCAATCAGACTGCCAAACCTGCAGCCACAGATCCACCCAGCCTGGGTCAGCTTTATCAATGGGACCTTTGCATCAAAAAAGCACCAAATGTCCTGTGTTCGATCTTTGCTATTATAAATGGTGGCCTATGGTAGGATATGAACCACTATGGATCTCTGAAATTTGGGATGAGCCCCTTCAGCCAGGGGAGTGTGTAATCCACACTAGTCCAGTGTAAATCTTTGTCCCCCTCTCGTGGTTGGACTACATACATAGGTTTGAGGCTGTTACTGCTCCTAATTGATCGGACTTGGTCCACCGGCTTAAGTGCTAGAGATTTATGCTTTTAGATTCAGAAGTCCCCATGAATTACCCAGCCATTCCCACACCACAAGGTGTGCAGCATGAGATGGAGTATGCTGACAGAGCTCCATCAAGTTAATTTGAACTCCAACAAGCTATACCGCAGGAGTCTCCACTCGCCCCTTAATAGCATGTTAAAAGGCACCCATTCTGGGTGCATGTCTGCATGCCATCCACCCCTACTCCAAACCCATCCTCAGCTGACCTTGCAGAAGGGTTTGGGGCACGTCACAAACCTGAATGTTGGCTTTCCAGCTGTGGTAGAGGGATGGGGGTGGAAATTGAATAGCCTGACAAAGGACCCACCCAAGGTTTACTTGAACTCCTCCAGTATAATAAGCACAGAGTGTCTGGACCTTTTGCCATAGTTTAAGATGAGGGAATTCAGCTCCACTGAAGTCAATGCAAATGCGCTGATTTACATCAGTTGAGGATCTGGCTCAGTAATTTTACAATTCTTGAAATATCACTTCATAGAATACAGAGCAACTGCAGCCACTTCCAGGAGAGGAACCCAAAAGAATGCAAAGCACAAAGAAAGGGCAGGCCAGTTCCACTTGCTTTTAGGATCTCGGCAGAAGCACGGTGCCTATTGGCATTTGTTCAGCTTTGAACAGTGCTCAGCCCGTTGCTTGTAAATGCATCTATAGTGTATCATAGAACCATAGAGTTAGAAGGGACCTGCCAAGACGCAGGATTTGTTGTGTCTAAAGCATCCAAGACAGGCTATCCAGCCTCCTCTTGAAAACCTCCAGTGAAGGAGCTTCCACACTCTCCCAAGCAGTCTGTTCCCCTTGTCCTACTGTTCTTACAGTTAGGAAGTTTTTCCAGAGATTGAAATCTGCTCTGCTGTAGTTTGAACCCATTGCCTCTTGTCTTGCCCTGTGTGGCAAAAGAGAACAACTTTTCTCCATCTTTTTTATGGCGGCATTTCAAGTATTTGAAGACCTATTGTGTCCCCTCTTAATCTCCTCTTTTCCAAACTAAACATATCCAGTTCCTTCAGCCTTTGCTCATATGGCTTACATTCCAACCCTTGGATCAGCTTTGTTGCTTGCCTCTGGATCCTTTCCAGTTTCTCTACATCCTTTCTACACATTGGTTACCAAAACTGGACGTAGTACTCCAGCTGAGGCCTAACCAGCTCCGAGTAGAGCAGTACTATCACCTCCCGTGACTTGCATGCTAGGCCTCTGTTAATCATAGGATTAGGAGTGCAAGGGTCATCTAGTCTAAACCCCCTGCGACTCTCCAAGAATACCCAAGCAGGACGCCTTCTCATTGGAACTTGGGTCTTAGAGAGAGGAAGGTGGACTTTCACAAATATTATACTACAGCAAGTGCCCTTCACGTTTTACTCCAGGGTCTACTGACTGTTGTTTGAAACCCAGAGACTTGTTCTGATCATTTAAAACTCAAAGCTGTTATCTGCTATACAAAAAACACCTTGTGCCATACTGCTAGTTCTGAAGGCATCCCTGTGTTAAATATGGGTAGAATACACAACTAAGTGTACATAGGGGGCCGGGCTGCAAGAGAAGCCACAAAATAGTGAGCTGCTCACACAGCTGGGTTTTTTTTAATGTTATTTCTCTTTCTAGAGCTCCTGTTATCCCACCCAGTGAACCAAAACTGGGTAAAACTTGTGCTTTCTTGGCAAAAAAATAAATAGATTAATATTTCTGCTTGCATCCCACTAGAGCTTAAGTCAATGGGGTTGACACTGGATTTGCACCAGTGTAACTAGCAGCAAAGTGTGGCCCCTTATTTGAAAGATATTTAGTTCCAGCATGCAATACAAAGCTCTAAGAAATATGGAAGTTTGTCCATTCATTGTCCCACAGTTGAAAATAAGCATCAATATGTTCTCTTAAAAAACAAACAAAACACTTGCAACTTTAATGCCCTTCTCGCTCTTCTTTCTCTGGCTATATCACAGATATTGAAAGGGGGAGGGGGAACGTATCCATGTCTACAGGTAGCTGAACCATTAAATGGAAATCAGCCGCATTTATCTAGAAACATAAAAGCGGTATTTTGCAAAAAACAACTATAAAACTGAATTATTTCATAGGATAGGATGCTGCTTAGCACGGAGAAGTGGGTGCATGGGATTCTCTGTGTCTCAGTACTTAGGGTATGTGTACACTGAATTGTAAACCTGGGTGTGTGGGATCCGGGCTTGTGGATTTGGGGTGTACAAGCCAGTGCTTGAGCAGCCACACAACATTGTAAATCTGGGTTTACAATTGCTGGACCCGGTTCTCACAACCATGCTAATGTGTCCATGCTGAACTATGCAGACCTTCTGCCTTGGGTCTGCAGATCAAGCTGTGTCCACACTGCAAAATGACAGAGCTTGGACCCAAGTCTCAGTGGGCCTTGGGCTCAGACTCACCAGATGGGTGGGTCCTGGGACCTGGGTCCTGAATGCCTGGTGACCTGAGGCAGACAGATTCATGTGTGGACAGAAGGGGAGGGGGTTGGGCTCAAACCTGAGTCTGAGCCCAGGTTTACACTGCAGTGTAGACTACCCTTAGTGGTCCTCATTTCCACCATAACTGAGCACTTGAGGGGAAGGGGAACGGGGAAGAGGGACACAGACAAGGCTCTGCGGTGTCAGAGCTGGGAACGGAACGCTGGGGAACAGACTCTATCGGCGTATAGAGATAAGCCCGATTGGTGTGAAGGGCTTTGGAATATGCTTGCTTGGAAACTAACCCCAATAAACATCGCACTGTCTGCACTTCGGACTTCTGGTCTTTTGCTGCTTGCTGTTTGCGTCACAAGAACCAGGGAAATAGGAGGGTGAAGGGAAAGCTCTCTACCAACTTGATTATCCACCTGGGGGTTACCATGCATTATGCCTCTGTCTTGCTTCTTTTGGTCCTGCGGTTGGCTACTTCTCCAGCTCATTGTGGATTTTGTGGGGTTTCTTTCAAAGTTAAGCCCATGTATACATGCCTGTTTGGTATTATGCATCAATTCAATGGAACATACCCACACACACACCCCATGATACGGTTACATTCTTTGGCACTCAATTATGACATCCACAAAGGGGGGGGGAATCACAAAACTACAGTTCAAATTGCCTTAAGTGACCCCTCGAAATAGTTTGCTTAATGGAGGTAATTTTCTAAAGAAAGTGGACGAGAATTGTCAATACATTTGGAGATACTTTGGATGATCTCAAAAGAGACGGGTTTGCCTAATAAAGTTGGTTTATAGCACAATTTCCATAAGGTTCATATTTCAGGTTCAGAGCTTTTACTGGGTATATATTGATTAGCTAGAAGATCAAGGCTTTATGTCAAAGCCAAGAGTGGTTAACACTCCAATAGCCTATTAAATCAAATAAGCTATTAAACAAGCAACCAATCAAGTTTCAAATGATATGTAACAGGAAGTTACAGATTGTTGTATGGGTCAGTTGTCAGCATTATATAATTTCTGCTTCAACTACAATTATACAGTTTCAGCTACTTCATATTAATAAAGCTTTGCTTCATCACTACCATTGATGGGGTAAACCTTCTGTTTCAGCATGAATCCTTCACTGTAGTTCCCATGTTGGGAAGTGCAGAATAAATGGGTATTTCCTAGGAAGGCGTTTGAATTTCAGCAGGCCTGCCCCATTTTTGAGTTATTTGTAGGTTAAAATCATTAAGTCAACAAACATTACACAGTAAACGGAAGGGACCTTCACTTTCATCCTGCACACTCCGCTCTCAAAGAGATTTCTTAATGTAGACAAATACTATGGGACATACTATGGGACAAGCTTGTTACAAGGAGGAGGATGAAAAACTGTTCTCATTAACCTCTGAGGATAGGACAATAAGCAATGGGCTTAAATTGCAGCAAGGGCAGTTTAGACTGGACATTAGGCAAAACTATAATGCTGACAACTGACCCATACAACAGTCCATAACTTCCTGTTACATGTCATTTGAACTTGATTGGTTGCCTGTTTAATAGCCTGTTTGATTTAATAGGCTATTGGAGAGTTAACCACTCTTGGCTTTGACATAAAGCTTTGATCTTCTAGCTAAAAACTTCCTAACTGTCAGGGTAGTTAAGCACTGGAACAAATTGCGTAGGGAAGTTGTGGAATCTCAGTCATTGGAGGTTTTTAAGAACAGGTTGGACAAACACCTGTCAGGAATGGTCTAGTTATTACTTAGTTCTGCCCTGAGTGCAGAGGACTGGACTAGATGACCTGTTTGAGGTCCCTTCCGATCTCTTCTATGATTTTCAATATTCAGCCTGTACTGACAGCTCAATGAGAAAGGGTATTCTGAGGCACCAGAAAGAGGCAGTACATTTAGGGAACTTGTTTATCAGATGGGTCCCACCATAAACATTTCTTCAGCGGAAGCAAATGCTGAACTGTAAATCTATTCAGTCATAGTTGTGCTGCTGTTGGCTAGGATACCCTTGCGTACAACAGCGGTAGGAACATTTTTGGTGGTCCCTTCTTGCCTTAAACCCTAAGACTGTTTTAACACCTAGTTCTGACACAGTGCTTTCAGCAATAGATTTCAAAGCCCTTTACTAAGGAGGTCAGTATCATTATTCCCATTTTACAGATGGGGAAACTGAGGCACGGAGCAGGGACATGACTTGCCCAGAATTACTCTGTAGGCCAGTGGAAGAGCTGGGAATAGAACCCCGGTCTCCTGACTCCCAATCCAGTGCCCTCTCTGCTTCTATCTATTTTAGATGAGAGGATCGGATATTTTAGTCACAGCATTCCACAATGCAGTTCTCTAACAGCTGAAGTTCCCCTACTCCTTGATTTAAGTCTACTAAGATCCACTGAACTTGAATTTTGTGGGAACACAACGCTGTGTCAGAATGTCCTATTGCGCTAAATGGTTAAATTACACTTTGTGCTTGGACAGACAAATTCCACTGGGGAAACTTTCTGAGATGTGTGCTTAGTACACACATCTCCATGTTCCTGTTACACCCAATGCCAAACAGGAAACTATTCAAATCTAGTTAACTATTAAAAGTTGCTCGTTAATTAATACCGATTGCAAGCCCAGTCTATTGTCTCTGCAGAGGGAGATAACCTGGAGCCTTCTGATGGTCTAAAATAAAATAAAAATCTCTGAAACAATAAGCACGGCAGTCTCTTTCCTATTCTCTTTATCCAATTTAACTACCAGTGCGCTGCAATACATGCCTCAATAGTACGCTGTTTTTATATCAGACAGAGAAAGAACAGGGGGTAAGAGATACGCTTACCCAGGCAAGGACTGGAATGCAGACTTGTGTTGCTCTCCTTACAGCCATAAGCATTGGTGACAGCTGAGAGTCCAAAGGAGCTCATTTTTAACTGAGCACGCAAAGGGCAGATTGAGTCTTGGTGACGGTAAGGAGGGTGAAAAGTTAAAGCTTTAAAAAGAGAATCGTTTTCTAAGGATGACCAAATTTCCCCTCTTCCCACCCCATGCTCTCAAGGCTAGAAGCAGTGCAGGTCAGAAAGGTGGCATTACCTGTACTACTTCTTTGACCAGAGTTTTGTCAGTCCCGGTTTTGGCTCTCTGCAGGCCGCTAACGTTCTCTCCGATCCAAGTGATGAGGGCAAACTTGACTCGCTTGCTCATGGCATCCCCAGTGGTAAATCGGACAAATCCAAACAACCTGATATCATCTTTAAAAACAAAGAAACAAAAAGGAGAAGTCATTAGAAGGGAGACAAAATATTACCTCACTAAAGAATTCGTCGTAGTCGATTCTGAGCATAGCCAGGTGGTCTCCTGATCTGAATTACCAACACTTATAAAAATATAAACACTATTAGAATAGAGAAGATGTGTACACACATGTACGCACATGTGTAGGATATCTTCTTCCCGTGTTAGATTTGCCTTTTGCTATTGCACGCTCACTGACTAGGAGTTACCTGACTGGCACAGCTGTACCATGCCAGCTGCTACGTTGTTAAGTTTGGAAGCGAGGAACACACTCTCAATTGGCCAGGTCTTTCGAGTCCACACAGCTGACCTGGATGATGCATTTAGTCTTCAGCATGCGGGAAAGCGAAGACATTGATCACTGGCCCCTATGCTGCAAGCTGCTCTGGGAAGGTAGGAATCCACCTGTGCAAGGCAGTTTGCAGGACAGGATGACCAGCTGCACACCCAAGCCTGATTGGATAAGCAATGAGAAAGACTAGTCAAGACCACAAGTTATGTAACAGTGACTGCACTGCACACAACCAAAAGAACCATACCATATAGACCAAAGAAACAGCTCATTGAACAAAAACCAAGACCAGTAGTTGCTGAGGGCTAGACACATCAGTGGGCTGATGCGCTGATTTCCCAGCCCACAAAATAAGACAGTCAGGCAGCCTTCAGTCGGTTGTGATCCCTTCTTCCCAGGGGGAACTTATAAAGAGTCCAAACAGAACAATAACAAAACACAGGGCCGTAACAAGACAAAGACAGCAACTACAACCAGTCTCCATACACAGACCTGTGGACAGGCTCCAACTCGCAGGGAGATGTTCCCAGGCAACCCTTCATATTTCCCCTGCTCCCATTAATGTGTCAGGGTTAATTGGTGGCTGCATTAATCCTTTAAGGTCTGGGTTAGTGATTACGCTTATGCCCTATCACAGTATCTCGTGCTGGATACATTTAGACCACCAGTGCTCTCTACTGAGAGCTCTCAAACTCTTTATTACTATTTCCTACTGTCCCTGAAACTTCTGCAGATCCACATAACGAAATTGGGCTAATCTACAAAGGTGCTGCCCTGCTAAGAGTAATCCAAAGTCAGAGACCTGTGGATGTTCTGGTTAAGTGTCTGATCTACATGACCTGCAGACAGATCACTCCCTGCTGCTGAAAAACCCACAGGAGGGAAAGAACTTCAAAAGGCGTCTCATAGAAACGCCTTTGTTTCCTCCACTCCTTCACTTGGCCATGGCAAAGAATCACAGAAAGAGACACTTTTCCCCCCACAATATGGAACAAGGCACTTTTTCTGGAATAAGGAAAACAAGGTTTTCAACCCCAAAGTTTCAAAAATGAACAGTTAGGCCACCCAAAAATCACGACTGGATTAAAAATCCATGAGATTTATAAACAGTAAATTGAGTCCATTTTTAACTTCTCGTTTGAGAGCCTTTAGGCATCACGTGGCTGCAGAGAAAAGCTGGAGAACGAAGACTAGAAGCTTAATTTTCTTTATTAATTACAGCCGCAACTCTCACAATTCCAGATGCTGGGGCTTTGAGAAGACACACCATGTGTACTGCAAGACTCATGGGGGGAGGGGGGCGGGGGAGGGGAAAATCACAAGAAAAAACGGCCACTCTCTCTCTGCTTCCCTGGAGAGCTTCTAGAACCTTCCCTAACTCCCGATTGAAAGGATTGGTATGCACATTGTCTCTGGCCAAGGGGAAGGGGTTTGCAGCCTGAAAGAATGGGCACAACCTTCGGAGCCTGCCGATGTATGGGGAAAGTGGACACCAAGCGTGTGGGTCCAGCCTGGAATCTTTGGAGCGGCTTGCTCTCCTCTCCACAGCAGCATGTCGTACTGCCCAGGCATAAACCCCGGTAGTGGCACAACAGGGCCATGGAAGTGTTGTTTAGCTGTATGAGCTATCCCTAGGAGTTCCTGATGGCGGTCCACTGAGTCAGGAAGGGAGCATGCCACAGGGCATGGCTGCTCCCCCTCCCCCTCCGGCTAGCTTCCCTCCACCACCATCTGTGACTCACTCAATGCACATGGCCATTAAGAAGGGTAGCCAGCAGCAGAGGCATTTCTGCACCCACTTCCAGGATGAGCCCTCTTTCATTCCCCTCCACCGACAGAAGAGAACAGAGCATCAGGCCCCTAGATTTTAAGATCACCATAAATCCTTGTTTCAGGGCCTGCCTTCTGCTCTGTTAGGCCAAAACTAAGGTTATTTACTAGTGACCATCTGCGTACAAGCATCTCATCTCTGGAGTCTGACAGATTCTGCGTTCCTTCTCTGCAGGGTGATTCACCAACCCAAGCTGTTGGGTGCATTTGCAATCACAGGCACATACATAGTACCACCCCCTTCCAGTCTTTTCTTGTGAGCACACAAGATACTGAAACTTACATCAGCCCTGATCTTCCAGAGAAGCAGAGCAGATGGACAGTCCAGCGAGCACAGAATACACCTAATCACAGCTGCTTCATCAGTTTAATAGGTCACTTGGTGTCCTTTTAGTGCAACAAGATGACACAGGAAAGAACCATGAATCAGAGCACTTGCTTTTGGGAAAAGGAGCCGGTTACACCTGGTCCTACTTAAGTTTACTGTAACCAATTCCGCATGTTTTATTCCTATGCTGTCCCAACTACCACCATGTGAGACATCCAGGATGCCAAGTGGGAAGTCGAATGTTAATTCACACCACCCTCATCTACATCCATAATAAAATTTTCCTGTATACCATATATATTGCTCTAGGGCATCACCAAGGAGCCTTATAGAAACATAAAAGGCTCTGTACCATTTCCCCTGCCCCTGCTCCACAGAAAATAAGTGCCAAAGCCAATGCAAGAAGCCTTTGAAAGCCAACAAATGTCACTTAATGCCTCTGGGTATATCTACACAGCAACTGAACACCCGCGGCTGGCGCACATCAGCTGCTGCGGGCTCAGACGGGACCCTCCCCCGTCCGTCCCAGGGTTCGAGAGCCCAGACTCCAATCCTAGCCTGGACGTCCACACCGCAATTTTACAGCCCCGCAGCGCGAGCCAGCTGACCCAAGCCAGCCGTGGGTGTTTAATTGCTGTGTAGACATACTCATTGTGTTTAAGAAGTGCAAAGGTTAGACATAGAAGAAAAAGCTGGTATAATTGCCAACAGTTCGCCAACAAAAGAAGCAGATCTTTCTGGCAGAGTTCAGAGTGTGCAGTCAGAATCCCTGAGCAGAATTGGTTGAGTTTCACAAATAGTCTGAAGCATGTTCACAGTGACAAATTGTCAGTGAAACAGGATCCAAGCTTAAAGTTCTTGTATATTCATGATTTCCTCTTCCAGAGTTAACCAGTGCTATCCTGCCAATTCATTTCTCTGCATTAGACCAAACAAAAGAAAGTAGTACTTCACACAATGCAGTCAACCTGTGGAACTCATTGCCAGGGGATGTTGTGAAGGCCAAAAGTGTAACTGGATTCAAAAAGAATTAGATAAATTCATGGGTGATAGGTCCATCCATGGCTATTAGCAAGATGGTCAGGGACGCAGCCCCATGCCCCAGGTGTCCCTAAACCTCCAATTGATAGAAGCTGGGACTGGACAACGGGGGATGGATCACTTGAAATTGCACTGGTCTGTTCATTCCCTCTGAAGCATATGGCACTGGCCACTGTGAGGAGACGGGATACTGGGCTAGATGGACCATTACTCTGATGCAATATGGCTGTTCTTATGTAGAAGTAGTCAGAACCTTAGTTAACGCTGGTCCTCTCCCCCTCCCCAACTGAAAAAACCCAAGACACTTTAATTTCCTCCTCCCCCTCTCCAAGAACCATTTAAATTGGCTTTAGAAGATGGACGTTGATGTCTGCAGTGTTTTTTAAACAAATTATAATAGAGATGGCACATTCCCTCTGAAAGAGGGAATCTTGCCCTGCTTCCATGCAGCCATCTTCCTAACCACTAACCCTTGAATATCAGTACAGCCTGAAGCAAATAAATGCATTATTCATAGACCTGGACCTAGCACAGACAATGGCTACGGTTGGGAAGATTTCACAAGCTCCAACCAGAGCGCATTAGGGTTACTAGGTCTACCTTACAGTTGTACATGCCAAGGGTGGGGTAGACGCTATGTAAATAATGAAGTAATAATGCAAGGAACACCTCAACAATAAGGTCACTTAATCTCCTTCTCCCAAGTTCATTCCTTACTTATCAGTAGTTAGTGTTTCTCCCCCTCCCCCACCCCAAGTGGTTTCCTTGATGACAGGATCTATTCTGATCCACCCAAGTATTTTAATACAATTGACACAAAAAAAGTTTCCCCACCAGACTACAAAGCTGCAACTGACTAGAATCGAGAAAGGTATATTAACTGCAAAAATCCTTATAACAACATTAGTCCCATTGCTGTAACAAACTGGCAAAACCAATCATATTCTTAGATAAGGTCACCACTCCTAGCTTTACTCACCCAGCATTACTGTACGTAGGGACTGCAAGGAAAAGTCTGACAGAAGGCTTTGTCCTTACATACCTTGTGTTATGAATACCTTGGCCCTACAGAGCTAGTTATAGAGAAAACGTGGCAGATTTCCTCAAAAAAGTGTCCTGGTTCTTATTGCTTTCCATCTGGCTTTATTCATATTTTACTTGGAAAACATTGGCTTACTTAATCCTCAAAGAAAGAGGCATATGTGGAGAAAGTCAACATTTTTCATTACGTGTTCAATTGAATCTTGGATTAACAGATTCCTTTTCCTATACTTTTTGTAGCAGCCATACCATCTTGTTACATTTTACCAGGACATCACAATGTGAGTATACTGCCGTAGTTGCACAAAGTAAAAAGGGCGAGGAGAGAGTTTACAAGGAACTAAAACTGCTCTTAGCTCTGAGGAATTTTTCTTCTAAATGCTCTGAGGAAATCTACTCCACTTTTATAGCTAATTGAAACAACCTTTAAATAAACCTCCAAGGACGTATCTTTAACATCCTGTTAACGGATATGGCCACGTATGATATTAATGAGAACTGGACAACTCAAGTTCTGCTCTTCAGGCTGTGAATATTATAGGCAAGATCCTCAGATGGTGTGAATTGTTGAGCTACAGCAGGGATCCGCAACCTTTGGCACACGGGAAGTGGCACGGGCCGAAGGATGTGCTGGCCGCCACTTTCCGACGCCCCCATTGGCCTGGAGCGGCAAACTGCGGCCAGTGGGAGCTGCGATCGGCCGAACCTGCGGACGCGACAGGTGCTTACCCTGGCGGACCGCGTGCCAAAGGTTGCCGATCCCTGAGCTACAGCTATTACAACCACTGAAGTTCTACCTCTGTGTGTTTTCCACAAAGCCTACCACTGACAAACACTTGCCAACATTTTGGGCCACCAAAGATTTCCCCCCTCTACTCCAAACAGGAAGCAAGAATTGTAGCTCCTGCCCCCTTAAATGATACTCAATCTATGTACATATTTTGACTTGTGATAAATTTGCTGAGGGTAAAAAATAAATAAATAAACCAACACAAAACTACAAAACTAGGAAAAGCTCACCACTTTTCCTACCCTAGCAACCCAACTACACTGGGAGAAAATAAAATGAAGCTCCCAAACATGACAATATGTAGGATGTTAATTCCAGTTATATACCACTTTTATGGGATGCAGCTCTTTGCGTGCATAACAAGACACATCTGCAAATGTTTTAGAAACTTTTGGGGGAAGAATTATGTGTATAACCCTAAGTAATAGTATGGCTGTCTTCTAATAAAACCAAAGGGAATTTAGTTCACATGGTGCCAATTTCGAGTACTCTTACAGCTAGATACTGGTTCTAGTCCCAAAGAACATTGGTTGCATATGAACACTAGCATTAAACTGCAGACTCAGAAGTTGCCTTCTCATGGCCTTGGAGGCCCATTTTATGCCAGATGCCTGGTCAGTGTTAACCGATATCTACTGCCTGTCATGGGTAAGCTGTAAGAAATGAGCCACATGGTAAAGATCTTGGGCCCTCTAGTTGTTTTATGTCAGACCACTGGGTTTCCTGCTAACAGGACGCACGCTCTGTCCCCTCTTGACCCTCCCTCATGCAAGCTAGAATGTTAAGCTAAGGTTAACCAACAGGAAGGAAGACTGCTCAAGCTGACATTTTAAAATTTTATTATAAGGAAACTCTCAGAACTGGGGCTGTCTCATGACTGTGTAGGAGACACTGGGGAAGGAAGGGACATGGGCCCAGTTTGGCAGGGGGAAAAAGCCCAGCATCTGCTTTCTCTTTTAAACACCTGGCTCTGGTTGCAATTCTTCACCCCTTAAACCTCAGTACGCAGACACCACTGCTCGGAGTCCCCTGGGATGAGATGCTCCTAGAACAGCCATCCCCATCATCTCACTGGTGAGGGCCCAGCCCCTGTGCAGCACTCAGTCCCTGGTAAAGCTTAGGCCTTTGGAACCTTATCAAAAGCCCATTGAAGTCAACAGGTCTTTCCATTTACTTCAATGGGCTTTGGCTCAGGTCCTATAATCTTCTTTAAAAGAAAGACTGATGTTTAGCATCATGATTATAAAGACAAGACAAAACGTAACCAAGGCCAATAATCCATTCTGATGTCCAGCCAACACGGATCCCAGGGATCGGCAACCTTCGGCACGTGGCCAGCCAGTGTAAGCCCCCTGGTTGGCCGGGCCAGTTTGTTTACTTGCCGCGTCCGCAGGTTCGGCGGATCGCGGTTCCCACTGGCCGCGGTTTGCTGCTCCAGGCCAATGGGGGCTGCGGGAAGTGGTGGCCAGCACGTCCCTCGGCCCGCGCCGCTTCCGGCAGTCCCCATTGGCCTGGAGCCGCGAACCGTGGGAGCCGCGATCAGCTGAAACTGTGGACGCGGCAAGTAAACAAACCAGCCCGACCTGCCAGGGGGCTTACCCTGGTGGGCCACATGCCAAAGGTTGCCCATCCCTGACGTATCCAGTGTGCTTAGGTCCAGGACATGAGCTCATGAGACTGATGAGCCATCAGCCACAGCAGAGTTCCTTTGCTCTCACCCATCAGTGAAGAAAGGGCTAAGTACTTGTCTCACCGAAGTCAATACCAAAATGCTCACAAGCCTCCGTGTGGTTCAGAGAGAAGAAGACCAAAGTCCTCATGACTTGTTAACAGATGGGTTGTCAGGAGCATGAGCTAGAGTCCAGCAGTATCATAACTAACCGCTTTGTTTCTTATAATTATTACATGCCTGACTGAGAGCACATCTCCAGATACATTTTCATGGAAGTGATGCCCGGCAGCCTCCCAAAGCCAAGAAAGTTTCAAATTTCTGCAAGATGGTGAACAGTGGACTCTTCCCCCTCCCCCAACCTCTACACAAAATCCATATGCAGCTCCATCATTAGCATCTTGAGTTGATACATCCCATTGAAACAAATATTGGGGTTGATTTTCTGTTGCATTAAAGGGTTGAGGCACCTTTAAGGGATATAAATGACCTTGGGGAATACCCCCACCAGCCACAGTGGCCCTCTATTGGCTTCTCTCCTAGTGTAAGGGCAGAAGCGGCGCCAGGGTTTTTGGCGCCCTAGGCGGGGGTCCTTCCGCGCTCCTGGTCGTCGTCGGCAATTCTGCGGCGGGGGGGGGGGGTATCCTTCCGCGCTCCCGGTCTTCGGGGCACTTCAGCAGCGGGTCCAGGAGCAAGTGAAGGACCCGCCGCAGAATTGCCGCCGAAGACCCGGAGCGCGGAAGGACCCCCCCACCACCGAATTGCCACCGAGGGGGGCAAAATGCCACCCCCCCAAATCCAGGTGCCCTAGGCGACCACCTAGGTCGCCTAAATGGAAGCGCCGGCCCAGTGTAAGGGGAAGGATGGTCCAATGGTAGAGCATTAGCTTAGGACAGGGAAGACCTGGGTTTAATTCCCTGCTCCAGCAGGGACTTCCTGTGTAACCATGGCCAAGTCACTTAGCCTCTCTGGGCCTCAGTTCCCTATCTGGAAAAAGGGGATAACAACGTTTCCTTACCTCACAGAAGCATTGTGAGAATAAATACATTAGGGATTGTGAAACACTTGGAGATCTACTGATGACGGTGTAGAAACAGGCTATTGTGATGATGTAGGGACTGTAAGTGGACCCAGGACACTGTGCTATGGCTACCTTTTGAGCTATGGGAAGCAGAGAGTTTAAATTAGAGCAGTCCTGAGGCAGCTCTGATGCCAAGGACCGGACAGACCCCTGACAGGCTCCAGAATACAGTGAGCATAAAGGAGACTTAACCCCCTTCCCCACCGGTTCCTGTGTTCAACACTGGGATGGCGGAAGCAGACAAAGTTCCAGATGGCCATAGGGAAGTGGTTGTCAAACAGATGCTGCTTTAACTGATCCTCCAAGGAGCTTTTCACAGCAGTGGGGGGGAGGAGCAAGGTGGCTTTGCAGCCAGGAATGCACAGTCAATGTGAAATTCCCCAAAAATAATTACCATAAAGGACGGATCATCAATTTTCACAGGTTTGCCCTTCAAATATATGTTAAAGGGGAAAGCAGGCAAAGGAAGGACTCAGACGAGCACGAGAAAGAATCAACAATATCCTGTAAAGTCCAAAATTACAAAGGTATTTTGGTGCCTAAAGATGCAAATCAACACCTAATGGGGTTTATAAAAGGCACCTAAGTGAGTTAGGCACTTTAGCTGCTTTGGTGCATTGCTAAGTCTCCCCAGGTACCTACCTATATCTTTAGGCACCAAAGCGCCTCTATAAAACTGGACCTAAGTTTTTAACTACTAAATTCTATTACTTACTGATTGCACCTTTATATGAGGAGCGTTGCACTACGCACTATCTTAGGAGCTGGTTCCATTCCCCCCCCCCCCCCCCCCCCCCCCCCCCCCCACACAAACACAGACACTGCTGATGCTAACCAGAAATGTTTTATGCCGTAACTATTCCATACCAAGAGTTTTAATTCCTCCTAATGTTGACTACACAGTACCGACACATGAATAGCTCTTCCATCTCATGCTGTCAAGACGGGTATTTATCAGTACTGGGACTTTCCTAACAGCAACCTAGTTACTTCTTTTGTCATGGTTGTAAACATTTGGTTCTCAATGGGGTGGAGGAACTTCTAAAGCTCCACTCTAATAAACTGCAGTGTAGCCATACATTTTTTTTTGTTGCAAATATGGACTGTTCCTCTCTGTTCCTTTAATAATATTGGGGAGAGCAAAATAAGTTCAGCTATTAGTTAGTCTGGCATCACTGACATTTACAAAACCTTAACTGTGTATTTCTGACTGGGATTATTTTAAGTCCAGGATCCCAGGTAAGGTCACTCCACTCTTCTCAGCCATGCATTCAACAACCCCAATTATTAGGGTTTGAAATAAAAACAGATCTTCCCACCCTGTTGTAAAAAACAAGCAAACCTTCAAACCCTTCTCTATCTTTCTGGCTCCGAATCCAACAACTCAGCTTTTTGTCTAAAAGGGTATTGATGGCATGAAGTGTTTAATGCCAAATTCATGCCACGGCTGGATCCATGCCACCGGCACAGGCACAAGGGAGAGCGATCTCTGGAAAATGAAGGAGATCAAAAGCCTGGAATGAAATCCTTGTTTAATGGAGAGGAAGCCCGTGAGATATTAGCGAACCCAGTTAAGCAGCCCTGGGTCTATGCTCAAAGGAAATGACACATGTGCAGTAACAGTTTTTTCCAATGTGAGTCTGTCAGTTTCCCACCCAGTTTTCCTCTTCCTATTTGAAAATGTCACCCATGTAGTTTCAGTAGCCCAGAATAAGGCGGAAGGGGTAAAATGGTGGGTTTACTGCTATGCTTTTCTGCAGATAACCCCGTGGTTGGGATAAGGCTCAGGAGCAAGTCCCATGTGCAGGGCCATCTAAGGCAAAGCTCTGGCGTAGAATGGACTTGTACATCCACAATATACAGAGGAACAAATCCTCACAAGATACATTGGGTGCAGCAGGGCTCAAACCAGGGCCGGCTCCAGGCACCAGCCTGGCAAGCAGGTGCTTGGGGCGGCCGCTCCGGAGAGGGGCGGCACGTCCAGCTATTCGGTGGCAATTCGGCAGACGGTCCCTCACTCCC
>NW_020698242.1:8785678-8852734 GCF_002925995.2 Terrapene triunguis
TTTTGGCTGCTTGGGGCAGCCAAAACCCTGGAGCCGGCCCTGGCTCAAACTGTGATCCATGGGATTTATACAGTCCCAATTACCATCGCACCTGAACACCTAACAATGTTTAATATATTTATTAAATGGTAGTCCAGAGTGTCTACAGAGAGCTGGCTGGTCCCATGGTATCTTTGCCAGCTGCTAATGTAACCCACGCACCTCCTGGGTGTGGTGCTCTGTCCCATCCAGTGGCACCAAGACCACTTAGAGAGAGAGATAAAATGAGTCTGCTCTACAGCCTTAGCTAACAGGCAGTTACTGGCTTTTAGTTCATGTGGTAAAGACCCCAAGTTTGATCCCGCCCACCGACAGAGGTGTTACAAGTGGGGGCTTGTCAGGGATTTCAACTGGGAAGACTCTAAAGCTCAGGACGTGCTTCCTCAGCTAGGGGAAATATGTAACCCACACACCTTCTGGCTGTGGTGTTCGGTCCCATCTAGTGGCACTCAGTCCGCTTATAGAGAGAGATAAAATGAGTCTGCTAACAGCCGGTTGACTTTTAGCTCATGCAGTAGAGGCTCACGCACTAATAAACTCCCGAGGTCCCTGGTTCGATCCTGCCCGCCAGCGACCGGGGTCTGTCAGCGTTACACTAAGTCACATTAAAAGAAGCCAAATATACACTACATCATTTCCTGATTTTCCCCATGGAGGCTACTGCTGTAGTTGCTGCAGAGACATTCTGGGAACACCAGTGTTATTCGGAATGGAGATGTCTAAAAGAGATTGTCCGTCTCAATTAAGGGGCAGGCAACACTACAGAAAACTCCTAGCACAATGCAGGAAGTGCAAAAAGCAAGCAACCCCATAAGGATGTGAACAAAAGAACTTCCTGTATCTTTGAGCCAAGTGAATTAGCACCCACTGACTCCGCCTTCCCTATAATCTAATGCCCAGGAGGAAAGCAATATGCACACCACACCAAAGGTGCTTTTAATAAGAATGGCCATTAGAGAAAGCAGGAGACAGATGCTTTCAGTTTGAGAGCATATTGTAACAGATGGCCTGGTAAGCAGAGCAGAGCGAATTTGCACTGAGGTACCTCAGCCTACACCTGGTGAGCTGAGGTTTTGTATTCCAGCTCCCACTCGTATCTTCAACCACTGAATCATAGGAGGCTCTACAAAAGGCAGCTGGCGGGAGGGGGGGGGGAGAAAGAGGGTCTTTCAAGTCTGTATTGTTCAGACAATAGGAATCCAAAACAAGGAAAGAAGTTTACTTTGAAGCCCGTGGCATTTATTTTAATCCACATTTTTCCATTGAATTTTTGTTTCAACGGAAATTTTCCAACCAGCTCTATGGTGTACTAAGAGTGGTCACCTTTCCTCCAGATGGGAAGGAAAGCTCGGTCTTCACAGCTGGCACCAATCCCGTTTCCTGACTTCTGTCTAGTGGTCGAGCTCAGGCTGGTTGCACAGATGGAGTCACTAAAACTAGCATATCTTCCTTCCCCAACTCATGTAACATCCTGTTAGTTCGTGGGAGGAGGAAGTAGCTGTCTGACACTTGGCCGAGTCTGTATACCCGGTACCTCTTCACTTCCTATGGTTTATTAAAGCTTCAAGCACATGTGCTTCAGAGATATTTTATTGTCACGGGTTAATCTGCTCTTGCCTTCTTCTATTCAAGGCCTGCTGAGGGCCTGTCCAGCCCCTAGCATGGGCTAATGCTAGAGCACAGGTCTACCCTGGCCACACCTTTTATATGAAACCTCTCTTTTTAGTCTGAGCTTCATAGACCTGGAAGATCCTTTTTGTTGGAGGAACTTCAGGGCTAATGGGGTCAGCTCTGCACGGAGAAATTCACTCGGAGAAGAGGTGGGGTGAATTCTGCTTTGGTCTATGTCCCTTTTAGCGCCCTGCTTGTAATAAGGGTTTGATGCACAAAATTGCTGGCAAGAAACTGAAACTGGATTATGATCCCAAGAGCTCATGACTCCAGTGGCTACTGTTCTACAGCCTGCCCAGGACAAGTTCTGGGGGTCAGCTGCCTCTGCCGAGCCTCCTCTCTCCAACTACCTGCTCGGGCTGCTTGTTACAGAGGGGATAACAGGTAAGGAAGAGATGACAGGTAAGAAGCACAGTCAGTATCTTCCCAGACAGAGCAGTTAGAGTCAAGCCAGACAAAACAAGAGATTTAAGCGTTAGAAAATAAGTGTGGAAGGGTTCCAGCCTGGGAAGCTGTTTGACTGCCTTAGTCACTGGCCGGGGAGAGAAATATGGAAGGCATTCAGCAACCTCAGCTAGTAATCGCCCTTGTTCAACCCAGAGCCCTGTGGCTGACCCTCTCTTAGGCAATGTGGGCCTGGATTTCAGAAGAGCTGAATGCCCAGAAATACAACTGGTTTCAATGGGAGCTGCAGGAGCTCAGCGCCTCTGTGTTTGTTTTCCCCATCTGGACATGTGTCCTCCCTTCAAAAAGGATTTTCTGGCACCTCTCTTAGGACAAATACCGTTTCCTCTCTCTTAGAGCCTCTCCTTTGGGCTGCTAACTCCTCCCACCCACCTTCTTATAAGGTCACAGAATGAGAGAAAGAGAGTTCTCTTCAGGGTACAGGAATTCAACTCTTCTGATAGGAGCTAGGTGAATTTAAGTTTCTCTGCAAAGTAAATGAGATCAGCTGGGGACTTTTGCTCTTTTAAGGAGTATCCAGGCAATCCTGACAGCATCCTCCAGCAATGGTTTGAACAGAGCAATTGAGGCATCTTGATTCAATGACTACACATATTTCTAGCCCCTGGGAGTTTAATAGCTTTCCCTGCCAACAGCTACATGCTGATTAGAGTCCCAGTCCTCCCCCATTTAAGTTCATGGAAGTTTTGGCATTGAATTCAATGCGAGAGGATCCGACTCTAGCTGGGTCCATGGCTGGGCCTCTTCTGGACAGAGAGGCCCCTTCACAGTGGTTATTAGCATTTTAGCAGGTCAGGAGGGACTGTTACATTACTCCTTGAGGACTAGACCTCGTTCAGCTTCCGTGAGCCAGATAATTAATATTACAGGCAATTAAAAGTCATAGCTGGGATAGATGAACTAGGAAGGCTTTGCCAGAATTACAGACCAACATTTTGAAATGAATCCAGGCTAGTACTTGAACAATTAGCAATAAATACTTCAAGCCTGGCACATCACCATATGAATTAAATGATACATAGCCAACAGGAGCATGGGGGGGAGAGGGGCGGGCGCGGACTACACATACTTTCAAACTATCCCTATGGGGATATTGTAACAAAGACGAGTTTTTGCAAACACTTCATGTCTTAATGTCAGAAGTAGTTAACTATTTCCCGGCTATCCACCATTCCATTACCACCTTCTGTCAGCCCTTTAGCACTCTACTTCTGGGACACAGTTCAACCCACAGCTGCCGCATTTAAACCTTGAACTGCAACTGTTAGGGTTATGTAGTGTCACATAATTAATTTCTTTTTAACACTATATTTGTTCAAGCAAGTCTCCTATATAAATTTCCTCACTCTATTGGTTCTTGAGTTTTGTGATTTTAAATTAGTGTTGTTCTTACTGCATAGATTAGTGCTATTAAAAGAATTTATTGTAGGTTTCTATAAGGCAAAGATTTCTTTTTTAATACTATGGCTATATTAGCCATAATAACTTAAATGGGTATTTTTCTCTCTTCAGTAAGAGATTTCACCCTTTAAATTTTAGAGTTAAACAATAAGATCTGAGCTAGTAAGATTTTCCTCCAGTTTAGAGGGAAACTGGAAGAGAATCAAAACTCTCATCCATTGTGCAAAAGAAAAAAAATGCTGCACATATTTAAATTTGTGGGCGAAACAAAGGAATTATTAGATTAAAGAGTTTGACTGCTATGTGAGTGCGTTGCATTGGACTAATTATGCTCTGTAGTAGTATGAAAATCCAGTCAGACAGTAAACTACTGGAACAAGGGCAGGGACACATTCCACTTTACACACATTTACTCCAATTTTTTTCTCCCTTTTATTAGGCAGCAAGCGGCAGTCCGCCATCTACCCAAGCAATGAGACTGGCCTTACCTTTGCATTCCCTTGTAAACTCTTCATAGTCTGTTCCTTGGTCTCCGGGGACTATTGTAGAGCCATCATATTTAAAAGTCACCCTTTGGGAAGGGGAAAGGAGGTAAACAAGAAAATATTAATGCTTGAATGGGGACGATTCTTTAAGAACATTTGATAGACAAATTGAGACAGACTGGAGTAAATTAGAGGGATTCCTGCACTTTCAGATTACAAATACAACCCTAGTTGTGTATTGTATGTAGCTGGTCATTGTTAATAAGACGACAAGCAAATTCTGCCCAGTATTTTCAATTTACTAGAGAGCACATTGAAAATACCGGTTCAAGCACTTACTGTACAAATCCGCATTCTTCAGCTTGCCAGGGCTGAATCTCATTACAGGCTGGACTAAGAGAGCTTGTGCCCGGAGGATAGGAAGAACATCAAGGCGCTGAAACTTACCAGGTAATATCCGTGCCATCATCCCTTACGAGGTTGTAGGCTTCTCTGCATGCCTCCTTGTCGATTTTAGTTGCCATTTGCTTGAGAACTGGAGTCGGGCGGGAGGATGGAATTTCAGATGAATGAAAGTGCTTGTGCCCCCGCTCTCCCGCAAAACACCAAACCAATCGGCGGATGAGAAGCTTGTGTAAGGTCAGGGCTGGGAACTGTGCAGGCGTTTGTAAAGATCCCGCAGCCGAGGGGCAGCGTGCGCAAGGAAACGATGCTGTAGCTTTGTGCTTCGAATTCCTCCTGCAGCCGGTCCTGCCGTATTGCTCGGAGCCCTACTGAAGGATCAGGCCAAGCGGCTCTTAACCCCTTCACTGCCTCGCTACAGGAGAGCGCTGCCTCATTGGGACTGCTGGTCCCAACTCGGGTGGTGGCAGGGGGGAGCTTGCCTGCTCTGCTCACTGATTTCTGCCCATCCAAACAGAAAGCAGTGCAGGAACACCCCTCCGCTTTGCAACACAGTGGTGTTTCCTTACCACCCCCTTCCTCCCACGACTTTTTTTTTTTCCATCTCCCCCCCCCCCATTCTCCTCTGCAAAGCATGACTGGGATTGCAATGCGATGATGTCATAGCTTTAGCGAGAGGGTGCGGGAAGCCCATGAAACTGACCAAAAAAATAATCTTGCCAGAGATTTGTCACTGGCTTCAGGGTTTCGTGGGGATGATGAAGAGGATTCTCCTAGAGAGAGTCGCTGGCGGAGTGTGTTAGGGTCACCCCCCGGGCTCGAACAGAAAGTGATGCATTACATATCCACTCACACCAGGGATCAGGAAACAGGGACAACCCTTGTGCAAGATGACACGGTCCCCTATTACTCCTCTGGGTCAAGAAGAGGTTCCAGAAGATCTAGAGGTAGCCCAACGGGAGGACACCTGACAAGGAGCAATCTGGTGCAGGTAGGCGATGGGAAAGAACGGGACTGTAGCCTGGTGGGTGACGACAGTGAATTTTCAGAAGGGGGGGGGGAGAGCCAGAGCATGAGCAAACCACCTGAGAATGCTCCATAAATGCAATAAATAGGCGATTCTGCTGATGCAAGTTTTTTTTTTAAAGCATGGTAAGGGTCAAATAATGTGCTGCATATCACATGGGCAGGAAAGAAGAAGGGAAGCCCGCCAAAAGCTTTTAACCGTGGCAGGAAGATTAAAGATCTTGAACTCTGGCTGTGGGTGATTTCGCATTTCCGTCAGGATTACCCCAGGTCTCAACTTGTGACTGGGGCCGTGCCAGCGCCTGGGTCGTTGTAGGCTTGTGGGCGGGTTTTACTCTGTGTTTCAGAGGCAGCTAGCGCCCCCTCTTGGTCTGCAAATTACAAACACGCAGTTCAAACTAGTGTTACCAAAAACCCAGTGCATAGGTTAGCACTTGGGACATAGACTTACAGAGCTAGAGAAGAAGAGGTGGATTTGCAGCTGTAAAATTTGCACCCACAAGAATGGAGATGTATACCCGAGCCTGTAAGTCCCTGAAAAAGTGTCACCATTAATCAGAGGTTGTAATTAATAGTGAAGAAAATCAGAGTTCTGAAAACTAGACAGTTACAGTAGAATCTCACTGGTTCTTGAAGATTTGGAGACCCATTGTGAATGACTGAATTTTTCAAATAAATGAACCACCACAATAAAAAGAGCCTATTCCATCACATTGTATACACCACACTTTGTTCATTTCCCTTGACAACCGTAAATAGTTTTAATGACTAGTGAGACAAGGTGGGTGAGGTAATATCTTTTATTGGACCAACTTCTTTTGGTGAAACAGATGAGCTTTGGAGCTTACACAGAGCTCTTCCTCGGGTCTGGGAAATTGACTCAGTATCACAGCTAAATACAAAGTAGAACAGATTGTTTAGCATAAATAGTTCACACATGTTCCAAGGGAGCAACCTGGCTACAACAACACTACATATACATGAATTATTAGAAGCATTTCAGAATACGCTGTTGTATATTTTGTAAAAGTGATGAAGTTTTAGTAGTATGTCATAGGGCCAATACCTGCCTCCCACCCCGTCACCCTAAGGGAGGGGTAAGGGTGTGGTAGCCCCATGGTTAAGTCAATATGGTTGCACTCGGCCACAGGGCTGTGTAGTCCAATGGCCAGAGTCAACAGAACTCCCCTTGTCTTCAGGGAAGCACACCCCAATCACCAAACTCCATGGAACTCCCCTTGTCTTCAGGGAGGCACACCCCAATGGCCAGAGTGCATGGGAGGGGGATTTGGTGGGCCACCCGAACACACCAACTGCTGCAGGGACACTGGCTAGTCCCTCCCTGGGCTGCTTCCTGTCGTGTCTCCTGTCGCTGAAGTCAGAGTGCCTTCAGGGTCTTGGGGTGCCTCGGGTGGCAATTTCAGTTTCTCTAGGACATCTGCCGGTGCCAGGGTGCCTATCTAGGCCTCGGCATCTCCTGTTCCCTCAGACCAAATGCCTGGCTGCTCCTCGGCTGGAGCCAGCAAGGCACATCCTTCTTCCTCGGCAGTCCACCCCAACTGAGCTGCTCCCTTTTATACTGTAGCAACAGTTGAGGCATGCCTAGCAGGGTCGAGGGGGCGTGGCTTCTACTGCTAAGAACACTGCCTTAACCCCTTCTGCTCCAGTGCAGGGCCGGTACAGCCCATCACATAGTAGAAGGCTCCAGCACAGCATTCATTTATTAAATATTTGCTGAGAAAGGAAAGGGGGGTGAGATCACCAATTGATGTGTTAATTATAAAGCATGTGGCTTACCACTATACAGTTGGAAGCCCTGATCCTGCAAGAAGATCCATGTAAGCAGATGATTGAGCAAATCACAGCGAATCAGGCTAATCCCAGCAGTGAATCTCAATGATTGAGGTAAAGTTAAAGTCAGTGGGAGTAGAGATAAATCTGCATTAAAGTCAATGGGAGTTGAGGGCACTCAGCATCTGGGAGGATCAGGCCCTACATTCTGGTAGGCTACAGCCATTAGATGGCAGTGTGGTCACACACAGGGGTGGCCAACTTGAGCCTGAGAAGGAGCCATAATTTACCAATATACATTGCCAAAGAGCCACAGTAATATGTCAGCAGCTCCCCATCAGCTCCCCGCCCCCAGCACCTCCCGCCCACTGGCAGCCCCACCGATCAGCGCCTCCCCGTCCCGCCCCGTGCCTCCTGCCCACCACAGTCAGCTGTTTCACAGCATGCAGGAGGCTCTGGGGGAGGGGCGAAGGGGAAGGAGCGAGGGCATGGCAGGCTCGGGGGAAGGGGCAGGAGACTTAGGGGAAGGGGTGGAGTGGGGTCAGGACCTGGGGCAGAGCTGGGGGTTGAGCAGTGAGTACCCACCAGCACATTGAAAAGTTAGCGCCTGTAGCTCCAGCCCCGGAGTCGGCACCTATGCAAGGAGCTGCATATTAACTTCCGAAGAGCTACAGGTTGGTCGCCCCTGGTTTAATAGTTCTAACTTTCCATCCATTCCTTATGGACCTGTTTGAAAGCCTGAGTGATCTCAATTTTTTCTTAACAGCTAATTGCTCATATACAAAATACTTTTCTAGTCCACCATTCTCATCATTTGCTAGTTCCTGAGCTACTGAGGTCACACAGATGAGAGGTAGGTGATGTCAGATATCACTATAATTGGAAAGAAAAAAGTCCAAGCTTTGGTCAAGTTTCAACCATCCACAATTTAACTGTACACTTCTCTGCTCTTCTGTAGTTGGAATGTTTGAAGCCCCGAGGGATGTGGAACATTAACGTAGAAAGAACAATGAATCAGGAACCTCAGTGTTCATATTTAGACGTGCCAGTGACCCCTGAACATTATGTCAGTCCTGGAAATTCATGCCCTTACCATGTGACCGCATCCTGCATTTTAACTGACAAACTTTCCTTCCTTCCCCTCTCTTCCTTCTCTTTGCCGCCTCTCTCTTGGCAAATCTTTTATAGAGAACTGTATTTATTTTTACAGGCATGTAGGATAAAACACTGCTCTCAGATGCGCCAGTGGGAATTTGGAGGGGGAAAAAAGTAACCGCTTCATCTGCTTTGGTAGTTGGCACCAAATTTGCACCTGAAAGGCGATTTTGGCACATTGTCTTTTTTAATGGTAATTCTGGGGCCAATCATCTCCCACTCTGTGCATGGATCCTCCCCTCGCATGGGGTGGTGATGGTGGCAGGTGAGGGGCAGTTCTAGCCAGCTGCATCTGCCTCTTTCTACAGGAGCCCTCGGCAGGCTGGCTGCAGCTCCAGCAATGTGAGTGGAGAACTTGATGGTCTTGGAGAGGGATGCAGCGATGCTACTGGAAAGATAATATAGCCCCAGGCCATGTTATGTGGCGTCCCCCTCTGCTGTTGAGAGTCACTTCTAAAGAGGAATCCTGGGGGCAACTGCCTGTGGAAGCCCTTTTAGTGAAGCTTGATGAGCTCAGGGGAGGTGGGAGCCCCCAGGGACCCAGAGTTGTGGCGGAGACCCAGACCCAGATCCACAAAGGTACTTAGGCACCTAAGTCCCAATTTTGGCTGCACTCATCATCATCGCATTGGTCGTTGGGGCACCATCATTGATGAGCAATCAACCAATCGTCTCCACCCTTGATGATTGTGTGTCAGTGCTTGAGTCTCCGCGAAGTCTATTCCTGTCCACTCTTTTATGTTGTCAGTCCATCTCTTCTTCTGTCTACCTCTTCTTCTCTTCCCCTGTACTGTCCCTTGGAGGATGATCTTGGATAGGCCAGATGATCTTGTTACATGGCCATACCACTTCAGCTTGCGCTTCTTCACGGTCGTCAGGAGGTCTTCATATGACATAGTGCGTTGGATGATGATGTTGCGGTCGGACCTCTTCATTAGTGACATGGTCGAAGTAGGAAATTCCCAGGATTTTACGGAAGTATCTCATCTTCACTACCTGTATTTTCTGTTCAAGTTCTGCCGTAAGGGTCCATGTCTCGCATGCATACATAAAAATGGAGATGACCAGTGTGTGCAGCAGTTTCAGTTTGGATTCCAGGGAGATGTTCTTGTTCCTCCAAATTGGCTTTAAGTTTGCCACTGTTGTTTGCGCAGCTCTCACCAGAATTTCTACCTTTGATCCTTCATTAGTGATGATTGCCCCAAATACTTGAACCATTTCACTGTCTCCAGCTCTTGTCCACTGACAGTGATATGTGAGCTGATCCCGTCACGTTTGTTTGTTTGCAGCTTGGTTTTCTCTGCACTGATTTCCATGCCGTATTTTGAGGAGGTTTCATCTAATTGTTTCACAAGATTAGCAAGTTCATCTTCGCTACCTGCCAGGCCATCAATATCATCAGCAAACCGAAGATTTGAGATTGTTCGCCCCCCAGTGCTGACTGTGCATATGTGATCTTCCAGGGCATTAGTCATTATGCGCTCCAAGTAGATGTTGAACAGTGTGGGCGAAATAAGGCAGCCTGGCTGGATTCCAACAGTGCTGCGAAACCACTCTCCTATTGTGCCATTGACGAGAACTGCACTGCTGGCCTTGGCATAGAGTTGTTTAATGGTAAGAATAAGCTTATGACCAACATTGTACTTCTCCATGGTTCCCAGCGAGCTTCATGCCATACTCTGTCAAACTTGAAGTCAACGAAGACGTGGTAGATGTCCTGCTGGTGTTGCAAGTACTTCTCACATAGAACACGAAGATTGAAAATCTGTTCTGTGGTACTTCTTCCAGCATGAAAGCCAGCCTGTTCTTCAGTGATGATATTCTCCGTTTGTGGCTGCACTACCATCCACCAAAACCAATAGGCTCTTAAGTTTCTGCCTCTGGGTATTCGCACTGTTGCCTCACTTTTAGCATCCAGATGCCTGTCTCCCACCTAAGCAGGAAAGCAATTCACAAACCAGGGGAAGACAGACGTTGCATGCAGGGCCCAGTCCACTAGGTGTGCTGAAAGGCCGCTGACTGAATCAGGTCCCATTAAAGTGCCACCAACACTGCCCACCTTATAAGTTTTTCCCAGTGGTTAGAGCACTTGCATGGGAGATCCAGGTTCATTTGCCCTCTCTCCAGTAGAGGAGACAGGACCTCTCAGGAGGATGCTCTAACCATTGAGCTAGGGGATAGTCTGATGTGGGGCTCCCTCATTCTCTCCTATTGAAGCTGTTCCATGGGGGATAAATAATGAGAGTGATTAGAGATGGAGGACTGGACCCAGGGTCTCCCACCAGGGTGCCCTAACCACTGGACTACAGAGTCCTTCTCACTCACACTTACTCCCTGGCCCAATGACTGTGTACGTATTTATCCACAGTAGAACAGTCATTGAACCAGAGGGAGAGAGTGGGAGGAGGGAATGCATGTAATGGGATTTCTATTAAGGCTCCCAGAGGCTTTTGGCCATGGGAGACTATAAGTTAAAATGGATCATTAGCAGCTTGCCCCTGCTCCTTCACCACTCATCCATCACACCTTTGCTCTTTTCCTGCCCTTTCTTTTCTAGCTATTTCGATTATTCCACACTGCTGGGCTATCTTTTGCTTCTAGCTTCACATGCATTGTTGGGAGAGCAGCACCTCCCTTCATGAAGTGACCCTGCTATGATGGTGCACTCATTGGGCCACAGACAGAGGGGAGGGTAGAAAAATCCCCCACCCCCGAGAGTGGTGGAACCCATAGTGTGGGGTGGGGGAAGCTGTGGGTCTGCTGCATTCTCCCTGCTTCCTCCCAGGCTCCACCAGGACCCCGGCTTGCTCTGAACAGTGCAGCCAGGGGCTAGGAGAATGAAGATGTGGAATGGCTGCTCTATGCACCTTCAGGTGCAGATGGATTTCCAAACACAAATCTGCCCAGAAGTTGCTGCTGGTCAGGCTGCAAATCCTGTGTGAGTGCGTGCACGCAGAGGTGGTGGATATTGTGGGCATTACAGATGTGCGTGCTCACAGCAACCCAAGTTGCTGAAGAGGTGTGCTGCTGCATTTTGTCCTCGTATTTTCCTGAGGACATACAGTTTCATATCCAGATAAATAAAAAGACCATATGGTTACTGGGGTTGTTATGAACACTTTTTGATGGCTTGGCTACGTGTTAGGTACGCACACACCCCTTTACAGAGATTTTTAACATCACAATGTTAAATAGAACCTAAGTAATCATCATCACCTAAGTAATAGTGTAGTCTCTTACAGTGACTGTCCTCATTCAAATATTTGCAACAGTTACCTTATTTGCATTACACACCTACTGCTGCTAACCCCCAAAACAATCATGGAATTATAACAGTAGTTGCAAATATCACATGTAAGAAGTGCTAAGAAAACTTCACAGGATGTATTAGGCTTGGCTGTGTTTAGATATTTGCCATACAACCTGTTACCAAGGGATAACTTTTTAAGTGGTAGGGATTTGGTGTGGAGCGTTACCCAAAAAAATGGGCATCCTCTAGGACAGGGGGTTTCAACCTTTTTCTTTCTGAACCCGACCCCCCAACATGCTATAAAAACTCCACGGTCCACCTGTGCCACAATAATTGGTTTTCTGCATATAAAAGCCGGGACTGGCATTAGGGTAGCAAGCCGGGCAATTGCCTGGGGCTCCACGCCACAGGGGGTCCCACAAAGCTACATTGCTCAGACTTCGGCTTCAGCCCTCAGAGGTGCGGCTCAGGGCCATGGGCTTCAGCCCCAAGCAATGGGGCGTCGCCTTTCTACCCTGGGCCCCAGCAAGCCTAATGCTGGCCCTGGTTTGCCCTCCTCCAGAAACCTCCTCCGGCCGCCCCCCTCACGGTTCCCCGGACCTTTGGTTGAGAACCAGTGCTCTAGGATAATAAAAGAATAGTTAGTCATTTTAAAGGAAGCATCCAACTGTCTGCTGAGCACGAAGGCTTAGTCCAGCTCGCCTCCTGCCAGGATCTACTTTCAAAATCGAACTGGCTAGGAGTCTACGTCTCCTTCAGGGCCCAATCCTGCAAGATTTGAGAACCCTCCACTCCCAGGAAAGTCAAGAGATATTCAGCATCTTAAAGCTGCCTCTCTCCACTCCCATACCTTGCTGGGGCCTGGCCAGTAAGCGGGTGCTGAGATCTGTTTGGAAGTGGGAGTCCAGCAGCCAGGCTCAACCCTTCAGCAGTCCTGGCCGTTAGCCCAGAGCCTGAGCTTTGGCATCCCTGCAGCAGGTGGGAAGAGAGGCAGATCGGGTAGGATAATGAGGTATGAGGCGGTGTGAAGAGCTGGGGAGCAGTGCGTACTAACTTAAAAGTCATTAACTCCTCTCCCCCTGCAGGAGGTAATTGAACAATATAAAGCCCTGGTCCATGCAAAAATCACTGCATGCCGGTAACTTTCTGTAGGGCAGTAACTCCACTGACTTTCAGGGTCAGGTAATGGCAGGCCTGGGCCCTAAGAGCGTGACCAGGAGTTGCCCTGAGAGCCGGGGGAAGTGTGCCAGCTAAGACTGGGAGCAGGAGGCCGTAGTAACTTGTCCCTTCCCCGCTCCTCCTGCCTTTTGCAAGCCAACGTTGCACCTTTTCCCTGGGCAAGGCAGAAAGGAACCACAGTCCTGCCTGAGTGGAATATTAATTCCCACGGACTGAGCCTCTGGCTGCCAGAGCAGCAGCTGCCTGGCTTGGGGGCTGCTTGTTGTTTGTTTGCAGTAATTTGGCCTGATGTCAAGCAGCCTTTCCTAATCCCACCCCGTTTATTATACCCTTCTCCTCCCCTCCAAACAGCACAGCTCCTCTCTCCCTATTGGCTCCTTCCCCTTTCAATCCCGCCAGCATTTCCTGGATGAGACATGGCTGCAGAGGGAGAGGAGAGAGAGACACCAGCAGCGGCCAGAACAGCCTCAGCACCAGCCTGCGGCGCTGAGTCCCATTGGGGCAGCTGGCACTCCGGCCTGGAGACTGTAGGGACGCTGCACAGTGGTAAACTCCCCTTTTGTTAGTACCTAGATGGCATTGGGTCCCAGCCTTTCATCCGTCCCAATTGCACTAAAGAACAGGAACATGCCTCATGCTGCAGCATTGAGCCAAGTGGAGCACAGCAAAACCTGAGAGTAGTTAGTTACCCCCCACCCCCTTTAGTCAGGGCAACTCTGCCTTTTCCTCCCCTCCACCCCCCCTCCCCCAAATAGTGATCTGAGGCATTGCAATAAAATGCAATGTAAAAGT
The DNA here is from genome assembly GCF_002925995.2 of Terrapene triunguis. Classification (NCBI taxonomy): domain Eukaryota; kingdom Metazoa; phylum Chordata; order Testudines; family Emydidae; genus Terrapene; species Terrapene triunguis. The sequence continues at coordinate 8,799,335 of NW_020698242.1, forward strand.
CGAGTGATCCAGATTGCTGCTTTCCCCTGTTTTCTCTCTGCTTTCAGGGTTTCAGTGCATCTTGCCAGATTCTCACTTGGCTATAGCTGGGGTGACCAGACAGCAAGTGTGAAAAATCGGGACAGGGGGTGGGGGGTAACCGACATCTATATAAGAAAAAGCCCCAAATATCGGGACTGTCCCTATAAAATCGGGACATCTGGTCACCCTAGCTATAGCTAAATTGTGAGTGTGTGTGTACGTACCCCAACCCCTGCAGAACCTGATCTCTGGAAGGGCTCTACAGATTATAAATGTGTGTGGGAAAAACTGAGCCAAGCTAGGTGAGGTAATAGCTTTGAATTAAAACTGAAGAGGAATCTCTTACCTTTCACCAGAGCGGATTCCCTCAGACACTGTCTCTCTGTCCATGTATCTGAGTCTGTGAATATCTGTTATAGAAGAAATCCTGAGGCAAATGATGTGGTGGTTCCTCAGCCTCGTTATTATGGAGAGGACCAAACCCATAACTCTCTTTCAAATGACAGCTCTGCTTAGGGTAGCAGGCGTAGGTCTCAGTGGAGGTGAGTGACCTCTCTCCATTGTTCTCAGGCAGGCAGACCTGTGCAGCTCCAGGTAAATTTCCACCAGTCAGTGGTGAGACAAAATGTCTTTAATGGGGTGTGTGTTGATCTGTTGCGGGGCTCAAAAATGCTGTTTGACATAGCTGCACATTGCTTTTTGAGCCCATGGCCCCTCCCCATCCCTGTGGCCGAATCTGCCTGCAATAGCTAAATAATTCAGAGGGATTCTCTGAAGGGTTTTTGACTCCAAACTGCGATGTAGCTTTAGAACTGTCAGAGAAACTCTTTTGTGTCATACAAGCTCCTAAAATAAATAAATGGACAAGAAGTGTGTCACTCCAACTCAATCTGCCCCTTCTCGGGGGGGGGGGGCGCGAACCCCAATACAATGTTTTTGGTTACTTTCTTTCTTTATTCTTAAAGTGAATTTAGTGCTGGTGAAAGGTGCTGTATTCATAGCACTAGAAAATGAAGTAATCTATTTATTCCTTCCCACTACCTTGCCAATGTGCCTCAAGGACCATCTGTGGGTGTAATCTGGTAGATCAGTTTCTCTGGCTTGTTCAGCCCTCCGTCTCTCTGCTAATAAGGGAACTAGTTATGGTGGTGATTTTGGTGATATAGTCCCAGTCCTAATGAAAACTAGACTGAAACCCACCAAACTCCCTTCAGCTACCATGGGCTACTGACCTGGGCTGGATTGGAACCAGCAACCTAGAAGAAAGCTCTGTATCCTATTATTGTTCAGACTTCTCATGGTGTGGTGGGGACTAGCAGTAAACCAATAAGCAATATTTTCAGAGGTGTGATGACATTGATAATACTGGTACGTAACTAAAAGTGTGGTGATGAGCTTTGATAATACATTAATGTACATTGAAGTTATCAATAAACTTGGTAAAACAAATTGTTGGCCAAACGACAAAATAAGACCAACAGAGGGGGTTAGGGAATCTATTTTCAACACAACTCTTTTTAATGGATAGATCAATATATACAGGTGTATGTAAGTGTTCCTATTGTCTATTTGTTATCACTATGTGACTGTTTGGCCATCATTGAGAGGCTGATGTTAGGCTCATATGCTGAGAACTTATTTTCTGTTTTCTGTTCTAGAAGTATCACAAATCATCCTATAATGGAGGCAACCAGACAAACGAGAATTTCTCGACCGCACAAGATAAGTGAATCCTCCAAGGTTAGTGAATTCTGCATTGCTTGCTAAAACTTGTAATTAAAATGATGATTACTTTGAAAGAGGCGCCTCTCCTTTTTTAAGGGGGGGGTGAGACAACCATGATGAAACAACTGGATATTTAGTTCCTAGGTATATAATGTAGCATGTAACAAGGTGATTTTAAAATGTAAGTTTATTCCATTGGCTGCAATTAAAAAAACGGCAGCAAATAGGCCATCTGTTCAGAGTGATTCATGATTTTTAAAAATGGCACATACTGGCAACACGTAATCTTTCTCTGTATCTAGAGGTTTTTCTCCAGTAATTCAAAGGGGGTATATTTAATTTTGTTGCTGAATTGAATTTTTTTAAGATTTGTTAAAGAGACAAGTTAAATTTTATACCCAGGCTTAGGTTTTGTATGAATTCGAACCCTGATCCTGCAATCACTTGCACATGTGAGCACTCTGTGAACTCAGTGGCACTGCTCACAAGCATAACGTTCACTTTCTATGTAAGGGCTAAGGGTGCTGTTGGGATCTGTTTCTGCACCAATGCACAACTACATTGACTTCAGTTGGGATCCCACGGTAGTCTATACTAGTAGATTCTGATGCAGAAATGGAGACTAAGTGTTGTAAATCCTTAATGTTAATAATGATTCCATTAATTTTATTTAATCTTAGTGAAAATGGGGGAGGATTGTATTTCAATATTGCTCTGCACACTATGCCCTTATGTTAGTACAAGGGAGCCAGAAAAGCTAAAATCGTCAGTTTCAATATCTTTGTTGTCAAAGTTGAATGAAAAGCAAAGAGTAAAGCATTAATAATAGTCCAGAGCAGGGGTCGGCAACGTTTGGCACGCGGCTCACCACGGTAAGCACCCTAGCGGGTCGGGCCAGTTTATTTACCTGCTGACGCGGCAGGTTCGGCCGATCGTGGCTCCCACTCGCCGTGGTTCGCCGTCCCGGGCCAATGGGGGCGGCGGGAAGCGGCGCGGGCGAGGGATGTGCTGGCCGCGGCTTCCCGCCGCCCCCATTGGCCCGGGACGGCGAACCGCGGCCAGTGGGGGCTGCGATCGGCCGAACCTGCCGCGTCAGCAGGTAAATAAACTGGCCCGGCCCGCTAGGGTGCTTACCCTGGCGAGCCGCGTGCCGAATGTTGCCGACCCCTGGTCCAGAGTAAAATGGATCTTCAAACTTTTCTCGGCTATAATAACTACAAGCGTTGAGAAACAGGTAAATAAACATTTTAAAAATACATGACTTTCAATCTTGTCCCTTTACCACTGCGCAGATCACATGTAGCATTTAAAAACTGTAGCATAATAATAATCACTTTACAAATCTATAATCTCAACAGCATTGTTTTGTCCTTTTGCATATGCAGTTGCTATTATTATTTATTAACTTTAGAATTACTAGTTAGTATTAAACCTGTTATACAGAATATAACTAGCATGGGGAAACTATTAGTTTTTAATGTCAGAGTCGTCTTGGTCTTGGCTTTTGCAGCTGTCCGTTTTTCTCAATGTTCTAAGAGTGAACAGATGACTTGGCAAGCAGGTGAAGTGTATTAACGTATTTTGAGTCATTACTGCATAGTCCCGTGTGTGTGCTCAGTTTATGCTCGGTGTTCAAAGTGGCAGCACTTCTCCACTGAGACAAGAAGTCAGGGAATACAAGTTGTCATAAGTGGCTTTCAGGATTACCCTGTTGACTCTGCAGCACGTTTAATAAATAGGAGCCTTTGGTAACTTGTAAATTCTGCTGTAATCTCGTTATGCAAGACGATGGTATTAAAGAATGTAAGAGAGAGAGATGATAATCCTGTTACAAAGGGAAGAGAGCATATATTATTTTTAGTTTAATCCAATATCTATACGTCTGAGGACTTCAGAATAGGGTGTTACAAGCTGTCTGCTATTATCTGGTCATTATCTAATGAAAGTTTGTTGTCTTGCAGAACCTGCCCAAAATTACTGGTTTACCTTTTGGAGACTCCATATAGCACACTCGTGTCATTGCATGCTCTCTTATTTATTTGACGTTACTTATGACTGCTTTTGAAAAATGCTTTAACAAAGATAAAAACTTCCTAAAGTTTTAAATACATTCCACTTGTCATTGGGGGTTCACCTTGGAGTCTGCTGACAGCATTTTAACATTTCTATGATTAATTAGACCCTTTCAGTGCTATTTTTGTTATTTATTACTGGTATTACAGTAGTGCCTGGAGACCTTGACTGAGATCAGGGCCCCATGATGCTGGGTCCTGTGCAAACACATAGTTCCTGCCCCGAGGAACTTAAATTCTAAGACCTTGTCTACATGGGGAACGATTTTAATAATTTAAGGTGCAAATTTAAACCGACATGGTTATACTGGTATAATCCCCCCATTCCCTGTGTGAACACTCTTATTCCAATAGAATAGTGTATTTTTTTTATGTTGCCTAAGAAAGGGTTGAAGATGAACCTAAAAAAGCCACTCTTACATCAGAAAGTATGTGTCCACATGGCAAGTTATAGCTGTATACTTATCGATATAACTGGTAAAACTTCCCCAATTTAGGGATGCTTATTTGAATTTTCTCTAATCCCTTGCAGCACAGTTCCAGCTCTGATATAGTGCCACAGTGTAAGTAGGGGCATGGTCACAGGGCAGAATCCCAACACACAACCTTGATGTAACCTTCTCTACATCTATAATTGTTAATACTGGTCTAGCATTTGACAGACCATGTACCACATTCTAGACCTCCGATATATAATATGCAACAATTAAAAATGAAAACTACCTTAGCTTCTGGATGATAGCAACAGTCAGTTGGGAATGGGTTACCGTCATACTAGGTGGCTCTAAACACGGATGAACAGTATTATTATTATTTGAGTGCAGATGATGTGTGTTCGATCTGTACGGAGAGGAAGATACAATCAGTGCCCCAAGGAGCTTACAAATGAGCCATCCTGCCAAGATTTACCATAGGAGTAGCTTTTACGTAAGTCTTGGCAGGGTGACTGCTGAAATCGGACACAAACCCAGCACGACAGTTATTATACATGGGTTGAATGATCAAACTGCAAGCATTGCTGTATGAACATTGTCCACTCCCAATATATATTTTATACCTAGTAGGTTACTTTTAAAAGACTGAATAGGTCATTTGCGGTGCAAGTCCTTATATGTACTATACCTGGTGAAAAAGAATATCTGCTCTTCTGTGAGGATGAACACTTCATCTACTGAAGGAAGCTGCTGTCTGATATAATTTCTAAGGACATAAGAATGGCCATATAGCATCAGACAAATGGTCCATCTAGCCCAGTATCCTGTCTTCTGGCAGTGGCCAATGACCGGTGCTTCAGAGGGACTGAACAGAACAGGGCAATTATCAAGTGATCCATCTCCTGTCATGCAGTCCCAGCTTCTGGCAATTTGAGGTTTAGCGACACCTGGAGCATGGGGTTGTGTCCCTGATCATCTTGGCTAATAGCCATCGATGGGCCTATCCACCATGAACTTTTCTAATTCTTTTTTTTTTTTTTAAAACCCAGTTATACTTTTGGCCTTCACAACATCCCCTAGTAATCAGCGCCACAGGCTGACTGTGCGTTGTATGAAGTACTTTCTTATGTTTGTTTTAAAGCTGCTGCCTATTAATCTCATTGAGTGACCTATCATTTGTGTGTTACGTGAAGGGGTAAATAAGACTTCCTTATTTACTTTCGCCACACTGTTTATGATTTTATAAGCCTCTATCATATCCCCCCTTAGTCATCTCTTTTCTAAGATGAATAGTTCCAGTCTTTTTAATCTCTCCTCAGATGGAAGACGTTCTATACCCGTAATCATTTTTGTTGCCCTTCTCTGTACCTTTTCCAATTCTAATACATCTTTTTTGAGATAGGATGGCCAGAACTGCATGCAGTATTCAAGGTGTGGGTGTACCATGGATTTATATAGTGAAATTCTTTATTTCAGGTGTACAGATGGGCTGACCACCCCAGTCTAGTCCTTCAGAGTCTGAATGAGCAGAGACACCAAGGACTTTTCTGTGATATTATTCTGGTGGTGGACGAACAAAGAGTCCCTGCCCACCGGAATCTCCTGGCTGTTTGCAGTGACTACTTCAACTCCATGTTCACCATTGGCATGCGAGAGGCCTATCAAAAAGAGGTCGAACTATTTGGAGCCTCTTACATTGGTCTCAAAGCTGTGGTGGATTTCCTATATGGCAGTGAGCTGTCCTTAGATGGTGGCAACATTGATTATGTGCTGGAAACAGCTCACCTGCTGCAGATCTGGAAGGTGGTTGACTTCTGTTGTGAGTATCTCGAAAATGAGGTCAGCGAGGAGAACTACCTGTACCTTCAAGAGCTGGCCTCTATTTACAACCTGAAACGCCTGGACTCCTACATCGACTCTTTCATCCTGCAGAACTTTGGCACGCTCTCTTTCACGCCTAACTTCCTGCAGAACATTTCCATCCAAAAACTCTGCCAGTATTTGGGGAGCAGCAACGTGCAGCAGGAATGTGAGCACGACTTGCTGCAGGCCGCCTTGCAGTGGCTGACACAATACCCAGAAAGAGAAAACGAGGCTTACCAGGTACTGGACAACATTCATTTTCCCTTGATACCGAAGAGTGACCTCCTCCATCGAGTCAAGCCTGCTGTCTGCTCTCTTCTCCCGAAGGAAGCAAACTGTGAGGGGTTTATAGAAGAAGCGGTGAACTATCATAATAACATCACAGCCCAGCCAGTGCTCCAGAACAAGCGGACGGCTTTGCGTACAAATGAAGAGAGGCTCCTCTTTGTGGGTGGGGAGGTTTCGGAACGGTGCCTGGAGTTAAGCGATGATACCTGCTTCCTGGACACCAAAAAGGGGCAATGGATAACAGAAACGCCACTCCCAGCCAGGCGAAGTCACCACTGTGTTGCAGTGCTGGGAGGTTTCATCTTCATAGCTGGAGGCAGCTTTTCAAGAGACAATGGAGGGGATGCAGCTTCAAATCTTCTATATAGGTATGATCCCCGCTGTAACCAGTGGATAAAGGTGAGACTCAAGCTGTATTACATCTTATTCTTTTAAAGTCCTTAATGTTTATTTTTATCTTTGTTGGTGGAAGGAGAACACTCGTGGTGGGCACTAAAATATACCCGCATATTTATGTTTGAAAACGTAAAACACCCCTCTCAGTAGAAACAGCTAATTGGATAACTTCTGTGAACACTGTAGTTACACCAGTAGTGAAAGACTATGGGTATGTCTACACCCAGCCGCTAGTTCGGCGGCTGGCAATCGAAGTTCTGGGTTCGACTTATCGCGTCTTGTCTGGACGCGATAAGTCGAACCAGGAAGTGCTCGCCGTCGACTGCGGTACTCCAGCTAGACGAGAGGAGTACCGCGGAGTCGACGGGGGAGCCTGCCTGCCACGTGTGGACCGAGGTAAGTTCGAACTAAGGTACTTCAAACTTCAGCTACGTTATTCACGTAGCTGAAGTTGCGTACCTTAGTTCGATTTGGGGGTTTAGTGTAGACCAAGCCTATGACATTTCAAAAATTGGTAGTGATGAGGGGCCAGATTTTCAACTTCCATTGGGTCGTAGGCACCTAACCTGCTTAGACACTTTTGAAAATCCCATTTGGCACCCATCTACATCTTTAGGTGCCTAAACACCTATGAAAATCTGGCCCAAAGTGCTGTGCAAGGACCACTGTGCAAGATTTTTAAGGCCATACAGGGACCAGAGTAATTAAAGATGGAAAACATATATTGGATCGAGTCTTTCCCCTTCCATGTCTGAGTAGAGAACCCCCTCCCTCCCAATATTAAACCGATACTACATTTTGGACTGATCTTCCATTCTTGGTGTACTCAGAACCTTCTGGGGTTCAGTGTTTGAGTCTATCGCAGTATCTCTGGGCGCATAGGATATTGCGAGATGGGCCGTGTATCACTAAGGTATAGAGTGGTTTGTCTCTTAGGCTATATCTGCACTTGGAGCTAGGGGTGTGATTTTCAGTTCGCGTAGACATACCTGTGCTAGCTCTTATCAAGCTAGCTAAAAACAGTAGTGTAGCTGCAGTAGCACGGGCAGTGACTAGTTGCCCCAAGTGCATATCAGTGCAGTCCAGGTGGGTTTCTATGCAGGGCAGCTAGTCCATGCCGTTGCCTGTGCTACCACAGCTCTGCTACTATTTTTAGCATGCAAGCTCGAAGAGAGCTAGCCGTGAGTATGTCTACGCAAGCTGAGAATCACACCCTTAGCTCCAAGTGTAGATACAGCTTTAGATGCTTTCCATTATCTCTCTATGACCTTTAAAGTCAATGCTAATGTATCATGTGCTACAGAAGAGCAGAGTTTTATTGTTGTCTTAATATGTATGGCAAACACAAATAGCAGCCCTTTTTAAAACTCATAGGAGGAAACAAATCTTCTTAAACCTACTCTTTAAATCAACTGACCGATTGTTTGAGGATGTCGGTATTTTATTTTATTTATTTATTTTGCAGGTTGCCTCCATGAGACAACGACGAGTAGATTTCTACCTTGCAGCCATTACAGATATGCTGGTAGCTGTTGGTGGGAGGAATGAAAATGGGGCTCTTTCTTCAGCTGAGACCTATAGCCCTCAAAAAGACGCCTGGTCTTATATAGCAGGCTTGCCAAGGTAACAGTGGTCTGTTTAGAAAACCATGTTTTCCTTAAAGAAAAGAACTCTCCAGGATCCACTGTGTTCAGTCCTATATGTGAGTATCCTGGGAGGGAAAAAGAGGAATAATCTGAGGCCATGATATCTGAGCAGCTGTCTCCTCGAGGCCATGAATTTGAGATCCACTGGGGTTGTCTTTGGTCTCCACCTTGAGGTTACAACTGTAACAGGGCAAGGAAAAGGGCCTTCTCATTTCACATTCTGTGTTTGTAGACTGTCTTTTCTGAGGTTGGGCTCAGTGGAATCCCTTCAGATTGTTTAGATCTCAGTGCAAGGCATTATTTGGGTGGGTACCTTTAGCACCATGTATTTTATGTCCTCTATTTTGGGCTTTTTGCCACCTGCTCTTCCTTGCGGGTATTTTTATGTTGGCTGCTTGTACACATGCCAGTATGGAGAAATCCACGTGCCACGGGTGTGCAGTCCAAGTTAAAACTTAGTTGTTCCACTCTTGAGGATGCTTTAATTGTACCGTGAGCACCATTAACACTTGATTTTACTTACATGCCAAATTGATACCTAGAACTTCAAGGTGGTGACCTTTTGAAGGTGGTAGTGAGATCTTTCTCACTGGTATGGTGGCCGTTCATGATACTGCATGAGTCTCTGAGGTTCGTAAAGGTAGCTGCTGCTCATGTTGTATTACCAGAGTGCACAGCAGCCTCTGATTTCAGTGGTCACGTTTGCTTGGTGGTTGTTAGGTGGTATCTCCAGTAGAACCCTTCAGAGTCTACTTTGCCTAGAATTTGTGGTGTGTTTCTTATTCTCTGATGCTAACAGTTCAGTCCTTAGCTGCTAACTGTCAGAATCCTAGACAGCTAGTGTAGACATGGATAACAGAGAGGTCTCCTTTTTCCAGTTCTGTGTTGGACATGTGCAGCTATGTGAATATGACCTGGACCAACAACAGGGCTCAGTGCTCCTGAGAAGCAAGAGGCAGATATTCTTCCGCACATATATGTGGGTCTGGCAGTTGAGATTAAACACCATCAAATCCCCCGGCCTCCTGGGTATGGGGGAGAGGTTTCTGCACAAGTGAGAGTTAAGGGCCTAACTGCCATTTGTGCCTATGGAAAGCCACCCCCCTAGATCACATGTGGATTACATTTTAATACAGTTGTGGACAATCCTACCCACACCCTCCCCTTCACGGTCAAATAATGTTCCTGTGGCAACTACAGCAATTACTGTTACGTGGCATTCTGCAAGTATGTTAATATTGCTGTCCCTTTTTGATCTGAGTGGCTAGTCAAAGTTTTGCAGGCTTGGGGATGTTCCAGTTGGAAGTAGAAATTGGTGGAGCCTGGTGTTTTCTTTGCAGTTTTGTTACATTACAAAAAGAATCAACAAAGTGCGGTTTCTCTGAATGCGGAAGGAAACAAATAGCAGGAAACAGCTTCTTTTGCTCAGCACCAAGAACGCTCTTTTAGCCGGCCCCTCTGGCCCAAAAAACCTCGCCCCAGGGTCACCCGCCAGGCTCTCAGCTGCTTTTTAGGTGAGCGCGCTCTCTCGCTCTTTCCCAGTTTTTCTGTTCTGATTTCCCACACCCAAAACAATACTCAGCCAAAAGCTCCTGGACAGGTTCCCATGCAGCCTTTGCCTTACAGGAGGGTTTTAACTCAACCCATAACAAGGTTCCATCCAGCTCAGAACAATATATTTTTAGCTGTTTCTTAATGGAAATTTAGCAGCTGGAAAATAAGGAGGCCTGGCAGGGGGAGGGATAGCTGAGTGGTTTGAGCGTTGGCCTGCTAAACCCAGGGTTGAGTTCAATCCTTGAGGGGGCCATTTAGGGATCTGGGGCAAAAATCTGTCTGGGGATTGGTCCTGCTTTGAGCAGGGGGTTGGACTAGATGACCTCCTGCGGTCTCTTCCAACCCTGATATTCTATGATTCTATAAATCAATGGCTGTCGGTAAAGGTTGATTTCAGCTGGTGCTGAAATCAACAACAACAAAAATCCATCAGTAACCGTCAGCATGAGTGAAGCCTCCTGGCCCTGCATCTTGCACCTGCAGGGATTGGTGCTACTGGCCGTGCAGGTAGCTCTGCTGCAGAGGAACCACAGAGGGTTCCATGCAGAGCCATGGGGCTGGTGACACTGGATCCCTGCAAACACAAGGTGAGCGGAAGACTGCGGTCCTGGTGGGGCAGGGCAGAGACCAGCAGCCAGGGCTGTGAGGAGGAGGGTGAGCCCCCAGCTGTGGGGGAAGTCACCCTGCTGTTGAATGGCTCCTGCCTGGGGATGGAGCCAATCAGCAGCGGGGTGGCCTGCCTCATCACTGGGGGCTTGTCGTCCTCCTCGCAGTCCCAGCCGGGGGTCTCCACACTGCCAGACCAGGTCCACAGCTTTCCCCGCACTTTGCAGCTGGATATTCTGGGCCTCACAGCTGTGCAGGGAGCCCCTTGCAGCCTTACTGTCATGGCCGCCTTAACCCTTCCCCCACTCTTAATTTCCTACGACAGTAAAAATTAAAATAAAAAAATCGATATTAATCATTGAAACCAGGGAGAAAAAAAAACAACTAATTCTGCCTAGCCTAGGAATAAGGAAGGGGAGTCTCCTGCTTTCTCGCCACAGTGTGAGAACTTGTCCTTCAGATAAGACATTACTAATAGGGGCTGGATAGTATTTTGCAGACATGCACAAACACTACATTGAAAGAACATTAGTAAGGTAGCCTAGTCAAGCACTCAAAAATTAGCAAATGTGTGGTTCATTCAGCCTTAATTTGCCCCCCTTGTGCATATCCACTATGACAGTCTCTAATTACATGTCCACATACTATTTTGTCACATGGGTTTTTGTGTGTGTCATTTCCTCGTTTGTGGGGTGTTTTTAAAGTAAACTGAAAAAAATAGAAATTGCAATATGTGACATCATACTGACACCCACGTGGGCTCATCAGCAGGATTCGAACCTTTAGATCTTCTGCCCAGACTTCTGCCACTTGAGCTAAAGGAGTAACTGATAGCAGTAGTAGGTTGTCATCATCTATGTGTACCAACACTAGAGGGGGATCAGACGCACGCTTTGCCAGTGGTGTTCACAGCTGTTTCCTGACAGCAGAGGAATGGTGAGGCTCTGTAATCTTGGGTTTCATTATAGGCTCTGGAGGGGAGTGTTTTCTAGTAGTCACAGATAATTGCATCTCCCCTCACCCCCCTTCCCTCCCCAACCATGACCCTGTATGTCCTATCCCCTCAAATCTGTTCATGTCCCAGTCCTCTCTTCGCCTTTCCAGCTCCTTGTACCAGTCCCATTGCCCTTGCCCAGCCAGTTCTAGTTTTCCCCCTCCAGGTTCCTTGTCCGATTTGTCTTTCCTCTCCCTCCCCACTCAGTCTCCACCCCCCAGTCCCTTCTCTATTTCTTTGCTGATCCAGTGGTAGTTCTCCCCGTTTCCTTGTCAGATCGGTTTCCTGTCCTCCAAGCCCCATTTCTCCCCCCAGCACATACACACTGGTTCTTAGTTCCAGTCTTCTTGGCAGCCAGTCCCAGTCTCTCCCCCAGCTCCTCACCAATCTGTGTCATATTCCCCCCCAACCCTCCCCCCCAACAAACTAGCTCCCAGTTTCTTTGCCCAACCAGTCCCAGTCTCCCCTGTCCCATACTCCCCTGGTTCCTAATCCCAGTATCCATGTTCAGCCAATTTCAGTCTTTGCACACACCCCTCCTGCTCTGTCAGTTTCCTACACCCCCTCCAGCCTGGCCCCACCCTGGACTGGAGCAGTAATTGCAAGGAAAGCTTCACCTCTGTAGACCTATACTAGACGGCCCATGCTCTGTCACTCGGTGGGGGTGGCACATGTGTGGTCTGGCCAGCAGTAGGAGCTGTGAGGGCTTGGAGCATGCTCAGTGAGGACAGAATCATTGAAGATTATAGCTGCTAAAATTGAAGAAGTTTCTCCCAGGCAGGTGAAAATTATATTACATTTTTGCCAAATTTGGACAGATTTTCATAGAGACTGCGAAATCCTGATACAGAGGCCTACCTCCCTCCTCGCCCTTGCCATATTTTAAGTCCCTGATCTAAAGTATGGTGGTGCTCACCCTTTTGAAAGAAATGGTTACTAGAATTTTTGACATGAGCAAAACAAAACCTCAGCCTGGTACTTGAAAATGGCTAAACCATTTTGGCTGGTTTCTAAATTCCATCAGAGGCAGACACTTGGCATGGACAATTTCAGCCCGAATGATTAAAGTTTGGCAAAATTATAAGCAGCTGAAAATAGGATCTTATAATGGGAAGTGTCAGGCCACCTTAATAATATCAGGAATATTTTTGCAGGACAGGCACTGTCTAACATTGAAAAACGAGCACCCGCAGCTGCCATTGACTTGGAGTTGTGGGCCCTTAGTCCTTCAGAAAATCAGGTGAAGAGTGTGCTGCTCATCCAGTTGTTGTTGGTTTTTTTTAAGAGAAATTCTGAGCTTTTCTCGCAGTCACGGGATGGCTCCACTGCAGCAGAAGCTGTAATTCACACTGCATTGCATCAGGGGAAGGTTCTTCGAAACTGGCACAGCATCTCTAATTTATATTGTGGCTTGAAACCGTTTCCTCTTTAACACCTCTGCTCAGCAGGTCTGACAACATTCCCTTAGACACATACGGCAAAATGCCTAGTGCCTTCAATGGGAGCATGACGGGGCCTGTTCTAAAACTACTGCAGTCCTGTTGTACCCACATCCGTTTCAAAGGCTTAAGCAATGGTGTTTGCGCAGAATTCAAGGTGACAAAAGCTAAGTGTGCGAAACCATTTGCTATGATTTCTAAGTCTGCTTGGATTGTGTGGCTGTGGACAAGCACATTTTAAGTCAGATTAGCTGAAACACGACTAGGCTGTTTCAGCAGATCGTCTGCTGTATTAGAAAGTAATGACAGGATGGACAACTTGATGTTTCACAGGAATCTGCCTACAGTAGAATTCATGCTATCCAGTGAAGTTGTTCAGCAGTCAGCAGGCAGAAAGGAGAAATCTCAGGGCATTTTCCATGGCTGTGTCTATGCTAGATTTTCCAGCCGTGATTGAAGGGGGCTGTCAAATGCGGTTCCTCGCTCAGCCATTACTATACTCTGCTGTCCTGTTGGTATAGGTAAAAGTCAGCTGAGTTCACTCAGTGTCAATAGCATTGTCTCTAAAAACAAACAAAAAACCATGGTGGACTGATTTGCTATGATGGGCGCTGATCACTGTTGATCCTTCCACATCAGCAGTACAACAGAATGCAACACAGCATATAGCCTGTGTGGGGTTTTTTTTTCTCTCTCTTCCCCACCCCCCCCCGCAAAACTACGGAGCAGCGCCAGCTCCCATTGTATTAAATGAGGACAGCGGATGCTCAGCATCATCTATAAACTCAGTTAGTTTTGTGTGGGGAGGACATGCTGAAAGGTCCTAGCGCAGATTCAGCTTGTGGCTCAAAACATCTGAGTTTGGATCCTCCCTTGGAATGTCTTTCAACTTGTTCTCGCTTCATGTAGAGTTTATAAGCCTCTTCTGAGAGTCTTGACTTGGTCAAATGCAACAAAGTCTTGGGGCCTCTTCACGCCAAAGTCTCTGTATGAATGGTGCTGCTACTCGGACGGCCATTCGCCAGCCACTTGGCACCATTTCACCAAGTAAGACGGCACTGTGGTAGTCTTTGTATTCCATCTCAAGGACCCTTCTGCGTCCTATAGTTGGAGCTTGCTTGTATGTCTCAATAACACATCTTCCAAACAGAAGTATTGTGAAGGAGTGCTGGGTCATGGGCTTTTGCATGCAGCTGGATTAACAAGTATACATCTTTTATCTTCTCTTTACATGATAATTTAAGATAAACCTTGGTTTTCTTTATTCTTGGCACTATATAGATATGGAAGAAGCTAAGGTAGTGGGCCCAAAGAGTTTGCAGTCTGTAGCTGAGAAAGAATCTTGCTCTGTGAAATAAAAACAACTCTTAGGTTCTGTCCACATTGAGTCCTGACATGTTTAAGCATGGTTTTAAATCATTTCATGCTAAACTGATTTTAATATGGATTCAGCTGTCATAGGGTTAGGCCTAACTGTTTAAACCACTTCAGTGTGAAGCTAAAATAACTGCTTCAGGAATCATGGTTTTTAATGGCTGTATTACAAGAATAGATAGGGTTGGAGGGGTGCGAGTCACCCTGTAGGAAGTAGCATGCGCTTCTGGTTTTATACTGACTTTACCAGCTGTCCATGTCTTTGTTACAGAGAGATATGTTGGACTCAAATGGGAAAGTAGAGCGAGCCAATCATAGCATTGTCTGCCAATTCCTTTATGGCAATCCCAGATTTCTGGTAGGAGGGAAGTGTTTTTAACTATAATCTATTTCTGCTGTAACAGAATTTATAGAAATGTTGAATTCTTATATGGCAAGAATGGGGGGAAATATAACTGTCTAAGAATTAGCTGCTTCTGAACTAGATGCATGCAGAGGTGTGTGTGGGGGAGAGGGGGTTGTTTTGTCTTTTCAGGGATGGTGAGTGAGAGAATTCTAATAATCTGATACTTCTATCCATCTTCAGTGCCATTTTTTGTTTAATCCACTATTTGGTTGCAAAACTTATGTTTTGTAAACTTACAACGACGGAACGAGAACAGCCTCAGAATTCTCTTTGGAGTTCCTGTCACAGAGCACTATTCCTCTAGAGCCTGAGAGAGTTTTCTGAGCTTGGTTTGCTGTTCTAGGAAATATAACTCTAGATATTTTTTTTGCATATTCATAGTCATCAGCAATTTTGATAGCAAAATTAAAACAGAAGACATTAAACAGGTGACTTTTGCTTGCCTCCTTAAGCTTTATTGCAGAGAGTCCTGGATCTTCTGGTCATATTCCATATTTAGATTTATAGGGTATCCCAGAACAGTGGTCCCGGTTTGCAAAGGAGGAATGTAGAACTCCTCTCCCCTCCCCCGCATTTCCCCCCAGTTGATTTAAATTTGAATATTTCTCTGATTGGCGAATCTAAACCCATTTTTTCCTAAATTCTGGGAATGGGAGTTCTGAGGATTGAGTTTGTGGACTCTCACTGGGGACTCTCAAACTAACAAAAAATCCCCAGCAACAAGTTACAGTGGTTGTTTGCAGTTGTGGGTTCTTCTCTCTGAGGTGACTGGCTTCTGTCAGAATCTGATCTCCTTTGAAAAAAAGGTGATAAAGCAAGTTAAGCCTCTAGGTACTTTGGAGCTGTTTTTTGATGGATGATGATGTTACCTGGCCCATGCTATGGTTAGAAAGACCTCCTTGGCATACAGATTTAGGGTGAGATTTTCAAAAACACGGATGGTTGGTCTAACTCTGCTTCTGTTGAAGTCAATGGGAGTTGATGTCAATGGAAGTCATGTTAAGTTAAAGCTGATTGGTTTTGAAAATCCCACACTCAGTTAGTGAATTGTCTTTATTTTCATATAACGCCACTTCACCAATCCTAAATTTAGCACAGGCTAGACTCTCCATGAGTTACACTCCATCTCCTGGAAGCCAAAGGAACCACACTCTCAGACGATATCACTGCTCCCATAAAGCCTTCATAACTACTCCTTGCCCAGCAAATCTTCCTTTCTTATTTTTCCTCCACACTTTCCTTGGGACTTTAATAGACGCAAATAATTTATTACCTACTTAATAATACTAGCGAGAGCCATGCTACTTCTGCTGTTTCCTAAAGCCTTTTTCATGCTGCTGAGAAAGTTGAACAAACACTACTCTTTAGTATCAGAGTGGTAGCCTTGTTAGTCTGTATCCACAAAAACAACGAGGAGTCTGGTGGCACCTTAAAGACTAACAGATTTATTTGGGCATAAGCTTTCGTGGGTAAAAAACCCACTTCTTCAGATGCATGGAGTGAAAATTACAGATGCAGGCATAAATATAACTGACACATGAAGTCAGTATATTTATGCCTGCATCTGTAATTTTCACTCCATGCATCTGAAGAAGTGGGTTTTTTACCCACGAAAGCTTATGCCCAAACTACTCTTTAGTGGACCCCCGTTGAATAACTAACTAACTTTATTATAATTTAGTTCAATTTTAAATATCACTTGTAAATGTAACAGATATAAAATCACTCACCTCTTAACTGTATGGGCAGCGCTGATATTTAACAATCACTGTTAAATATTTGCACTAGTCTGCAAAACCAATAAATTGTTGTTGTTTGCCTATCCTAGGTTTACCTATGGGCATGCTGGCACTGTCTACAAGGAATTTGTTTATATCTCCGGGGGCCATGATTACCAAATTGGTCCCTATAGAAAAAATCTCCTCTGCTATGATTACCGAACAGATGTCTGGGAGGAAAAGCGGCCAATGATCACTGCTCGGGGGTGGCACAGCATGTGCACCTTGGAGGACAATATCTATTCCATTGGCGGCAGTGACGACAACATAGAAACTATGGCACGCTTTGACATTCTGAGTGTGGAGTCTTACAGCCCTCAGTGTAACCAGTGGACCAGAGTCTCTCCCTTGTTTCAAGCAAACAGTGAGTCTGGAGTGGCAGTCTGGGAAGGCAAGATTTATATTCTTGGAGGCTATAGCTGGGAAGACACTGTCTTCTCCAAAACTGTCCAGGTGTATGACAAGGAGAAAAACAAGTGGTACAGAGGAACTGACCTTCCCAAAGCTATTGCTGGTGTGTCTGCGTGCGTCTGTGCATTGAAACCCAGAAAGGAGGACAAAAAGAAAAAGACAAAAACGAAGAAGCATCAGGATCGGGGAAGATGACACAGCTTGGGAACCTTGTAACTAATCATCTCTTTCTAATCTTCATTTAAAAGAAAAAAAAAAAAAAAGGAAAAAAGAAAACAGTTTCTGAAACCTTAGAGAACATGTGGTCGAACATCTTTGGGTGAGGGTCACGTGAAGGTAACTGCTACTACTGAATGGTGGTGAGGTTGCAAAGGGTGCTATGCTACCTGTTCTGTACATTTAGGTGTAGACTGTTACGTCCGTGGTTCTTAGCTTTTACACACTTATAATAATAATAAAAGTAAACATTTTAAAAAATTGAAAACTTTTTGGCTTAGAAAATTAAATGATGGGGAGGGAAAAGAGGACCAAACATCGGTTTGAAGTTACAAAGAGAAGTCTAGAGGCAGTTGCTATTGAAAACTGATATGGATCTTGTTGTAAACCCTGATTATTTTTTTTCATTAAATTTTAATTTACAATACTTTCTAGAGTTGTGAGTAAAAGATTTCTGGTATGCATGAGTAGCCATTCAAATTATATCTATGCACAGGCATCTTGGTAAGCAAATGACACTTCTGTACTCTTAAGTTTCAGAGGATATTATTAAGTGACCAAAGTGTGAGTGCTCTGGTCCAGACATGGCCATGTAACTGATCTGTGCTCAGTTTGTGAGCTCTGCTGGTCTTTCCAGTGGTGCAATGATCTACAAGATCCAGGGGAGGTGACACAACCTTTACGTCACTTGTTAATGACTAGAACTGTGCACAACTTTCATAACAAAACCCAATACCAAGTTTGGTTTTGTTGATTTCTCCTAGTTCAGGACTAGGCTTTTTAAACTTGTGGCTTTGGGCAGAAGTTACATAGAACTTGGTCCTTACTTTAAACCAGGTGAGACAGGTAGACTTCACTGTGAGTTATTGGGGGTGGGGAAGGGAAGGTGTTGACATCAAAAGCTCAAAATGAACTCAAGACAAAGAGCAAACTCATTCTACAAGGGGCAATGGGCTGGGGGGGGGAGGAGTTTGCAGGAGCTGGGAACTGCTGAATTTAGCATGGGTCTAGCAATGATGACCTCTACCAGTCAGTGCAAGGGGCCATTAGCAGACTCTGGATGAGAATCTAACCCAGCCCTCCTTGGTCAGGTGGCTGCAACACTGTTCCTCTTGGAAGAATGGGCTTAACATGGGGAAAAGTTGTGGTGGATTCTTGGGATGCCATTTGGGGCACAGATGACTGAACTGGTGGGACAATCATATATTGGAGTAATATCAAGGGAATTTGACTCATGCCCACCACACTAAAGAAATTTTGATTGTAGACCCTGCCACTGCACTTTCACACAAGACTGTTTAAAACAGCACTGGGTTAAAGTGCACCAGCAGGATTAACACAGAGTGACTAATGCACAACATGTTTGTGTGCTTTAGAAATCACACCCCTGTAGAGTGCATTATCCACAGTGTACAATCCTTCTGTCATTCCACCTTCCACTGGCAGGGTTGTGTCTACTGCAAGTATTTAAATTTACCAACTCTCTGGCCAGCCTTCAAGCAGTCACCCAAAGCAGTTTACAAATGGGCCTTTTGTTTGATTTGCAAGAAGTTAAGAACCAGCCATCTCATACAGTCTCTGTAATTTTTATAATAACAATTAATAATATTTCCAGGCCACAGATTACTCTCTCATCCCAACACAAAGAAATTTTTAGAAATTTTTGAAACTTTTGTACTTTTTATAACACATTTTGCTAATACCTAGTCTCTAGTTTGCCATATTATGTTATTTACTATTGAAGTTCCTGCCTATAATCGTGGTCCTGTTGTTATAGTCAGGAACTCATAATTTGTTGGCTCTTTCAGGCTTTGTGTATAGTCAGTTGTGATGTGATGCAGCTGTTAAAGCAGCATTTACATTCTCAGCATTGTCAGGTCTATAATTGTGACTATTGTAAGGCTTTCACTGGCAGTTCAAATAGTCAGACATGCTGATAAATGCTCTTTTATTGTCACTCGGTGATCCACTGAGTGGATTTCAAGAGCCTTGATTTAAAGTTCTGCTTTGGTGCTATTGATCCATTTTCTCTAAATCCTTCCAAGTCCCTCTCCATCCACATCTCCATCACTGTGCAACATAACCATGTACTTCAGATCTGCCTTTTTCCTTTAATCCCATGTATAAGGGATGTCCTGCCTACTTTTTGCTACTGGGGTGTATTTGCCTCATTAATGTGAAAATTCTTCTAAGAAAAACTTGTTTGCACTATAAAAGAAAAATAATTTTCAACATCGTTTGGGGAATTTGGGGTCCTCTTTATCCATCGATAGGAATCAATTTATTTTTTTTTTTAAATTGGAAGTGGTACCTTGTGAATAGCTGGAATGAAAGAAAGGAAACAAATGATGCTGTTAACACAAAAAGATTTGAAGAAAACTGGCTTGAGGTATATAAGTTGTAAAAATCCTCTAGATATCTTTGAGTGTTTCTCTTAAACAATAGAAACTATTAAATTTAACAAGTTACAAAAAGTCCTCTATGTGCAGTAATGATACCTTTTACATTGCATGAGGAAATAGTTATTTTTTAATTGTTCCTAAAAAAAGATAATGGAACGTTTTAGTTAGAACAAACAGATTAGCTGATTTAGGTATCTGAAAACTTGTTTGTTGACTGGCAACTCCTACTTCATCTTTGTACAACCCTTTTCATGTGTAAATACACAACAATGATTCCCCAAGATGCTTCTTTGTTTCTACTAATTGGCTGCTTTTCATATTTTTTTGTCTGTTTTAATTGTATATGCTTGTGTGTTACATTCTTGATGTGTTTACAATTTGAAAAATAAAACATGTTAAGAATTTCAGACTTTATTCCTCTTTGTGTGCATTGTTTACACCCTAACTGTTTTTTTCTCTTTATTGATAACCGGAAAGGTAGTAATTCTTTTTGTAACTATTTCAGAGGTAGTCTCAACAGTGTGAGCACAAACTTTTTAAATTGGACAAGGTATAGGTGGTAGCTGGTTCTACCGTGGCTCAATTAATTACATTTTGAGGGAGCAGAAGCACACTAATTTGTGTCCGGCTAGTCCAAACACACCAAAAAATGGTTGATGTTGCCCCCATTTCTCAGCAAAGCATTTGATAGTCAAAACATAGAGGACCCAGTTCAGTTTCTAATGGAGTCAAAAAGAATATTTCACTGAGTTGGATCAAGCCCTAGTAAATCCATAATATAAAACTTAATTGGTTATGCAAAATACAAACCCAGTATTACAAACTCTTAGTGTGGAGTAACCCTTATTCACATAGCACTATGGAAGTCAGGGGCTACTCATGAGAGTACTTGCAGGATCAGATGCTATTTCAGAATATTTTGGGGTGTACTATGCATTATTTACATAAATAACTTACACCTGTCAAAAGAACAGATTATTACTATTTGTAGCTACAGACCCTAATGGGGGGTCAAGACTCCTAATGAAATTGGTATCTGTCTACTTATTTGTATGGCCTCCTCGCCTCATGAAATACATATTAGTAGGGTTATTGACCTATGGCACATTGCATTTTAAAGTGACCTGTAAACACAGCTTCTCCATACTGAAATACTTTGGAATAAGACTCTCACTCTATGATGTCCTGGGATCCTTGCTAAAGCAAGACGTGTATCTCCCAGGAGGAACATTTCTACATGCAGTGACACTGAATTCACACTTTTTGGTATTTTCATAAACTAAATGGGTATTTTGCCAATCAACCAGAAAAGCTTGGTTGAGGATCAGAAGGAGAGTGGAAGAGTGGAAGGTAGAATATTGTGTTGTCAGAAACCTTCTGTGCCCATCGCTTTCACAGACTTCATTTGTGATCTTTGTAAATCACATAACTTCTCCTTGCTTCGGTTTCCCCTTCCACAAAAATGGGGATAAGTAACTATTTCTTCTCATTTTGAGAAGGCACCTAATACAAAGTGCTATAGAAGTTCAAGATTTTTATTCAAGCCAGCTATCAAAATGCTCTCTTCCTTTCTTTCCCATACAAATACACCCTGGCATTACCATGTAAAGGAATGAATGTTGGTAAAGTCAATATTGGTAATAAAAATGTCGTGGGGCACCCTGAGGAAAAGTTACACAAATCACCCCAGGTCAATATATGCTTTTGATCTTACCCCAAAATCATGCTGCAGCCAATTCCTTTAGTAATTAAACTAAAGGTTTATTAATAAAACAAGAGAGTTACTAAATGGTTAAAGGAATCATATACCTTACAATTGATTTCAGAGTCTGTAGGTCAGGATAATACGCATTGATGGTGAGTCTACTGGCTTGCAGTAAGTCTCTCTGGATTGGGGGTCATCAGTCCTTTGTTCAAAGCTTCCTTGTTAGAAATCACAGTCCAGAGAAGTGGAGCAGAATGGAAGACCAAGATGTGCTGCTGTCACAGTCTCCTCTTTTATACTTTCAGCCCAAGTGCCTGGAAAGTTACTGGCAAAAAGATGGAGTCTTAGATCATGTCTTTACATGCCTTATTGAGTCCTTGGGCAGCCAATGCCTCAGTTTTCTGTGAAACGTCTCCAGGAGGGGTTCACTGGGCAACCTGATTGTCCTTAATGAGGCATCAAGCAAGCTAGCTGGCAAATCTATCTTGGGGCATCACCCAAGAAAACATGTTTGAGATACAACCCAGCAAATATTAATAACTTCATATACAAAGATGGATTTAAACAGAATAATACTTAGCAGTCTATAACTTTTCCATTCATACCTTACAAGGCATACTTTGTACAAGATTTATCACCATTGTGCAACAATGGTGATACATTAGTGTAAACAGTGTCACGCCCCCTACATGCAGCACTGGTTGCTCTTTTGATAAAGTGTTCTCATATAAGCAGTTAGAGCAAGACTAAAGGGGACCAGAGGGTGAAGCAGAAACTGAAATCGAGGACAATAATCTGCTGCCTTTTGCCTACTTCAGTCCATTCTGTTCCTACCACTTTGATCAAAAATAGGCAGTCCACACTGTGTAAAAGCTTCCTTTATCCTGTAGACCAGATGCAGTTTCCAGGGTTCCCCGGTGGATTTGACATTGTCAGGTGAATGTTGCAGCATCTCGTTGAGCTGGCAATCTGTAGCTGGACGGGACTTCAGGGGGTAGAAAGGTAAATTCACAGAATGGTAAATGCTGACATACTTGCCCCCCAGTTTTTAAGATTATGGTGGGCCTAATGATGAAGGGAATTGAGAGGTGCAAGAGAGGCTAGGAGGTTGAGATTGTGACAATGCTAAAATAGACTGTTTTGCACAAGAAGGGGCTTGAATTTAAGCTAAGGTAGGTTGAGATACTAAAGGGATTTAATCAGGAATTCTTTACAGAGAATTAAAACATGGAATAAAGTGACACAAACATCTACATGAGCTACTAACCAATGTTTACAAAAAGAATTAGAGGATCATAGGGAAGAGAAGCTGTACTGAGTCTGTACAATTGCTAAAGCATAGGAGCGGAGCTAGGTCTTACTGATGAAAATGGATCCATTGTTTGTACTATTTGGAAGTCTTCATGCTGAATGTTAATGAGCATAACAAGCACAGGGTGAGTGGATTTTTTGCATTAACTATTTCGAACAGATAAAAATGGAGAATAAGCAGAATTAAAGGAAGAGACTTTCTTCCAGCCACTGAAAGTTTCTTTTTTCCAAAGGGTGCTAAAACTGTGGACATGTAACAATAGCATTCATCTCCAAAGCAAGTTTCAAATAAAATGCTGTTGCAATTCTAAAGAACTCAGTTACATGGTTTCTAAAATAAAACCTGTACTGATTTAAGACATGATAAAACTGAGGGTGTTATTAATGGTTGCAGTTACTGTATCTTTATAGAAACTAACCAATACTCAGTTACTTCAGGAGATATTATATGGGGCTTTCCAATTTTTCATCGTTTCATCTTGTGTAACAACATGAGAACAGTTTGACAATTGTCTGGGGTTTTTTCCAATCGATTATTACATAAAAAACATCTCTTAGCAGGTAACATTTTAAAGTGTCTAAAAACCAGAGTTTCTTATTTCTCTAACTATAAAGGAGATAAGATATGACTAGAGATGAATTACATTCTTTATTACAGAAGTAAATTTGTGTTTGTAATTAGTGAATATTTGTTTTACTATTTTAGAAAGCTTTGAAAATATCTTTAACTCTACAATGAAGCAAAGGAGAAAATATTACCTAAAATATTCATTTTGGACTGTAATGACAGGAAATTGATCAGTATTCTGAAGTATATGAAATAATGTACTCATGAACTAATTATTACTTACCTAACTAGCTTCACATGGAGGTGAAAATGTAACCATAAATGTTCTGTCTCTAGCTGATCTGAAATGACAGTTAAGAGGTATGATGATGATCATTATATGATGCTTTAGAACCGAAGACTATCATAAGCATAATGGTTGAGAGCCACAAAGGTATTTAGATGCCTAAAACTCATACTTAAATACCTAAATCCCAGTTCTGGCGCCACTGCGGTCCACAAAACTCCCACCAAAACATATAAGCACCTCTGTTCCTGCCTCTGGGCATGCACACCAATACCTCCCTCTAGGCATCCTGCTGCCTATTTCCCACCTGAGCCCCAGAGCAATTCACGAACTGGGGGAAAATAGAGAGAGAAGATGGTGAGGAAATATCTGTCATTGAACCAACTTCTGTTGGTGAGAGAGACATGCTTTCAGGCTTACACAGAGCTCTTCTTCAGGGGGAAGATAGGCAGTCATCCGCCTAAGTGGAGTGCAGGGCTCAATCCAGTCGGCATGCTCAGAGGCCTTCTATTGGATTGGGTCCCATTCACAATCTGCCCACTCACCTTTATGACTTCTTTTACCCCAGTGGTTAGAGCACTTGTGTGGGATGTGGGAGATTCAGGTTCAATTCCCACCTCTCTGCCAGAGGGGGGAAGCAAGGATTTGAGCAGGGGGTCTCCCACATCCTGGGAAGGTTCTCTACCACTGAGCTATGGGATATTCTTGGGGTGGGAGAGGCTCCCTCAATCTTCCTGTTGAAGCTGTTCCACTGTGGCTCAATAATGAAAGAGTGATTGGAGCAGTGGGACCGGCCTGACTTAGGTGGGGTCTAAAAAGTTAGGTCAACCCAGCTACCTTGTTCAGGGGTGTGAAAAATCCACAGGTAGTTAAACCACCTAATCCCCGCTATAGACAGCACTAGATTGACAGAAGGATTTTTCTGTCAATTTAGCTACTGCCTGTCAGGGACCCCTCCTGTTGGTGGACGAACCCCTGCTGTCAGCATAGGTACACCTAAGTGGAGAGAAGCCCTAAGTATTTATCCACAATGGAACAGTCATTGGGCCAGAGACAAAGAGAGTGAGGGAGAATGACTGTAGTCTCTAGGCTACGGCTGATAGATGGGACACGTTGGGTCCAGTTCCCCTGCTCCAATCCCTCTTCCATTATTGATCCACAATGGAACAGCTTTAACAGGAAGATCAAGAGAACCCCACATTAGAATATCACATAGCCCAGTGATTAAAGAACCCTCCCGAGAGGTGGGAGAGACCCCTATTCAAATCCTTTCTCCCCCTCTGGCAGAGAGGGGGGAATTGAATCTGGATCTTCCATATGCCAGGTGAGTACTCTAACCACTGGGCTGAAAGGTATAAGATGGGTGCCAGTGGTATCACCTCTTCATCTTTCTGTTTTGTGTGGAGCACGGCGGGCTCCTAACTCATTCCTGCAAGAAAACCGTAGGTGCCTAAACCCGTCTGACTCCAAGTGGCTGGTTTCCATTCACTGGTGGATCACTAAGTTCAGGGCAGGTCTACACTAGAAGGTGCTGTAGACCGCTGTAGCGCGTCTGGTGAAGATGCTCTATGCCGACTGGAGAGCGCTCTCCCATCTGCATAATCACTCCATCTCCATAAGAGGTGGGATCTATGTCGGCAGGAGAGCGTCTCATGCTGACATAGGGCCGGTGTGGACAGCGCTTGGGTCTCTGTAACTTGAGTCGCTCAAGGGGGTGTCTTTTTCATACCCCTGAGCGACGTACGTTTGATTGACTTAAGTGTAGACCTGCCCTTAGGCACCTATCTCAGAGAGAGGGGTGAAGCTTAGCACACACCCTCTGGTTGGCATCTCCGAGACTTTTTGGCTAGCTTAGGTGACTCTGTGCCCAGCACACTGGCTTTTTGTGGGTTGCATTCTTAAGCACCTATTTCTCCCCTATCCCTGTTCATTGTATAGGGAGCCTAGGCACCTAATTTGTGGATTAGGATCTCTGTGTTGTTCCTATGATGTTCTAGGTGCCTAAAAGTTAGGCTCTGTGAGGTTCAGTGTTGCAACACCTAAGTACCTTTGTGGATCCCACCCAACATGGGCATTCTAAATTAGTGAATGGTAAGACTTGGTCTCCATTAGCCTACCAGGAATTTGTATCCATCACAGTAATCTTCTATACTCTTGCTGTAAGATTTAACCTCTGACTATGGTTTCACAAGGTTTTGAACTGCACACTTCTAGAACACTGCAGGAGTGCCTCTAGTTACAAACATTACTTTTATTATAACTATCCCACTCTTTCCCACAAAATCAGCTTATTACAATGTTTTAAAGGCCGGAGTTCAATTCTGGGAGTTTCCTTTCATCAATCTCAGCCTGAGGGACTCCTTTGCATCTTGCATCACTTTTTTTAGCCACACCCCAATTTTCTCCCATCAACAACTGCTTTTAATTCATTATCCAAAGTTCATGTGGGTGGCACCCTACTGTAGAACTCTATACAGTCAGCCTTTTCTTAACAAACACTAGCAGTTTATCAGGGGCAGTACTCTATGCTGAAGTGAATCCTGCCTTCAACTAGATGAGTTTCCTGTGGGTTGTAGTCCATAATTCTCCTTGTAAACTAAACACCCATTGGTGTTTTATTTTATCATATGTAATGCCCAAAACAATAACAGCTATTTTGTTAAGATTTTAATACTTCTGCTTCTCTTAGTTTGGGAAAGAAGAGCTACACTTCCCAGAAACAAAAGAGGGGGTGGTGGAGACAGGGTGTGTGGCAAGAAAAAGGATACAGAAAAAAAAAACACAGAACAATTATTCAGTAAGGCCATGTCTACACTGCCACTTATGTTGGCAATCTTATGTTGCTCAGGGGTGTGAAAAAACACCCCCATGAGCAACATAAGTTTTGCCGGCATAAGCGCTCATGTGCACAGTGCTATGTCGGCGGGAGAGCTTCTCTCGCCAACATAGCTACTGCTGCTTGTTTAGGTGGTTTTATTATGTCGACAGGAGAGCTCTCTTTTGTTGGCATAGAGCGGCTACACAAGTGATCTTACAGCGGCACAGCTGCATCAGTACAGCTGTGTCGCTGTATGTTTGCTAGTCTAGACATGGCCTAAGAAATTAAGCTGTGAGATTTCCTCGCATTGCAAATGCCAATAAGTTAGAAAATGCCTCGAGTGCAACTTCACCTTAAATAGATTGGGGTAAAACCGTGTTACCAAAAGCAGAGTGGATGAGGAACACTTTTCATTTGCAGTGACCTCCTTAAAAGAAAGCTTTAGCTTAAAGCAAAATCACAAACCTTCCTACGAGTCAGATATTTCCATGCCTGATACCGACTTCTATTCAGGTAAAAAAGGGCAGGTTTATTTTTTGATTGGGATTTTTTTTTAATTTCAGCTGGAAGAGAATTGGGTGAGCTCACTCAAAATTAACAATCTGTAGGAAGAAGAAAAACCCAACATGAATGTCTCCTTTCCCTTCACTACACCCCCCTATATTTTTCTTAGCCCTCCCCTCAACCCCCCTCCAAAAAAAAGTCTTTATTGCCTTTTCTCTGAAAAACAATCATAGGTTTGATCATAGCAAGACATTCATAGGTTTTTTTTGACCATCAGACTCTAACTCTAGCTGTGCCTTTGTAGGGTACAGTAAGATTTTTTTAAAAGAACAAATATAGAGCAAAATAAACATATCACACTGACGGACTAATTAGTGAAGTATACTGTGGACTCTCAACCTAGAAGTTGAAGTATTGCCAACCTCAAGCATTCAAAAAGCATGAATCAGCTCCCTTGACATCATGAAATTGTCTTAAATATTTGAGATTTTTTTGTCAAATACAAATTTTGAGTTGTTTTAATTTGCTTTCTGATGTTTGAGGCTTTAGGGTCCCATATTTTCAAACTTTTCTCTGCGACATGAGGTTTAGAAACTTACCTTTCTTTTTATTTTGTTAATAAAGCTGAGATTCTCAAGTAATAACATGACTTTATGAGCTGGGTCTTTAAGCAAAAGATTTTCACAAACTGAAGTGTTGGCAATAGTGGAGGTTGTGAACACCCTGCCTGTCCAATGTTACTAAATTAGCGGAGGTTCCCGGCATGGAAAACATTGAGAAGTGAAGTAGATGATGTGACTCTTTCTGAAACATTTTAAAAGACATTTGTATTTGGGGTGGGGAAGCTTTAGAAATGAATTGTCTGACCAGTAAAGTCAAAGCTAAAAACATTGGTAGGTTGCAGCAGTGGTTGTAACAGTCACATACCAAAGTATAAAGACTTAAATTTCTTGGAGGCAACCTTTTGGATGTACTGCCATTATGAACACACATTGTGTGTGTTCTTTATTAACACATTGAAGATATATTGCCTCCACCCAGGAACTGATTTTATACCGTGCATAAATGGCTTGTCTACATTGGTAGTCCGTGGTTAATAGAAACATCATCTTTCTGAGTTTTTCCAGCTGGGCAAACAGCTCCCATCACCTGGGTGATACAACTGAATGAAAGGTGGCTGCCGTGAGGTGACACTTCCTGGGACCAGGGCTAGAACTGAAGACCCACAAACATCTTGCCACTGCCAGCAACCTCGCAGAAGGCAGAGTCAGCCTGACCCAAGCAGAAGTCTCCCAGCAGTGGAACATGTGACAACTACCGGGAGAGACAGATCTCCAGTGGCCAGCTGGGACTGTGCACCTGTACCTCAAGGCAGCCCAACTGCTGACATGTATGAAGCTTAAAGGGCAGAGCGTCAGCCTTGTTGGCATTAACGTGCACTTGGGAGGGGGGGGGGTGTTTGTGAGGCTCTCTTTGTTGCAGCCCAGTTTCACCCCCAGAGGGTGGGGGGGGGCTCTCTGTGTAGCCATCCTGCGCCCCCTCAGAAGCAGACAGATCAGGCTGGATCCCTTACAATCAATGGCCGCCTAGGCCTCTGGGCCGGAGAGAGGCCCAAAGCCCCCTGGCCGGCTCCATCTCCTCCCCCCCCATCCCTCACCCACTCACCCCCCCCCTCTCCCGCTGGCTCAGCTACTCTGCAGGCCCCACCCCTTTCACCCCCTCCCGGGCTGCGCGCAGGCGCAGAGTCCTTCCCCCTGCCGGCGGGGCGAGCTGCGCGCAGGCGCCCTGGTGCCCGCCTGCCCGCCCGGTGGTGTGTGTGCGCGAGAGAGAAGATGGCGGCGGCGGGGGCAGCAGCGTGAGGAGCCGAGCGGACGCCGAGCTCCCCATTGAAGCGGGGGCGCCATGGCCTTAAACAGCGCCCAGGTACTGCCCCGCCCGGGGCCCGCCGGGCGGGGGGTGGCGGGGGAGCCTTGCCCGGCCCGGAGGGGCTCCTGGGCCCCGCCGCCTCGCCGGCCCAGGGGAAGCATGCTGCCCGGGACTAGGCCCAGGGTGATTCTGCAGCCTCATTGAATCTCCTCAGGGGGCCGGCGGGCCCTGAGTCCCCCCGGGGGGGCGGCAGCGCCTCCCTCCCCGCAGCCCCTGATAGGGGGAAGGGATCCTGGCCCTTAATGGCCGGTGGTTTCACTGCGGGTTGGTGCAGGGAAGGGGCGGCCTCCTGGGTGTCCTTCGCGGGATGTTGAGATTCCTCCTCCCTCCAAGCCTGGGGGGGGGAGGCTGATGGGCTTTTGGGGGCGGCGGGGAAGTGATTCTGTAATGGGAAGGGAATAAGGAGTTTGGGGATTAATTTGGGTTTTCCCCTTTTCCCAAACAAACCTTAGTGCATGATGCTGCAAAGGGCTGAGTAACGAGATTAACATGCACTGCGATGTGTGTGAAAATCCGTGTGTGTGTGTGAGATCAACCAGCCAAGGTATCAGTGCAGGGAATAAAAATCCTGTATTTGGGATGTGTGTGTAATGAACCAGCCAAGATATCTATGCATGGAATAAAAATCCTGCATTCCTGGGAGCTTTTGCATGAAAGTTAGAACTTGAAGGAAAGTTAGCACATGAGGCTTGATTCTTTGGTCCAATCTCCAGTGTGTAAAAAAAGCAAATGATTGAATGGGACAAGTGGAACATTCATTGCTTTGTGTGTGCAAATTTTGGTCCCAATCAAAGTATTGGGGGATAAATATGCTGCATTGGTAGATGTGTATTTTAAAAAACAAAGTTTTATGCTTGATCAGATTAGGCATAATACAAATAATATTATGCTGTTTTACTAGTTGAAAAAATATTTTCAGAAAATGAAAGTGTCTAGAGCAACGTGATAATGCATTAGTTGTGTGGCATATTTTTCTGAAAGTCATTCATCAAAGTCTTTATATATAGTAAAAGTAGTGCATTAATGGTGATGGCTGTGTTTTTTTTAAGCCAAGAGTATACTTGATCAAAACTATTGAGGTGTACTACTTGTCAGGCTTGATTTTTGGGATAGCTGTTTTTGTTGACACTTGAGTGCTGGAGGCAATTTGTGTGGCCTGTTTGGTTTTAATATTTATAATAAAACATAATGATTACAGCATTTCTTACTTTTAACTTCCACTGTAAGCAGGGAATTAATGGGAATTAATGTAGTTTTGTTTCTCAAGTGAGCAGTATACAGCACATACTATAATGAAAATTGAGATAAACTCAAAGTTAAGCTTTAAAGTTTTTTGGACTCCCTTCTACCCCATCCCCAAGTGGGTAAAATAAGCAGTATTTTGTGTGATTATTATCCAGGTGCAGTGCAAAAGACAGAAATTCAGATTTTCTTGATGGAGAATGACAGACATTTTTTGTATTGATGATTAGTTAATTAAGTCTCCATCTTTTTTTCTGCAAAGAAAAAGCACACAACTGATAACTTATGTTTATGTTGTAGCAGTTAAAGAGGATTATACATGCAGCTTTGCTCTTTTTCTAGTATACACTTTTCACAGTGAATATCTTCAAGGCCACTTAACCAACTGTGGGTAGTACTACTGTTAGTGCGACTATTCTGAAGATAAGTGAAGCATGTAAATCTTTACAGGATCAGGACTGAAGTTTGTGTATCCTTCAGAAAATGAACTTGCAGATTTTTTTTAAATCGATCATCTTGGCACTTTACAATTGTCATATGCTGATATTTGTTTATTCACTATCACTCACATTATTCCTGAAGATAGTCTAGTTTTTTTAAAATTTTGCTTAAATCTCTGACCATGTACTGTTATAATCCAGTTCTGCATATTGTTTTTATTCTGGCATCACTGTAGGTGCCAGTGATAGTATTGTAAGAAGGCATGCTTTAAATGCTAAAGTAGGAAAAGAATATTATTTGGGAGAAAAGAAATTTATGAATGCATCCTCAGGACTGCAGTTCCCAAAAGGGGAACCTGAAGAGAAAAAGTTCTTTACATACTTGTTTTGTGTGTGGAAATGCAATTTTAGATGTAGATGTGATTTTTTTTTTTAATTTTTTTTAAAAATAATTAAGATGAGACAATATTAGAGTGATATGGAGTGAGTATGTTTTGATATGACTTGTCTATTAGTATGAGACTATACCACATTGCTAATTTATTAACACATTATGTGCATGCCATCATGAAGAGACCCTGTAAAGATATACAGCATTTATTTTTCCATGTGACTATGAACTAAATTTGTTTATCTTGATTGAGAAATATTTGTCTCCAAGGAAAAGTTATTCTGCTTTTCTATGACTGTTTTGGGAACCGTGAAACATGCAGTCTGTTTTCAGCAGAGCAATGTCATCATCCAGAGAGTTTCACTTTAATGGAGTGGAGAAAGCGAATACAGCGGGCTTTAATTCCATGTTTACTGTATTTTTATTTCTGTTGAAGTGATAGTACATGACATTTTGAAAGGAGTATCTTGAAATGACAGTTTTGACAATGTGCTGTACAAAATGCATTTCAGAATATCCCAATATAATTCAAATATACTCGTCACTTTTGGCTTTTTATTTAATGAAGCTGTTTCATAATCATTTTAATCAGACACTTAAACACTCCTATCACTCTACTATACTTATGGGTGTGTACTTCTGAGCACATTTAAAATCTGTTAGATTTTTTTTTTCCTCTCTTCAAAGACAGAACTTGAAATAAACCTGTTGCATCACTGCTTGAGTCCTATTACAGGTATTAAGCTTTGTTTTAACATTAGCTGTGTTTGAAGCTATATTACATTAAGAAAGCTTAAAAAATCCTACTCTTAAAATAAAACCATTTTCATTCTTCAGCAAATGTTGGAAGTTTCTCTATTGGAAGTATTAATACACAGTGCTAATCATGAACGCTAGGAACAGTTTCTGTTTCTGTTTATTTTCTTTTATCTTTTAGGTGGAATTAGTTGTATGACAAACTTCATGCATAAACCTTGTGAAAACAGATTAAATGGGGAAAGGGATACAAAAGTGGGATGAATCATTTCTTGCTTGTTCTTTGACCAGATTAATTTAGTGCCACACAAGTAACTAGAAGGAAAATTTGTAACTTTTTCAGTCTGCTGACCCCCTTCCAAAAAAATTCTAGACTACAGTACTGGTTCAGAGACCTTTTTTTAGAATTGCTACTGCAGTTTGCTTATTTAATGATTTTTGTAGTGTCAGTTTAGGGAGCCTGTTTGTTGCTTAGACACACTGCTACCTCCATTCATGTAACTGTTTCTAAAGTTGAAGAGGGGGGAAAGTGATGCTTTTGCATATAGGTAAAGTATGCTGTTCAGTTTCTATTTGTTGTGATACATGTGCAGCATGCTGTGTCATACAAAACAGACAAATCTGTTTGTAATAGAACTTGCTGGCCTTGGGCCATTGGATTATAGTCATTTGTCACTTTAATGCCATTTCAGCAATGTAGATGTTCATTTACAAAGAATTACACATGCTAGAACTGCAGTTTTTCTTCTTAGTGGAAGTGCTTTATTTGTGACCATTTAACATACAATTTAGGATTAAGGAACATTGTACAGAACAAAGATACTTAATAGTAGAAAAGCCTCATGGCATATTTGATACATTTTAAAATTGGGATTAGAAATCCCTATTTCTGTTCTGTGTAATTACTAGTTTCTTATTTTAGTGAATAGGACTGTATAGACCTTTTGGGTGATATTACCAGTGATGGGTCAGTGTTTTCTGGGGTGGGTGACGGAAGGGGAGAAGGGGTAGAACCTTTCCCCTCCCCCCCTTTTGTCTAAATACACCTCTACCCCGATATAACACTGTCCTCGGGAGCCACAAAATCTTACTGCATTATAGGTGAAACTGTGTTATATCGAACTTGCGTTGATCCACCGGAGTGCGCAGCCCCCCCCCCCCGAGCACTGCTTTACCGCGTTATATCCGAATTCGTGTTATATCAGGTCGCGTTATATCGGGGTAGAGGTGTAGTATAATAGGATTATACTGTTTTAGATTACTTAAAAGATACAACTTTGTACAAATCAAAGTTATTGTTAATGTGTTCAAAGTTTAACTCTATAGACTTGTTTGTTAAAATTAGTTAAGTTATTGTGCTAATGAAGCACAGCAGTGTGTGTTTGATTATTAGATTCAGCAGTCTTAATACCTAGTTTATTTGCATCTGATCCGAACAACGCCATTGTATTTTGGAGTTCTCTACTTCTCTGGGGCTTGAAATAGCCCAAGTTAGTTAACCTTCGGAGTATGCTTTAAGGCCTCTCTTTTTCTCCCTTGCTTATACAGAGATGGGTAAGATTAGGTGATCCTTGGGTGGGAGATTGTCTTGGAGGGGCTTATTAAAATTCTGTTTATACTGTTGTGTATTGTGTTTTCAGGAATGCATTTTTAAAAGATTGTCAAGGATACCCAGACCCTACTGTGGATTTTTATTTTGTAGTGTAGGAGAAATTGAAATAAACGTTTAACATTCTGTGAATGTGACACTGGTTGTAGTTATTAATCATGTAAGCAGTGATGTAAATGTACATGGGCTTTGTAAATGAAGCATAAGACGTGTTCTTTGTTCCATATAGTTTATAATCTAAGGAGGGTGTGGTTGTGGAATCACTGTCATAATATGTATTGTTAACATTTAATTAACTGGGAATCAATAATAGTTTTCTATTCTGTAGCTATCTTTTATTTTGATAAGTGTTGAGGATTGCCCCAACTATTTTGGATTTCAGATAATAAACTTTAAAAGGATTGCCAGTCTGCAGTTCACTATTGTATCTTGTTACCTGTGCACCTCTATCTGCTGCCACTAGTTTGAATATTTGGGTAATTCATTTGAATGGATTGTTGTACTCTTCGTGTACAGCACATCATGAAGCTAGGGCAAATTCTTTTAAAGTGGGGAAGAAGATCTGGAGGTCTTCAAAAAGAGGGAGGAGAAGAATGTTATAGGAAAGCTCTCGGTATAAAAAAATATAGTTTCCAAACTTCCCCTAAAGATAATGTGTGGGGAAACATTTTAAAAAACGTATTAAAAGATTGATTTCCCTCCAATAATAGTGTGCATGGTAGATGCTTTTTAGGGTATTGTTTTGTTGGAACTGGGCTAAATATCCTAGAACCACAATAATAGTGCGGTGTGATCTGTATTCCTTGAGTGCAGTGGAAAGGATTTTTCATTTCATACATCACTTACAATTTACTGCAGTAATTTCACAAAGTCAGGGCATCTCCTCTTAACTCTTAGTTCTTTTCCCATTGAAATCTACATATTTGTCATGGTTTTACCAGCATTATTACAATCCATATTAGAAGTAAAGAAGCTGTACATCCTTCACACACAGAAAAAGAGAACTTATTTGTGGTGAAAATCACGGTGTTGAAAACTCCTGGTGGTTGTTACTCTGCAGACATCAAAACAATTTTCAATCCAAAGCAATACCTATTGAAAAAAGGCCCTTGTTACCATGATGTGTATCTTACTGTTTTGCCATAGGCAGAGCATTGATCTTTACATATTGTGAAACTTAAAGATTGCTTATCCACATCATGCTTTTATTTTTAACAGTTTAACAAAATACTAATACAAACTTATTCAAGGCTTCAAATTCAGTATGTGGTCACCAGAAACTTACACTTTTGTTTTTAAAGCCACCACATTTCGTTTGCCCCTGAGGCATAGATCCTGTACTGCAGGATTGAATTCTTGCTACACAAACACATTTTTACTCTGCCCTCAATTGTTTTTTGGGCAATTGCCTGGCCCAGTACAGGTCTGGAATAGGGGAACAGATTCAGAGCCAGCCTCCCTTCCAGTCTTGCAAGGCAGGAGGTAATAGGAGCAGAACGCAAACAAAGGGAAGTGAGGTGTTTGTAAATTTCTGTATGGTGTAAAAGTACCAAATTATTCCAGAAAAGGCATGCAGTGGAGTGAAGAGAGAGAGGAAAAATGAATTGCTTAATTTTAAGGTGGAGGTTGGATTTGTTTCAGCTGCCTGCCTAATGATATTTGTTTTACAGTAGCTCTTATAGGCTTCAACCAAGATAGGCACTGTAGCGAGACACAGTAAAAGACAGTGCCCAACTTAAAAAAATGTACGATCTGAATAGATGAGCTGCACAAAAGGAGAGGGGAAACAAAGGCCTATAGTGGTAAAGTGACGTGTAGTACAGCAGGTTAATGGATGAATTGGGGATAGAATCTGGATCTCTTGGAGTCCCAGTCCAGTGCCCTATCCACTGGACCATGCTGCCTCTAGTAGTGGTGTCTAATTGGACTGGTAATAAAAGAAAGTGAGAAATAATGCCCCTGTAGAATGGAAATCCTCACTCCCTTTCACCGCTTGTCTCCTCCAAAAAAATGTAACTCATTGCGATTTGAATTTCTGGTGTGTGATCTATTACTATTCATTGAAGTAAAATCCTAATGTAAGGTGTATTGAAAATCAAATGAAAGTTAAATCTTTTAAAATAATTATTTAAATTAGTTGTGCCCTTCCACCCTTGATGAATAGCGCTCAAGACAGAAAATAAATATTCATAAATTATTTACATGATCATTTAAACATATTTTTGTATTTGTGTTTTAGTAGGGAAGAACTAACTTTACTGACAACTTCTTGGGATTAAAAGCAACAACAACAAAAAAATAAAGTACATAATAAACCATACAAGAATGGAGAGGAATAGTCCAGTTTCAAAATATAAAAAGTAAAACTGTAAGAGTAAAATTTGCTTAGTCACCCAAGTCCCATTCTCTGTCTTGGCAAATTTGTGTTCTATTCACAAACAAAATTGGATTATGGTGGTCACCTCTGCTACTTAATAATCCAACTTTGCTAGGGAGCTGCCTATCTAAGGCACCTCCAAAAGAAGAGCTTACCAACCTGAGATACCTTAATGTTGCCAAGAGCCTACTCCCCCAAGTTTGCTTTGTTAGTTAGGGTAAAGATAATGAACATGTTATCATGATTAGTACTTGTGGTTATTATATAGAGGCCATAAAGGGTTATTATTGTAATTTGCTGGGGTCTGACTTTAGCTGCAGAATAAAAGTTCCACAGGATTGTTACTGATATCAACCATGAAAGCAGTGTAGTGGAGAGTGCTAATTAAGTTATTCTGAAAGTATTCTTTCAATTGATTTTCGCTTCATGTAGTTTCTGTCAAAAGCCTTCTTTGGGCTATGGCTGTCATATTGCCTATTCTTACTTTTTTCATATTCTAAATCTTTCTTAAACAGTGCACAAGTACAATTTAAGGCACACTGAGGTTTCATTTTTCATCACCTCTGAGTGGACTAGCAATCAGAAGATTACATAGTGCCGACAACACACTCTCTCCAACCTTCCAGTCAGCCAGCTTGGCCTTGCCTATCTCTTCCAACCCAAGTGTGACCAGGGACAACAGTTTGTGATCAGATCTGAGGTTGTCAGACTGACCTCTTTGCTTGTGTGGCCCACATTTTAATACAGAGAGAGTCTCATCGATCTCCTGTTCCTTTACATTTCTGTGGATGACATCCCCTTCGGTTCATGATGGCATAATATCTGGTGGCTACTACAGCAGTTGCCGACATGGAGAAGTATGATTAGGAAAGTATATCACATTTGAAGCTTGTATCTAGTGCCAGTTTAACAGCTGGAAATAGAGCCAGCAGTATGTGTCACTTGGCTTTCTGTGGACCACCAGCAAGTGCTCCATAGATCACAGCTTGGGAATATCTTGATTGTGCTGGGAAGACTTCAATGTGATCAACTTATTGCACAAGTTGCAGCAACGGTTTGGAGCCACAAGTGTTTAAGCAAGTCTTTGCACACCATGCTTTGTACATTGACAGTGCTTCGTAATGACTTTTTGCGTGATAGCCACTGTTTAAAATGTTAGGTTTTATATTAATTGTAGGCATTTTCTCATCTAATGAAGGCCAGAAAATAACTCTTCTAAAATCAGTTTAAGCACAAGGTTCAACACATCCCATATACTTCAGGAGCAATCAAAAGTGGGACATACTGATTGTTGGCAAGCATGAAATCAGAAAAAAAGTTCTTATTCACTGAAGCCTTGTTAGTTTAGTTAGTATCCTCCAACTACTTGAACTAGTGTTGTGTAAGTAACAATGTGAGTGATTCTTGTACTGCTGCTTATGAAATATCTGCAGATTTTACTAGGAGTTTTTTTTTAAAGTGGATTTGAAACCACACAGGAGAAAACACTAGTCACACCAGTACTCTGTTCCATTAATGTGCTGGCTAATATGTACTGTTTCTAAGTGAGGACTATGCTGACTTCACAGTAGTAAGATTAAAATCTCCAGAAATCTGATTTATGGTTTTGGAGCATTGTGGCTATTTTACCACTAATAGCATTTTAGAGTTCACCATCATAAGCTCATTTAGTTTCAGAGGAAAGGAAGAGAAATTAAACTTGATGAAGATGATAAACTGAGTTGTCTCACATTTCCAAAATCTAGTCTTCTCCACTCTTATATTCTTATTGGAATGTGCAAAAGGGACTAAAAAGATCTTTTTTGGTTTTTTTGTTTTTAAATGGAGATATCCCATCTCCTAGAACTGGAAGGGACCTTGAAGGTCATTGAGTCCAGCCCCCTGCCTTCACTAGCAGGACCAAGTACTGATTTTGCCCCAGATCCCTAAGTGGCCCCCTCAAGGATCGAACTCACAACCCTGGGTTTAGCAGGCCAGTGCTCAAACCACTGAGCTATCCCTCCCATCTCAAGACAAATAAATTGCTATAAGAAAAACATAAAGGAAGAGTTTAATATGCCAAAAAGTTACAAAATAGTTAGGCCTTGTGCACTACAACGTTACAAAATAGTTAGGCCTTCTGCAGTACAATGTTAGGTAGATGTAAGTCACTTTGTGTCAATATATTTGTGCATGTGTCTACGCTCAAATTTGTCTCCGGCCGATGTAAGGGGCCTTTTACAGCAAGGCAGTAAAACCACCTTCCTGAATGGCATAGAGCCATGGTCAACCTACTGAGGTTGACACAGTGAAAGTATAGATGCTGCATAACCTGTCGACCCTACCTGTCCTCCAGCAGATGTCCCACCATGCCCCATTCCCTATGACAGTGATCATTCTGGTCACATTTTTAAACTCGCCTGCCGAGGGGCTAGAGACTGGAAATTGCTCCCTCTTTAAGTTCCTTGTGTGTTTTTGAAATGCTTTTTCATGATTACTCACCTTGCTGAGCACGCCTAGCAGCTCACCTTTGTTGTGTGCAGCTGCCCAGCCACGTACTCAGGCCTTGTCTACACTACTGCTTAAGTCGATGTACGTTACGTTGCTGAGGGATTTATTCCCTTCCCCCATGAGTGATGTGACTTAGCGCTGTGTCGTTGGGAGGTGCTTTCCCATTGACTTACTGCATCTTCACCAGACCCGCTAAATCGACGCTGCTGCATCGATGACAGCGGCACCGATTTAGCACAGTAGTGAAAACAAGCCCTAAGAGAGATACTAGACGCATTCCTGCCTGGAGTAGACAGGAAGTATTGGCTCTCCTGGACCTGTGAGGAAACGAGGCTGTGCCAAGCACAGCTACAGACCAGCCATAGAAACATTGACATCTACAAGCAGGTTGTACAGGGAATGCAGGCGAAGGGGTATGACAGGGATCAGTAGCAATGTTGTGTGAATGCGAAGGAGTTTTGTCACGATGCCACGTAGATCTCGTGCTGTGCTGCAGACCTGCCACTTCTATAAGGAACTGCATGCCGTACTTGGCAGAGACCCCAGTTGCACCCTGCAGAGCACTGTGGATATGTTGGAAGACTCTGAGACAGAGACTCCTGCCATGAACAGCCAGGGCTGGGGTGGGAGAAGATGCGGCGGGGGACTCCAGCCATGCAACAAGCCAAGACCTATTTGAGACTCCTCCACAGTTTAGCCAGTCCTGCCAGGCGGGTGCAAATGAGCCTGATGAAGGGGAAAGGAACTCTGGTAATTCTGTGCATGCATTTTTCCTTATAGTAT
Source organism: Terrapene triunguis (assembly GCF_002925995.2). Lineage (NCBI taxonomy): Eukaryota > Metazoa > Chordata > Testudines > Emydidae > Terrapene > Terrapene triunguis. The sequence goes on from NW_020698242.1 coordinate 8,838,166, forward strand.
TTAAATGTAAAGATGGTGCCCATCCACATGTTAACAAGACAAAGGTATCAAATTTTTATTCTTTTACTTCTACAAGAAGAGGTAGAGGAACCACAAAGAGAAGTAGAGTTGGCATCTGTTTTTCATTCCCCTTTTGAGTTAGGTAGGGCCAGGAGAATGCTGGTTATGTACATAGGGATATTCCTTTTATCTCTTGAGAGATCTTGATTAAAGTTTCATGTAGATGCTCTGCATTTTTTCCCCAAAGGTTACTAGGCATGTCTACCTTATTTCTTCCTCCTCAGTAGGATAATTTCTCACCACTCTGCAGTGCTTGGCTGGCAACATTGCAGTAAACAGGCTAGCAGCATACGGGGCCTGGCAGCTTTGGGATGCCAGTAGCAGCTGCGTTCTATGTGCCTTTGTCACCCTCGGGAGTGGGAGATCAGCTAAAATCACCACCACCTATGAAAAACAGTGCCAATATTCAGTGCCATTGCCCTATACTCATACCCATGCAATAGGGACCAAAATTTTATAGCTTCATGTAATAGAAAATCCTTCCCCACCTTCCCCTTGCTGTTGGGAGACATACTCATCATGGCTGAGGCTGGAGAGCAGTGCTGTGTTGAGTTGCTCCAAAACTGAAGTGTCAATAAGCATTTCTTATTAAAATTGTTTATGGAAATAAGGGAAAGGAGTTTTTAAACTTTCCACTTTCCCTTGTGACTGTAAATCCAATGGTACGTATGTCTGTTTTTATCAGCAGCTTCTGGCGTGGCTGCCTTGAGGGGTGCCCCCTCTAGAACGCCTGGCCCTGAGGATGAGAAAGAAGAGGACTAGGGAGGACGTGTTCTGTGAGAGTCTGAAAGCCAGTGCTGCATCGAACTGTAAACTAAGGACTTGGAGGGCCAGTATGACTGACAGTATGGAGAAAGACAGGACAGGAAAAAGACCTAGGAGTCCCAGCAAGACAAGGAGAGCAAGATGCACCAGGACATAATGGGGCTTCTAAGGCAGCAGACCCAACTGCTGCAGACATTGCTTGGCCTGCAGGTCCAAAAATCCTCGACTCTCCACCCTCTGCTGTTCTTGGAGTATTCCATGCTTGCTGCTCCCTAACCACTCAACTTCACATATGGGATCCTGGGGTGCATTCTTATCCCTACCACTCCACTCCGGAGGATATCAAGGAAAGCCACAGCTTCACATACAGTGACCTGTGAGAACCACAACAGGCATGTGTAGCCACAACAGACTACCTTTGTGTACTCAGATGAACACATGCCCACTTCTTTTCTAATTTTAAATTTTCACTGTGTTCAGTTATGTTAAAAACTTGTATAACATTGGCTGTGGTTTTTGGTTTTTTGCACATTGATTTTTCTGCACTTTTCCCCACTCTATAAAGTTCTATTTTTGGATAATCAAATTACCTTATTAGTTCACAACAAATATTGCAGAATGCATAGCAGTGGTCAAAGGAAACAGTAAATACACACCGAGCACCACAGAATTCATAGCTTCAGGAAAACACCCAGCAATGTTTTGTAAACGTACAGCAAGCACCCCAGAATTCTTAGCAGCACTCAAAGCTCCAGGTTCAGAAAACACTCCAGCATAGAACACTACTGTGGCTGACCATTAAAGTGCTCTTCCAAAGCCGCCCTCAACTGCATAGCTCCATGTTGAGCTCTAGTAATGCCCCTTGTGTCTGGCTGTTCCAAGTTAACAGACAGCTTCTCCATTTCCACCCTAGTGGCAGTGTTCCCCCCTTTGCCTCACACACATTATTCAGGAGACAACATGTAGCTATAACCATTGGTCTCTTTTTCTCCCTGAGATCCAGTCTAGTGAGTAAACGCTGTTAGTGGCCCTTCAGTTTACCAAAAGCACATTGAACAGTCATTCGGCACCTGCTGAGCTAATAGTTGAATCTTTCCTTGGTACTCTCGAGATGACCAATGTAGGGCTTCATGAGAAAGGGGTAGCCTGGGTCCCCCAGAGTCACTTGGCATTTGATTATTGCCAGTGGTAATCTGATGGTTGGGAAATGTGTCCCTGCTTGCAATTTTCTGAACAGTCCTGTATTTTTAAAGATGCGTGCATCATCCACTTTCCCGAGCAGCGACCAGTGTTTGCATAACCATAGAAAAGTAGCATTTTCTGTTGATGTACTCTGAGGCAAGGTGGGCTGGTGCAAAAATTAGGGGTATGCATGCTATACTAACCTAATTGCCTTCTATGATGAGATAATTGGCTCTGTGGATGAGGGGAAAGCAGTGGACGTGTTATTCCTTGACTTTAGCAAAGCTTTTGATGGTCTCCCACAGTATTCTTGCCAGCAAGTTAAAGAAGGATGAATGAACTATAAGGTGGATAGAAAGCTGGCTAGATCATCAGGCTCAACGGGTAGTGATCAATGGCTCCACGTCTAGCTAGCAGCCGGTATCAAGCGGAGTGCCCCAAGGGTTGGTCCTGGGGTCAGTTTTGTTCAATATCTTCATTAATGATCTGGAGGATGGCGTGGATTGCACCCTCAGCAAGTTTGCAGATGACACTAAACTGGGAGGAGTGGTAGATACGCTGGAGGGTAAGGATAGGATACAGAGGGACCTAGACAAATTAGAGGATTGGGCCAAAAGAAATCTAATGAGGTTCAACAAGGATAAGTGCAGAGTCCTTCACTTAGGACGGAAGAATCCCATGCACTGCTACAGACTAGAGACCGAGCGGCTAGGCAGCAGTTCTGCAGAAAAGGACCTAGGGGTTACAGTGTACGAGAAGCTGGATATGAGTCAACAGTGTGCCCTTATTGCCAAGAGAGCTAACGGCATTTTGCGCTGTATAAGTAGGAGCATTGACAGCAGATGGAGGGACGTGATCATTCCCCTCTATTTGGCATTAGTGAGGCCTCATCTGGACTACTGTGTCCAGTTTTGGTCCCCACACTACAAGAAAGATGTGGAAAAATTGGAAAGAGTCCGGCGGAGGGCAACAAAAATGATTAGGGGGCTGGAGCACATGACTTATGAGGAGAGGCTGAGGGAACTGGGATTATTTAGTCTGCAGAAGAGAAGAATGAGGGGGGATTTGATAGCTGCTTTCAGCTACCTGAAAGGGGGTTCCAAAGAGGATGGATCTGTTCTCAGTGGTAGCAGATGACAGAATAAGGAGTAATGGTCTCAAGTTGCAGTGGGGGAGGTTTAGGTTGGATATTAGGAAGAACTTTTTCACTAGGAGGGTGATGAAGCACTGGAATGGATTACTTAGGGAGGTGGTGGAATCTCCTTCCTTAGAGGTTTTTAAGGTCAGGCTTGACAAAGCCGTGGCTGGGATGATTTAGTTGGGGATTAGTCCTGCTTTGAGCAGGGGGTTGGACTGGATGACCTCCTGTGGTCCCTTCCAACCCTGATATTCTGATTCTATCTGTTGCCTTACCATAGTTTGGGAACTCCATTGCTCACATCCATCTGTGTCTTGCACATTGCTGAGAGTCACAATCCTGCATAGCCCTGTTAATCGTCTCCTGCTAACTACTCACATGACAATGGACCCCACAGTGAATTTTCCAACTCCAAAATTATTTCCCACTGACTGGTAGCAATTTGATGTTTCAAGCTTCCAGAGTGTGATTGTCACTCATTTCTCCACTTTCAATGTAGCTCTTATGAAGGTATCTCTGTGCTGAAGGGCTGGGGCGAGCTCGGGGCACTGTTTCAGGCATTTGGCCTTTCACATTCAGAATTTATGCACCTACGTCTTGTCATCCCAAACATGCATCATGATGCGATCCCACCAATCAGTGCTCATTTCTAGGGCCCAGAAGTGGCGCTTCACCATTTGCAGCTGTGCCAGAATGCCACCAACAACCTTGAATTGTTTTTCACTGTGTCCCTCAGCAAACTGTCCTAGAAGAAATCCTCATAGCCCCAGTTCTTGAAATACTTCCTGATGGTCTACAAACACAGGAGAATTGTGTGTCCTGTATTTGCAACGTTTATGATAATAGCTCAGAACTCTGTGGGCTCCATGCTTGTCCGGGATGGTAGAGACCAAAAAGTCTTGTCCAGGTTTGTGGGACTGTCAGTGTTTAACAAATAGACATTCACTACATGTTTAGGGGAGAAAGAATCCCAGATCTGCTATTAGATTGTGTAATTTTCTCCCAAGGGAAGTAGTAAAACCCCCATCATTCGGGCCATTTAAAATTAGATAAAGCATTTGTAAATGCACATTAGTAAATGTGCAGTAGATAATGATACTGCACTGACCATAAGATAAGAAGTTTATTAGATTATTTAAGCCATTTTAAAGTTGTTTTTATTAGTTAAATAAAACTACCATGAAAGTGCTAGGTACATAAGAGAAAAACAAGTTTATCAGAACATGTTTGCATTTAGAACTAACGTACGTAGTTAAATAAAAGAAGTACTATGTGTAATGACTGAATTGGACTGATGTTTCTGGTCACCACATCCTTCAGGATTTTAGAATTGGTAGATCTCATCTTCTCGCACCTTATTTTTATTCATAGGATGAATAGGAAGAAGGACAATAAGCTTTCCTGCTTTTTCAGCTTCCAGTTGGTTTCTCAGTTTTAAGTGAACTAGTTGTTGAACTGAACTAGTTGAATAAACTGAAATGAGGAAAATAATCTCTCTGAACCTGCAGAGCAGGCTACTGTAATCTAAAGTTGGTTTAGCACTTCCACAAACTCTGGTTCTAGGTGCTTTGCCAGTGACTTCCACCAGTTCAGTGGTGTAACTTTCTTTAAAACTTCAGCAGAGCAAACAGATACAGTTTGAATGTTTTTATTTAATTTAAATTATATTAATAGGTTATAGTAATGTTAGACCTCAACATAGGCTGTCATAATATCAAATTTAATTTTAAATAGTCTTATTTTTAAAAAGAAAGATGCATTTTATTAAAATTGGGATTTTAAAAATTGCCTTTGCAACCTGTATTTGCCCCAGGGTGCGTATACATTATGGTAGTGTTTAATTACATGGTCATGTACTATTTTTTTCCCCTCAGAACTGCTTCCTTGTTCAAAGCAGAGATTCGCTGGTGTTCACTTAATGAGCAGTCTATGCAATATTTTGTTTTATCCTCATTGTTCAGTGTGTGGCTCCATGCCTTATTCACTGTACACTATTCAAACCCTGCTCTGGAGACATTAATTGCCTCATGGGCCTTTTTTTATGGCCCTCAACATTATAGTTTCTAAGTACTTGTCCAACATTAATTTATTTTCTAAACACCCTGGTGAGATGAGAGAGTGGCATTATGTCCATTTTGCAGATGAGGAACTGAGGCACAGAAACTAAGGTTAGAAATTTCCATGAATTCAGAACGCCCAATTTGAAACATCTAGGACCTGATAACCTAGCATTTATATAGTGCTTCATTTGTTCAAAGCACAGTTCCCATTGATTTCAGTTACTGCTGTGAATATTGTGCACTTCTGTAAATCAGACCCCAGGATATCAAGTTGGATACCCAACAATGTGGCAGAGGCAGGGACAGAATCCAGTTCTCCAGGGCAGCATTCAGCTGCCTTAACTATCAGACTGTACCTTTGTCTTTCTGCAATCCCCTGCTTCCTTCACTAGACGCCTTCCAGCATCTGCTACAGATGAGGCAGGGGTACTTCCTTCATGATGCAAACCTGATTCATCCCCAAAGTAAGTCTGTCTTGTCATAAGAACGTAAGAATGGCCCTACTGGGTCAGACCAAAGGTCCATCTAGTCCAGTATCCTGTCTTCTGACAGTGGCCAGTGCCAGGTGCCCCAGAGGGAATGAAAAGAACAGATAATCATCAAGTGATCCATCCCCTGTCGCTCATTCCCAGCTTCTGGCAAACAGAAGCTAGGGACACCATTCCTGCCCATCCTGACCTATCCTCCATGAATTTATCTAGTTCTTTTTTGAACCCTGTTATGGTCTTGGCCTTCACAACATCTTTTGGCAAGGAGTTCCACAGGTTGACTATGCGTTGTGTGAAGAAATACTTCCTTTTATTTGTTTTAAATCTGCTGCCTATTAATTTTATTTGGTGACTCCTAGTTCTTGTGTTATGAGAAGTAGTAAACAACACTTCCTTCTCTACTTTCTCTACACCAGTCATGATTTTGTAGACCTCAATCATATTTCCCCTTAACCGTCTCTTTTCCAAGCTGAAAAGTCCCAGTCTTATTAATCTCTCCTCATACGGAAGCTGTTCCATACCCCTAATCATTTTTGTTGCCTTTTTCTGAATCTTTTCCAATTCCAATATATCTTTTTTGAGATGGGGTGACATCTACATACAGTATTCAAGATGTGGGCGTACCATGGATTTATATAGAGGCAACATGATATTTTCTGTCCTATCCCTTTCTTAATTATTCCCAGCATTCTGTTCGCTTTTTTGACTGCCGCTGCACATTGAGTGGATATTTTCAGAGAACTATTCACAATGACTCCAAGATCTCTTTTTTGAGTGGTAACAGCTAATTTAGACCCCATCATTTTATATGTATAGTTGGGATTATGCTTTCCAATGTACATTACTTTGCATTTATCAACATTAAATTTCATCTGCCATTTTGTTGCCCAGTCACCCAGTTTTGAGGGATCCTTTTGTACCTCTTCTCAGTCTGCCTGGGTCTTAACTATCTTTAAGAATTTTATATTATCTGCAAATTTTGCCACCTCACTGTTTACCCCTTTTTCCAGATCATTTATGAATATGTTGAATAGGATGGGCCCCAGAACAGACCCCTGGGGGACACCACTATTTATTTACCTCTCTCCATTCTGAAAACTGACCATTTATACCTACTCTTTGTTTCCTATCTTTTAACCACTTACCAGTCCATGAGAGCACCTTCCCTCTTATCCCATGGCAGCTTACTTTGCATGAGAGCCTTTGGTGAGGGACCTTGTCAAAGGCTTTCTGAAAATCCACTGAATGGGGCAGGTATCCTGTGGAAAAAATAGTATATGATTGCTTTATGATAATCTTTCATTATGTATGCACAATAAGTGGGCAGAATTAAGGTTGCACAAGTATCTTTAATTCTGGCATTTCCTAACTTTCCTAAAGTGATTGACTTTAAAACGTAACTTTTTAAAACACTTTTTTATATAATTTCCATGGGTTTTTTTTTTTTTTTTTTAAATAAGATTTTACACTACATGGCATCATATTGACACTCACATGGGGCATCAGCAGGGATGTAATCTTTAGATTCAGTGAGCAGACCTTTGCCTTTTGAATTATGACTGTTAGTAAGTTGTCATTTTCTGAGTGGACTAGTACTGAAGGGGACGTAGGCAGAGATGCAATTTGCCAGAGGGTTTCACAATATTTACCGACAGCAGAGGAATGGTGAGATTCAGGAATCTTTGGTTCCATCCAAGTCTCTGGAGGGGAGAGTTTTCTCTAGTAGTCAGACTCTTGTGCCTTTTCCCCCAGAAGCACAACACCTGCCCCATCCCCTCCAGCCAGTCCCCTCCCAGTCCTGTCTGCTTTCCTACCACTGGGTCCTTGTGCCAGTCTCCTTGACCTTTGGGAGAAGATTGCAGAGTACCTCCATGAAAGTTTCCTTGAGATCTCTCAGAAGGATTCAAGGGACATCCCTGTGTACATAAACTGCTGTACATGGCCCCCCCTTGCCTAACTCTAGAGGGAAGTGAAAAGCAGATAACAATACTACCTCTCTTTTGTTGTACTGCTACCTCTTCTAGTATAAGTAAATTAATGAAAAGTTGATAGCTGTGTCTTCTTAAATTGGGGGCACCATCAGTACATCAATTGTACTTCCCATAACAATGCACACTTACCTGAGGTCCTTCAGCTGTATTGGGTTCGCCCATGCTCGACTGCCAGGACCAACTGGACTGCAGAGGAGTCTGAAACAGGTTCTGGCTTGCAGCATAGCTGGGCGCCCTAGTCAGATCTCCCCTGTCCTCCTCCACCGCCTCATCCTTGCTGTTCATGCCAGGGTCCTATGACTCAGCTTTCTTGAAGGTATCCATTGTGGTCTGCAGGGTGGTAGTGGGGTCTCTGCCAAGTATGGCATGCAGGTCTAAGTTTTGGTACCGGATCAACTGTTGGCCTCCCTGGCCTTCTGACATGCTAACACAGTTCCTTCAGTTTCACGTGGCACTGCTGCTAGTCCCTGTTGTACCCTTCTGCATCCCCTTTGCAATCTGCTCAGAAATGTTCACTTTTCTGTAGCTTGTCCGTAGCTGTGCTTGCACAGCTTCTTCTCCCCACAGGCTCAGGAGATCCAGTATCTCCTGTCTACTCCAAGCTGGACCAGATATGGATCACGTAGCTGGCATGGTCAGCTGGGCAGTTGCATACAACAGTGGAGAGCTGCTAGGTGTGGTCACCAAGATGGACAAGCAGGAAAAGGTATTTCAAAAATTGGCAAGGCTTAAAGGAGGGGTTGGGGGGGCTTCTAGTTTCCATGACCACTGGTCTGTGGATTTCATAATTGTGACCTGGGTGGTCAGTGTCTGGCACTGAGACAGCTGCTTGGAGGATTGTTTGGGTCAATGTAAGTAATGCAGTTTCTACAGTCTTGCTGCATCAACCTCAGTACCTCAACTGTGGCTCAACTGTGTACCTGCACCTAAAAAGTCTCATAAAAACAAATTATGATTCAGCAAATGTTTTTGTTAGGAACATTTTTGGTAGATGTTAAATGCAGTGTTTTAAGTGTAGGCCTACCCTAAGAGCTATGGGGCAATTCTCTGAAATATGTCTTAAGGGTTCTGTTCTTTAGGTGTTAAGTGATGCTTTTGGGTGTTGAATAGCTGATATATAGCAGCTGCTTAAAGAATCCTTAAAGGACTTAATGTTTTCATGGTCTCATACGTTGATCTTTAACTTCAAGCTGATAAATTACTTTATATATATAAGGTGCCACAGGACTCTGTCACTTTTTACTGATCCAGACTAACACGGCTACCCCTCTGATACTTTATGTATGTAGTTTATGATCTTATGATTGTTTTGGTCTTGAGAAAAATAGGTTTTATGTATGGCCTTTGTGTGAAGTATTGAGAACTGAAGATATTTGTATGTACACCTCTACCCCGATATAACGCGACCCGATATAACACGAATTCGAATATAACGTGGTAAAGCAGTGCTCGGGGCGGGCGGGGCTGCGCACTCCAGCAGATCAAAGCAAGTTTGATATAATGCGGTTTCACCTATAACGTGTTAAGATTTTTTGGCTCCCGAGGACTGCGTTATATCGGGGTAGAGGTGTATATCAGTTTTATGTTTAGAAATACTTTTAAGCAGGTTCTTGTAAGACTCCTAGTTCAAAAATGTTAAATCTTATGCATATTTTTGCAATTGCTTGGAGCTGCAGCTTAAACTGCCTTTTTTAATTACTAGTGTATCCACCTATTATTTCTTTAAGGAAAGGAAACTGAGTTAAAAATATAAAATGCAATAGGGCTATATAACCTACCACAACCCAGCCTTTGATTTTATAGATGAAACAGCCGCTCACATTTTCAACTCTCAGATAACTTTTTATGTAACACAACTCCAGACTTGGATATGTACATCTCCGTATGGCCAAGAGGATTTATCTTGAGCAAGGGTAGGCGTTGGTACCATTTGTTGTTGTTCATCTGGGTTTCCTGAGGGAGGCGTGGATGATGTGGGAGAGTTTCACTGTTGCCATTGGAAGTTGCTGAGGAAAAGCACCTAGTCATATTCTTTATGGCAACACCACCCTTTTTTTGGGCCCTCTCTGGCCATCATCAACAATTTCTGTGGCTACTTTGTCTGATGCATTGTATCCTCTTATATTTCTAGACATTGAAAACTAGTATCTTCCAGTCCTCTACCTATTTCCTCAGTTTATTCAAATTCTCAGTCTATTTTTTAATAATCTATAGTGTGCCAATGACCTTACTTTGCATCATATGTATATTTGGACACCATTCAACTAGTTCCACTTCCTAAGCCATAGTCTACACTACCAACTTATGTCGGTATAACTGTGTCGCTCAGGGGTGTGGATCTAACCCCCGCGTAGATAGCACCATGTCTCACGTTGACATAGCTACTGCCTCTTGGAAGGTGGAGTACCTAAGCCAGCGAGAGAAGCTCTCCCATCGGCATAAATCAGGGGTCGGCAACGTTTGGCACACAGCGCGCCAGGGTAAGCATTCTAGCGGGCCAGGCCAGTTTATTTACCTGCTGACGCGGCAGGTTTGGCCGATCGCGGACCCCACTGGCCGCGGTTCGCCGTCCCGGGCCAAGCAGGGTGGCGGGAAGCCGCGGCCAGCACATCCGTAGCCCGCGCGGGATAGTGTCTTCACTAAGCGCTACAGTGGCACAGCTGCAGCACTGTAAGTGTAGACAGGTCCTAAGTCTCTGAATAGGATTGGACCCAGCACTGAGCCTTATGAAACCCAATTTGTTAGACAGTTCCATGGGGATTTTGTGTCATTTACTATGTGAATTTTCTGTAAATTCGAAATTCATCTTCCTTTTTTAACATTAAGACCTGTAGTGATGGGGGCCTTCTGTAAAACTGTCAGTGTACACTGGAGTTCCAGTTACTAGTGGGCATTTTAAGAAAAAGCTTGTTGTAGACAAGGCTATAAAAATTAAGTAACTTATTCAGGGCAACAGAAAGGAATCTGAAAGAGAGCAGGGATGCAAAGATAGTAGTTTTAGTTCCCGTTGCCACACACAAACCTTTAAAATGTCGCTGCTCCTTTTAAAAGTAAATCATTCTACCTTGAATTTGCTAATGAGACAAAGTGTAAATCCTCATATAACAATGTATTTTCTTTCTTTCTTTTTTTTTTTAGTATATCTTTGGGGAGTTCAGCCCCGATGAGTTTAATCAATTTTTTGTGACTCCTCGATGCTCTGTTGAGGTAAGAACTATGTTTCAGTGTTTTACCTGAAGATGATGTGATGCATATTGTTTTACACAAATGTAGTAGGTTTATTAGTATATAAAATTAAAAATACAATAATCAATGTTGTTCTTATTGTTCACTTGTGAATTAACAAAATTCAGTTGTTCACCGTAGAGCTCCTTGGAATATAATTTCAATTTGCATTCATATTGATCGCACACTAGTTGCTCACTCCTGAAGTTCTTTTCCTGTCTGGCTATATGGCAGCTATAGTCCCTGTTAAGCAATGGTCTCTTGTTCTGTCCTTACTCAACTCTAGAGTCATGTGGAGAGAAGGATCCTGGCTTCTTCTTTCTCCCTTCCTCATTGCTGGAATATCTGCAATTGTAGTGATTGCATAGAGGAGTTGGAAAGAAAGATCTGCTCAATGGAGTGAGCAGCTCTCCTTAATTAACTTTTCAGTGATGGACTTAGTAGCAACTTTCTCAGCAACATTCCTGTTTGTAGGTGAGATCCCAGATCTCTTGAGCCAAAGAGGAAGAGTAGAGCTCTCACTACAGTGCCTGATGTGGCTTTCTGCCTCCTGGTAGCAGTTATCCAGAGTAGATCCCAGGCTTTGTACTCTTTGGACTCATACCGCAAGTAGCACTGGAGAGTGGAAGGGAGGTATCCATTGGGTCCTGTAGGAAGGACCAAGAACCTCCAAGATCCCTATATGACCAAACCTGGCCTAAAGGTAAAGGTCATGAAGAACAAAACTGAGAAAGTGGTAAATACTTTAAATATTCACTTCTCTCCTCTGACCCTCTTCTTCTCCCCAACACAAAACAAACCCTCAACTGCATGTATATGGGAGGAAAATCCCCCCCTTTCTTCCCCTCCTCCCCCGAATGAATATATTTATGAAGTAAGCTCTGTTGTCTGTCATTAATGTGTTTTACTAAGGTTCTACTGTAGTAGTTTGATTTTTAAGTTCTTTGTGGCATACAGAAATTCACTGCCTCATTGCCTTTCGAGTTCATGGGTGTATAGCTAACAACCCCGGTAGCTTTTCATATTGGTTGCATGAAGGAATGTGAAGGATACTAGAAGAGGATGAGGGAAAATAGGTTGGAAGAAGACTTGCAAAGGATAGGGAGAGGAAAGCAAAAAAAGAGGAGGCAAGGCCAGCATGAAGAGAACTTAACAGGTAGGTAGTGACGTCCTGCTTTTGTGAGTAAGTTAAAGCTATATACAAATGTTTCTACTGCCAGCAGACTGGAGAAAACAAATGCATTTGCTGGATTCACAAAAAACCAAAGAATTTGTCCTTTTACCACAAAAACAAGTTTTAGATTAAAATATAGTTTCCACAGCGTTGGAGGACACCAGCCTGGAGTGATGGATGACTGTCTCTTCTGTGAAGACTGGGCAGGAGTACAAAATGTTTGTTTCTGCCCAGTTCTTTCTGGCCTAATCTACTACTTCCTCCACCTTAGAGCACAGTAGCAGGAGCAATATTCCTGTATCCTTGTCAGTAGGTGGATAGACAGAATAAAGGGAAACGTATAGTGCCTTTTGCTACAAGCTAGTTATGAAGTTGACTTATGCACATGATTGGTACACCAAACTCTGCTCCAAAAAAAAAGAGAGAGAGAGAGAGCAAGTTATCAGGACTTCCTTGCTTCTCTCATCAAGCTTCTTGGTTGGAGGAGAGACCGCCTCCAAAGGGGTAAGAAAAAATATGCACTCTCCTCTGCTTTCATTTTGAGCCCTTGATAGCTCTTATGGCTTGCTAATATCTTAAATCAGGCTTTTTTATATTGTCCTGAAGTTTAACTGTGCAAAACATAACCCCACCATTGTGCTCCAAATTTGGCCCTTTAAAACCCTCCCTCAAAGCTGCCTTTTCATGCTTAAGTTTACTGAAAAAGTATGAGAGTATCTTCTAAGGACTCTAGCTAAAGAAGGAGCAGAAATGATCATCAGGGATCCTGGTGAAGTATCTGAAGCCTTAGTGCACTGATATCCCCGTGGTTTGCAAGATTTAACTGACTTATGTTGGAACTGTGATTTCGTCAGTGTGCTCACCATCACTTGGAGTGATAAGCAAAGCGCATTCTGTTAGGACAGAGGAAACTGATGGTTAGAGAGGCCCAATGGGGCAGTCATGAAGAAGCTTACATGTGGGGTAGAGCGTGAGTAACCCAAACTAGTGATGTGTCCTTTATCAGCTGCCTTCAACCCTCCATTGTGCCACTTTTCTCCTGCACATCACTGTATGCCTTCTCCACTCATCCCATGAAATTAAATAAGGTATCCTAATTTTGAGGAACCCCAATTTATTGAAAATGAGGTCATTTTGAGTCATGGTATAATTTCCTGTTGTATATAGTTTTACTCTGGGTGGTAGTGAATCATTTCAAACTACTGATAGTGTGTAGTGAGGGAAATAATTAGTTAGGAATAATTTAGAATGGATTTCATAATTTAAAACCACCCAAATTTTATCTTCTTTCTTTCCAAATAAAGTGTTGCATTTTCTTAAGCCTCTTTTAAAATTAGTGACAAAGAAGATAAAAGCATTAATCATAAACCTTACTGTAAATCACAACTGAACATAGACTTTTGCAAAGCAAATCTGTTTTGCCTTGACCATGGAAGGAATGTGGGCTGAGCATGGGTGAATTGCAAAAATGCAGTAAAACTGAAATCTTTCAGCATTTCATTGAGAATTATGACTTTCTAACCATAAATCATCTTGGATTCTTTTGATAATACAAAGATGAATTTTCAAACTTGGGTGCATACAGGTAAGTACCGTATATACTTGATCATAAGCCGGTTCATTTATAAGCCGACCCCCGCAAGGTGGATAAGTAAAAATGGAAAATTTTTATGACCCGTTCATAAGCCGACCCTATAATTCAGGGGTCGGCAAACTTTGGCTCCCGGGCCATCAGGATAAGCCGCTGGCGGGCCGAGATGGTTTGTTTACCTCAAGCGTCCGCAGGCACGGAGGTAAACCTAAGTAAACAAAGTGTCCCAGCGCGCCAGCTGCTTACCCTGACGGGCCAGGACAGCAACTGGTGGGGAAACGTTTTTGGGGGGAGAGGCTAGAGGTCAGTGTAGTAACCCCTGTGACCGCCCCCCATATGACCCCACCCCTGGTCCAGGACCCCCACACTCTCCCCATCCCAGCCCTTCCCACCTTATCTGGGGAGGGCCAGGGGAGGATGTCTCTGGCCTGGCTGGAGCAGCTCCAGCAGGCTGACCAGCACAGCCACAGCCTGCTCCGGCGGGCTGGGCCGGGCGGCACAGCCACAGCCTGCTCCGGCGGGCTGGGCCGGGCGGCGCGGCCGCAGCGTGCTCCGGCGGGCTGGGCCGGGCAGCACGGCCGCAGCGTGCTCCGGCGGGCTGGGCCGGGCAGCACGGCCGCAGCGTGCTCTGGGGGGTGGGGCCGGGCAGCACACTGCAGCCTGCCAGCCCCGGAGCTGCAGCTGCTTCAGAGGCTGGGGGGAGAGCAGTGAGGCCAGAAGCAGAGAGACTCTGGCCCCGCCTCTTCCCTTCTGGCTCTGCTGGCTGTGCTGCCTCTCCTTGCTCCCTCTGTTGGCGAGGAGGGGCTGAGTCCCACCTCTCCCTCTCTATACCCGTTCATAAGCCAACTCCCTTCTCTGGTGCTTCCCTTTTTTACAAAAAAAAATTCGGCTTATG
>NW_020698242.1:8852834-8901565 GCF_002925995.2 Terrapene triunguis
GCAGGTTCAAATACTTAAATCAACTTTTGGGAGCTTAAAATTAGGCACTTAAATATATTTTAGGCATGTAAGTTTGAAAATTTAGACATAGAGGTTACTTTACTAAAACCTTCATAATAGCTTGAACAACATGAGCATTGCCTTGAAAGAGTAACTACATCAGATATTTTGACTTTAATTTAATATTTTTAATGTGAGTGAGACATTGTTTACTCTTATTTGACTGCGGAATAGAATTTGAACATCTGTCATGCTTTGTACATTTGTATTTGTTTTGTCACGGAGCCCTGTAGTTACTCAAAGATCTAGAAAGTGAGAGTGCATATTTTTTTTTCCTGTTTTGCTAAGCCACATTCTGTTTTCTACTTTACTTTCTTTATCTTCCCATTCTCCACCCATTCATTCTCACTTCCATCCAAGAAGGGATGATGTTTATATAGTTAAATGTCTAAAATATGAATAGATCATTAGGAATACAGAAGTCTCAATACTTTTATTCTGTTACTGTACCTAAAATAATTTTACATGATAGTATACAAGAAAGTATTTTATTTTTTAATTGTTTAAAGAAAATAGAAAGGATCACATTCAATGGAGAAATGTTTGTGACATTCTAAGGTCAGATCCATTAGCATTTAGGACAATGGTACCAGTTATCTGCATAGCAGCTTGTCCTGTGTTTTCAGTGGCAAACTTGAAGGCTTTGATTGCTTTTATTCAGAGGGGGGAGGACATGGGGAGAGGCTGGGAAGGATGAGACAGCCAGTCTACACAGCAAACACTGGTTCAAACAAAGGAAGACATATATCTGCTTGTTTGAATAGTTCAGATTTGATTTGCTTTTACAGTTGAGCACAGTTTGAACCTTCACAGGGAGGATTCAGGGAACATGTGTACAAATAATTAAATGAAAATGCACGCAGCAAAAAATAGATTCCCCAGTTCTACAAAAATAATTTTTTTTTAAATTATCCCAGCTAGCTCATCACCAAAGAAAGTTTTCTAGGAAAATACTTTAAAATTTTTTTTAACTTAAACAAGGATTTATTTTCCCTGCCACCATTTAGAATATTGCTGAGGCTCACCCATAGATTCCGTGACATAGATTACTTTACTTAGTAATTATTTTATTTTATCAATTTCAGGGTCAGTTTCTGACAGTTGTGAGTTTTTCTTTCTTCCTTACTCCCCGACATCTCATTGGCTCCTTAGGGATTCCACCCACTTATCTTTTCCTCCTGTCTGGCACAAACTCCTTACGTTTCAGCAAGTTCCTCCCAAAACTGAAGATGCTTCACCTGAGTCCTCTAGTGATCTATTCTTTTCTCCCTCCTCTTCAATATCTGTTTGGGAGACCACAAAGAGAGGTAAGATTTCACGTCAGTGCTGCCAGAAGTGCACTGAGGACACCCAGCAGTACATCTCATCCATCCCATTAAAGCAGTGTTTCTCAAACTGGGGTCGCCGCTTGTGTAGGGTAAGCCCCTGGCAGGCTGGGCTGGTTTGTTTACCTGCCCCGTCCGCAGGTACAGCCGATCGCAGCTCCCACTGGCCGCGGTTCACCGCTGCAGGCCAATGGGAGCTACTGGAAGCGGCGGCCAGTAAGTCCCTCGGCCAGCGCCGCTTCCAGCAGCTCCCATTGGCCTGGAGCAGCGAACCGCTGCCAGTGGGAGTCACGATTAGCCGGACCTGCGGACGGGGCAGGTAAACAAACCAGGCCGGCCCACCAAGGGCTTTCCCCACACAAGCGGCGACCCCAGTTTGAGAAACACTGTATTAAAGGTATCTGGACCCATTTATCAAAGTGGTGCAAAACCACATGATCCTGTTAGTTCCTCACTAAGTCTAGATGAGCAAGGGAGCACCATTGTGAAAAATGCCTTCCACTTTCAGCTTGCTATAAGTTTCAACCCTTCTTCCCAGAAAAAAGATCTGGCCATCACGATCCTTTCATTATCTCCAAACTGGATTACTGTATTGGGACCAAAGATGAAAGTGATGCAGAGGTTCTAGTTTGTGAAAAATGTGCCAGCTTTACTTTTCAGTGAGCTGTCACTGATTCCCGGTCTGCTTCCATTGCCAAATCAAGACCAGTGAGCCTGACCTTCAAAGCCAGACCCTGTATGTTATCAACTAAATCTCCTTTCATGAGCCTTCAAGACAGCTGTTCTTCCATGGAACAAGGCAGTTTATAATGTCCAGGGCAGAATATATGAGAGCAGATTAAAATATTCAGCTGTGGAATGAACTTCCGGAGGAGTCTAAAGTTGGCCACCCTCAGAGTACATAGCAAGAGCTTTCTGGTCAAGAAAGCTTTCCCAGTATAATCAAAATTATTTTATTTTTAAGGTATATATCTCCACCCAGAGCCTCCTATAACCAGAAAAAAAGAACAGAAGACTTCCTGAGGCTCCACTAAGGAACTTGCTGTGCAGATCTAATTTAGCTGGAAAGCACATGTATAATGTGATTATGGGTGCTGTAGAAAATCCTAATATTTCTTGAAGCAGAGTGGGTTTCAAGATCAATGTATGCCTATACGTTTGCAACTCAGTTGGGTCGCCTGCGCAGTGACGCATTATGTGTCTACAGACCACCAGGCCAACTTTGTGGAAGAAGCTAAACAGCAATATGAAATTTAACACCACATGGAATATACTATAAGTGCAAAGCTTTAGGATATCTTACTTTTTCATGTGAAATATTTAACATGGAATTTATTTATCCTTTAATTTCAGCATACTTAAGGTAAACCAATATGTAGGCAATTGTACTCTTTTTTTCATGTAAATAGTGAAAGAGTTACATTCGTTCACTAGCTCCAGGTAATGGAGCCTACATTTTATACCAAAGTGCTTGATTCTCTATCCAGATAGTAACCATGGTGGCACTATTTCGACTGGCAGTGCAAATCTAATAGTCTTCATTTTGCTATAGTGAACAGGATAAGATGATCCAGAATAACTGCTTTAAATTTTAGTGTATTGTTAAGCAGAGTGTTCAAAACTCTTCAAAGGCAATACTATTTGTGGATAAAACAGAGGGCTTGGAGTCAAAAGGCCTGGGTTCTGTTATGGCTCTGCCACAGGCTTCTGTCGTGAACTTTAGCAAGCTATTTAATCTCTTTGTCCTTCCGTCCCTTTAATTCTTGGTATGTTTTTGCTATACTCAGAGAATCCTGAAGTGAACTGGAGGACAGCTCATGATTCTAAAGCAGGGGTGGGAAAACTACGGCCCTCGGGCCAGATTCGGCCCGCCAGCCATTTTAATCTGGTCCTTGAGCACCTGCTGGGGAGCGGGGTCTGGGGCTTGCCCCACTCTGGTGCTCCAGCTGGGAAGCAGGGTCGGGGGCTGCTCGACGCAGCTCCAGGAAGCAGCGGCATGGCCCCTCTCCAGCTCCTACATGTAGGGGCAGCCAGGGGGCTCTGCTCTGCACGCCAGCCCCAAGCACCGCCCCCGCAGCTTCCATTGGCCAGGAACCGTGGTCAATGGGAGCTGTGGGGGCGATGCCTGTGGACAGGGTAGCGTGCAGACTGCCTGGCTGCACCTCTGTGTGGGAGCTGGAGAAGGGCATGTCGCTACTTCTGGGAGCCGCTTGAGGTAAGCGCCGCCCCGAGCCTGCATCCCTGAGCCTCCCCCCACGCCCCAACCCCTGCCCCAGCCCTTCTCCTCCTCCCGCCCTCCAAACTCCTTGATCCCAGCCCAGAGCACCTTCCTGCACTCCAAATCTCTCATCCCCAGCCCCACCCCCAGCTGAAGCCTGCACCCCTTCCCGCACCCCAACCCCTTGCCCCAGCCGTGATTCCCCTCCTGCCCTCTGAACCCCTCGGTCCCAGCCCAGAGCACCCTCATGCACCCCAAACTCCTCATCCCCAGCCCCACCTCAGAGCCCACACCCCCAGCCGGAGCCCTCACACCCCAGCCCCAATTTTGTGAGCATTCATGGCCCGCAATTTCTATTCACAGATGTGGCCCTTGGGCCAAAAAGTTTGCCCACCCCTGTTCTAGAGTTTGTAACTCAAGGTGATGGTAGTCTTCATCTCTCATCTCTGATTATGGTAAATTAGTCTCTGTAGAGTGTCAAACTACAATGTAGGGATGAGTGTGTGTATATATAGGAATATAAGTTCAAGACAGCATTTAGGACAATTGGATATAAAGAGTTATTTTTAAATGATCGAGGTATTTCTAATTAAATTAACATAAAATGTTATTTTTAAAGAGCTGTTTTGCCTATCATTAAATCTTATTTTCTTTTCTTTGCAGCTTCCTCCATACAATGAAACAGTTTCTTGTGGTATTAAGTCCACAGGTGAACATCATGATGGTAAGAAATCATTCCTTTTTTTTTTTCTTTTTTTCTTTTTTCAGGGTGTAGGACTCTCCCCATAATGTCCTGATATAGTACAGATTGTCTTTAAATTAGTCCTGTTCAGGTTTATTAGCATGTATATGCGCATGTGTTTGTCAGGCTGCTTTTTCAACACTTGCTAGCCCGTTGAAATCTACAAGAATGTTTGAGAATCTTGTTTTAACGTTTTTCTGTAGCTAACTGTAGTAAGTATGCTCGCTACTTCACTGTGGTAGTTTGTGCTCTAACAATGCCATTAAAAAATTTCTTGTTGAAGCTTTTAGAATTCAGCTGAAAAAATTGCTTAGGGCTAGAGCTTAGTATGGAGTTCTTAATCAAGAAGCAACTAAAATAAATAGCTTGGATAGCACTTAACCATCTGTGGACTTTTACTGCCCCCTCTGTAAAAGTCTCAACACGAGTATTTTTTGGCAGTTGCAGCCTGAAGATGACTCTGAGAGCAGTGTTCTGCTTATTGTTCAGCATGACATTCTGTTTCTATGTGGCTCAGCTGTTTTTCTGGAAAATCCTTTTTTGGAGAGAGTGAGAGAGAAAGTATGACTCGCAATGTGAAAATGTGTTACCGAGCTCTGATTTAAAGCAGTAATGGTCACTGTTTCCCCCCACATGCACATCTTTTCCCCACATGTCAAAAAGGAAAAAAAACCCTGCCTGGTTTCATGATATAATAATTCATATTTACATAGCACCTTCCAGCTGAGGATTTCAATTCTTTATAATAGTCTGCATAATACTTTTACAAAGTAGATAAATATTGTCATTTTACAGCTGAGTTAACATAGTTGTAGAGAAGTTGAGACTTGTCCAAAGGTATTTGGGAAGCTTGTGGCAAAACTGGGAATAGAACCCAGATCTCCTTTAGCTAAAAATATACTTGATGTTTGTTTTAAATTTGGCAGGTCATTAGTGCAGCATTTGGAATAGCCATTAAAATTTTGTAGAAGAACAAAACCCACAAGGTAACATTAGGGAAAGTATAAACATAAAGATAAAAGTCATTGGCCATAATTTTCAAATTTTGGTTACTAAACTTAGATGCCTAAACAAAGATTCAGGGAACCTAACCAGTCTTTTCAGTGGTGCTGAGCAACAACTCCATCTAAAGACAGTGGAAGTTGTGAGTGCTTAGCACCTTTGGAAGTCTGGGAATTTTTTTTTCAGGTGCCTAAATATGGATTTAGGTGCCTGACTTTAAATGCCTAAGTTTGAAATAGGGATGATTACCCAAATGGCTTTCTGTATGGTTTAGCACAAGCTATATAGAAAGTTGATTTCTGCAAACGTTTCAGATCCTGCTCAGACCCTAAATACTCCCTCCCTCCCCTGAGATCGGTTAATGATGGCAAATCAAACTTTGCCTGAAAAATGTGTCTTACTTAACAAACCTGCACTGTAATGTGCCTGCATAATAGTATAGTTATGGCTGCATAAGAAGCAGTTGAAACTAAAATGGAAAAAATTACTCAGGCAAAGTCGTTTTTAGTAACATTGAGATGACCCATTGATCACATAACCATAGTATAAAATGTTGCTGTTTTTATGGTGTAATGATATCTACAATGAATGGCTGGGGGAGCTGTTGATGCATATTATGAATAATTGTATTTGGCTAAAAAGCTGCATGATACACAGTGCATACTAATTCTTAATACGCATTCACAGCTTTCATTATAATGCATTGACATGATACATTGTAACATCTTCAAAGGGTATCTTGTCAATGTGCAGTATTCTTCATACCTTCAGGTGCATCCATTTCAATCCATGCAACAATAGATCCTCGAAACACCACGGAATGGATTGAAACAAAGGTGGCTGGAAGCAAAGTGGAAGGTACAAAAATAACCATAAAAGAAAGTTGATCTCTTTCATATTTTTCTTTAAAAAGGCACTAAATACAATGTTAAAACAAATGAGATTCTGTCGTAACTAGTGGCAGTGTGGAAATGAGTATTGTGACCCAACCTTCACAGTTCCTGTAAATAAGAGGTATTTCAGGGATTTGATTTAAAGAAGGAGTAAAAGTCTTAACTCCTTTTTGGTTGATTTTATCCACTTTACAGTTATTGTAAAGTAAGTATTTTTTCTTACTGCAGTTTGGCTATAGGTAATAGATTTAAATTCCTTTAATAATCCCCTGGTTTGCGGGATTAATAGCATGTGCAATTTTGCTCCAGACTATAAAATAGCATACCAAGTCTTAGTCCAAAAGCAATTTTTTCTAATAAGAATTTAGGAAAAATCCTATGCTTGATTGGTTTCAGATTTTAATAAGTTTTAATTAGGGATTGGAAGATTTCAACAGGTATTAAGAAAAATACACAATTTATTCCTAAAACTTAAAAATACTGTGATTGGCATCAACTCTGTTATGCTCTGTTGGATAAAAACAAGTGTTAATGACACTGATATGCTCATTAACGTAGATCTGTTGAAATGGCTTGTGCACAAATAAATTGCACAAAATCGTCTTATCCTGTTAGCAAATGTATAGGTAAACTAGATGAATCTGAAGATGTAGAGATTAGTGTGCCATATTATACGTATTTATTTTGAAATAGTGACCAGTGTTGTTTGAACAGGAATCCTGTAGGAAAAGGATGATCTGAAACTCACTTTCTAGCAACGCTTTTTTTTCCTTTTGCGAAACAGAAAACAAATGTTTTCAAGCTCATAGAAGCAGTAATATATGTACCATAGAAAATCACACAAAATTGTTTTCTGATTAAATATTAATGAAAATTTGTCCTGGGAATTATTAAAATTAAAAAAACTGCATGAATTTTATAATCTTAGTTACATTACACCCCTATTTGGTATTCATGACAATTTCTGTCACAGTTATACACTTTAAATGTCAAGGCAGCCTGAGGCATGTAGTATTACTAGTTTTGTAATCTATTAATAAAATATATGTGGTGGTCACTTAAGTGCCATACACTTGCAGCATACAGTTCTTCGATATCATGTATAAACAGGAATTTAGTTAGGGTTTTACATTTAAAAAAACATGACTATAACAGCATTTTGGTATATTTCAGTCTATTATGAGAATTTCTTTTCATTTCTTGAAAGTTATGAAATTATCGAGGTAAATTATTTCTCATTGTTCATATACTCACCTTCAATCAATTTATATTTTAAATGTAATGTGTCTGGCTTTGATCCAGTATCATTAATTGTATTTCTTGTGACACACAAAATTAATATCATATCTTTTTTTATTATTAAATTGCTGATAATTTTGGATTTCCAAAACCTGAAATTGTAACATTTCCAGTAGATTAGAATGTAAAATATCATTCTGCCATTTGTGACTTGTCTTAAATATTCTTAATTAAAAAATCTTATTAGTTGCAAAGGTGGATTTTACTTTACTTTTGGCAAAATGCAGTTTATAGGCTTACTGTCATAGAAAATAAGACCTTCTTTAAAGATGTACAGTAGTATGAAAAAGATGGTTCTTTTGATCACACTCGATGTTCCTCATGCTGCAGTTGGATCCAGGCAGACTACCATTGAAGTCATTCAGACTCCATATAGCTGAAAGGGTACAACTGTGTTTATTGCAAGATCTGTGTCCAGATTTTCTTAAACTGAAGTCCTATTCTGTGTTGAAGGAAAACTTTGATACTCTTTGCATCCTCATTTCATTTTAAAATCTTTTAAAACCATTCTTTTTCAAGATACAAATGGACATTGAGGATGATTTTTGTTTGTATGAGGAATGTCATTTATACTTGCGTTTCAGGAAAGCAGACTTGTCTGTTACTTATTTTGTATCTTTGTGACTGGACTTTACTAACAGAGGTTTTTAATTTATTTTGTCCAGGGGAGGATTATCGGAGAATTGAATTTGGTGTTAATGAAGTTATTGAGACAGAGTCATCTGTGCTGAATAACACTGACTACAGTATTTCGAGCACTCTGAATCCTCAGGCTCCAGAATTTATTCTCGGTTGTGCATCAACTCAGAAAACCCATGATGACATTCTTAATGAAACCAACTACAACTCCATAGACTGCCAGTTCACTGATCCTGCCCTTGCTTTGGATAGCGGTTCTAATCCTGAAAATGATAGCTTATCTGGGGGCCTTGGACAACGGGAGCGTAAAAAGAAGAAAAAAAGACCACCTGGATACTACAGTTATTTGGAAGATGTCAGTGATGGCATTGTTCCAGCAGAGGCTCTTGTAAATGGCCATGCAAATTCATCAGGACTGAATAGTATAAGCACAGAAGATACGGAACTTACAGGAGACAGACCATCATCAGCCTCACCAAGGACTTGTAACAGCCCTGAAAATTCTGTGGACTTCATTAGTGAAGCTGTGTCTGATGATTCTGTTTCTAGTGTATTAGACAATACCAGGACTGCAGGGCAGCCTGAGATATGCAGTGTTACCAATTCTGAACAATTCTGCATCCCCTCAGAGGCTGGCAGAGATAGCCCTTTAAGGACAGCTGTTGTAGAACCTTATGATGGTACTGATACTACTGAAAATCTTGGTGTTACTAATGGACAAACACTTGAATCCTCTGGTGAGGGCACAGCTGCCAATGGGGTAGAATTGCACACTATGGAAAGCACTGACTCAGACCAAGCTAAGCCCGAGGATGTTTCACCTACTACTGAGGCGACAGCCCCAGTTTCAGGATCAGTCCCTGTTAATCAGCCTGCAAAATCGTGGGCTAGTCTTTTTCACAATTCCAAGCCCTCTGCTTCCACATCTGTGGCCTATGTTGAGACTAAGTGTACCCCTCCTGCCACATCTACTCTGGTCCCTGAAAAACAGGTTGAAGTCAAAGAGGGACCTGTTCCAGTTTCAGAGGATCCTGTAGCCATAAAGATTGCAGGTATAGTTAACAGACACTAGAGTGGACATTCTGGTAGAAGAGTAACACATTTTGCCTTAAAACAAGAGTGTACAGTATTGAAAGAGAGAGAGAGAGAGAAGAGACACTTAAGTTAATGCAAGCTTAAGGTTGATTTTAATTACACAATTCCAAAAATTAAAATAGTTATAAAGTGGGTAACTATTTCAGCTCTGTCCTTTGAATAAACATTGCAATAATGTAATATCATATGATCATACAGCAAATACAGTAATATAAATGCTACATATAAGCATCTAAAGCTACATTAGGCGTGGTTTAAATTTAACAGCACAGAGTTTAATTTAACAGTCTTACTGGAGGAGCAGTTTAGAAAAAGTGTTTGCTTTCTGTTGAACTGTATTTGCTAAATAGTATGTCTCATTGCCCAGTGTTTGTGATCCTGTTATAATGCATACATTCAAGACAAGAGTGTTCAGATCGCTTATGTTAGAGTTAAGAAATTCAGTTAATGTTAATATTTCAGCTATAATATTTCATTAACATAATTATTTGATTTTGTTTTATCCTTTTTAGGGCTGTCAAACGATTAAAAAAAATTTACTGCAATTAATCAGTTTTAATCACACTACTAAACCATAATAGAATACCATTTAATTAAATATTTTTGGATGTTTTCTACAGTTTCAAATCGATGACAGTTACAACACAGAAAACAAAGTGTACAGGGTTCAATTTAAATTATTTTGATTACAAATATTTGCACTGTAAAAATGATAAAAGAAATAGTATTTTTCAATTCACCTCATACAAGTACTGAAGTGCAATCTCTTTATCATGAAAGTGCAGTTTACAAATGCAGATTTTTTTGGTTACATAACTGCACTCTAAAACAAAACTATGTAAAACTTTAGAGCCTACAAGTCCATTCAGTCCTATTTCTTATTCAGCCAGTCGCTAAGACAAACAAGTTTGTTAACATTGACGGGAGATACTGCTTACTGTTTCTTATTTACAATGTCACCTGAAAGTGAGAACAGGTGTTCTCAAGGGACTTTTGTAGCCAGCATTGCAAGGTATTTACATGCCAGATATGCTAAACATTTGTATGCCCCTTCCATGCTCCGGCCACCATTCCAAAGGACATGCTTCCATGCTGATGATGCTTGTTTAAAAAAAAGAATGCGTCCATTAAATTTGTGACAGTACTCCTCTGGGTGAGAATTGTATGTCTTCTGCTCTGTTTTACTTGCATTCTGCATATATTTCATGTTATAGCAGTCTCGGAGGATGACCCAGCACATGTTTGTTTCAAAAATACTTTCACAGCAGATTTGACAAAATGCAAAGAAGGTACTGATGTAAGATTTCTGAAAATAGCTATAGCACTTGACCCAAGATTTAAGAGTCTGAAGTGCCGTCCAAAATCTGAGAGGGACGAGGTGTGGAGCATGCCTTTGGAGTGTAGCTCTTTTAAGACTTCTAATGTGGAAACTAGAGAACCCAAACCACCAAAAAAGAAAATCAACCATCTGCTGGAGGCATCTGACTCAGATGATGAAAATGAATATGCGTTGTCAAGCGGAACCCATCATCAGCATGGAAGCATGTCGTCTGGAATGGTAGTTGAAGCATGAAGGGACATATGAATCTTTAGTGCATCTGGCACGTAAATATCTAGCAACGTCAGCTACAACAGTGCCTTTTGAACGCCTGTTCTCACTTTCAGGTGACATTGTAAACAAGAAGCAGGCAGCATTATCTCCTGCAAATTGTACCCAGCCTTGTTTGTCTGAGTGATTGGCTGACCAAGTAGTAGGACTGGGTGGACTTTGTAGGCTCTAAAGTTTTACATTGTTTTATTTTTGAATGCAGATTTTTTTGTATGTAATTCTACATTTGTAAGTTCAATTTCCGTGATAAAGAGATTGCACTGCAGTAATTGTATGAGGTGAATTGAAAAATACATGTTGTTTTTTACAGTGCAAATATTTGTAAAAAAAAAATAGAGCACTGTACATTTTGTATTCTGTGTTGTAATTGAAATTAGTATATTTGAAAATGTAGTAAACATCCAAAAATATTTAAAATAAATGGTATTCTATTGTTTAACAGCGAGATTAATCACGATTAATTTTTTTAATCGTGCAATTAATCGCAATTCATTTCTTTAATCGCTTGACAGCCCCCTCAAAAAAGAAAATTTAGTGTTTCAGTAAGCAGTCAAAACAACCCTACCTGCATTTGTGTGAATTCGTAATCCCCCACATCTGGAGAGGCTTTCTTTAAACAATATAAAATAAAATAAAATCACCTCTTATTTGTAACCAATGAACAGGCCTGAGCAAAGAGAAACCTCAGCCCAATGATACTTTGTGGGTAAAGATATAAATTATAAAAAATAGGGGCTTTGGCCAGAAGTGCCCTCATATCCATAGCTATAACGAAATATGCTAAAATATATGTTCTGGTAAAATTGAATAAGAATTTGGAAAATATGTAAATGAACCTAATTAATTGTCCTTCAAGAGACTCAGTCCATGGGTATTTACTTTTCCCAAAATGTTGTCATATGAATCTGCAAAGTAGAATGCATTATGTAAAAATGCTTGCACAAAATCCTGTTGAGCTGCCATTAACCAATCTATAAGTAAACTGGAAACTAGTGTGTGGATAATTTCTAATGAAAGATTATCTGTATTTGGGAGTTTTCTACTCTAACCAGAAATTGACTGGGGGCTTTCTATCCCAAACCAGCAGGACTACTTGTGGAGGTAAATAGTCTATTTTTTCCCTGTCATTAGTGGTTCTGTTTGAGGCTTGTAAGTAGTAGTCTCATTCACTAAAGATACTTATGATCTGTAATTTTGCCTCAGGGCGGGGGCAAATCCTGCATGACTTATTCACGCATGTAGTCTTATTTGCTTATGTGGAACTACTCGCATAAGACGATCAGTGTTTGGCTCTTGAAATCTCATGGTACTGACCTAGCCCAGCTCTGCTTTGCTTTTAAACTAGATGAGATCAGACATATTCAGAGTAGCACAGAAATGTCTGTTTAAAGAGAAACTGTCAACTTTAAAATTATACTACAGTCTCATTTTTTCCCTAATATTGTTGTAACACCTAAAATATTATAAGTGAAAGAAATTACAGGAACTGTTCTTTAGTTTATGTTGATTTGAAAGCACTTCATGTTTTGTCATTTTCACTGTTTTCTCTGTATAGCCAGATACTATTTTTTTCCCCTGCTTATATGTATCTTTCACCACGGAAGAGGAGAGAAAAATGTATTTTTTTGAAAATTATTATAAAACTGCAAAGTTGGCAAACGGTACTTAAATGGGTATAGTCCTTGAAATTACTTTTAATTTTTTAAAGTGATTAGATTACATTGACTAGATGTAAAGCATCCAGCAATTGACTCAATACCAACATTGTTATTCCTGTATTTATTTTATCACAAGATGCATTTATACTTTGGTTATATATTATTTGAGTTTTCTTACCCCGTTAGCTTTAAAATGTTATAAACTGCACTATGGGTAACAAGTTTAAAAATTATGAAGGTTATTGCTGTAGTAAAATGGTGAAGAACAATTTGACTTTACCCTTTACCCCTTTGACTTAAAGGGCCATTGGAAAATATATATGTTCATTTTCAGGTTTGCAGTTAATTGTTTTTGAAAGGTTTTACAAATACTGTGGCTCTAGGGTCACAGGCAGCAGATGAGCATTAAGCTCTCATTATTTAAAAAAGACAAAAAAATTATTTTGTTAAAAGTTCATAAAAATTGTCATAAAATAGTGAGATTTAACATTTATATTTTGTGAAACTGAATTTTTAACTTTTTATTTAAGATGTGATTTTTTCGAATTGTGTGTTGAGTACTTTAAAAGGATAGCTGAGTTAAAAAACATTTTAAAACAAATTCCCCTATTTTCAGCTGTTAGCAGTTGGAGTAAGTTAGAGCAGTCTTGTGGTTTCTCCATCTGTTCTGTGGATCAGCTCTACATAGAGCTGCAATAAAAGCAAAGCCACCTGTATGTACCTGATCAGCCAGACCATAGAATGTAGCCGAATGGGTGGTGGGGTAGGTATGTCTATCATATACATGCATATACACACATTTAACTTTTTGTAATTTGTTAATACAAATAAATGTCAAAATATATGTACCAAAAACTTTAAAAAACCTCATGTCACTAAAATTTTAAATACTTTTAATGTTAAAATATTAAATTTTCTATTGATTTTTAGGTTCTCTGTTATTTTAAAAACATAAATCTGAATTTGGGGCCTAAATTGACCTGATGGCATACTTTAAGTCTGTCATGCAGTCAGTCTAAAACTAACACAGTATTTCATATGCTTTGAGCTTAGTGGTTATAATTGGGTTCTAATACAGGGGTCGGCAACATTCGGCACGCGGCTCGCCAGGGTAAGCACCCTAGCGGGCCGGGCCAGTTTATTTACTTGCTGACGCGGCAGGTTCGGCCGATCGCGGCCACCACTCGCCGCGGTTCGCCGTCCCGGGCCATTGGGGGCAGCGGGAAGCGGTGCGGGCCGAGGTGGTGAGTTCTGGCCTTAAGGGTAGGTAAGAGCGTTTATCAGCTTATCACTTCATCTAACTGGGCCCGTTAGTATTTTGTAATTTTACATTTTAAGTGATTTAAAGTAGCAGCGTTGTGCAGTTTAATGACAAATCTGACCGACTTTAAAATTGTTATAATACCATAGGGAATTTACATTAGATTCTAAATACCTCTTATCAAAACAATGTATTGTTCTGTCTAAAAAAAAAACTTTCTAAAAATCCTTTTATCAGTGATAGTGTACACACAAAGTTGAAAGGTCTCTGGAACAAAGATTTTTAACCCACCCACCCCCCAAATTAATAGGCAAACATACCTTTTTTTCTTTTGAGGGGATATTGCATAGAGTAGAGCAGGGGTCGGCAACGTTTGGCACGCAGCTCACCAGGGTAAGCACCCTGGCGGGCCGGGCCAGTTTATTTACCTGCTGACGCGGCAGGTTCGGCTGATCGTGGCCCCCACTGGCTGTGGTTCGCTGTCCCGGGCCAATGGGGGCGGCGGAAAGCCGTGGCCAGCACATCCCTCGCCCGCGCTGCTTCCCGCCGCCCCCATTAGCCCGGGACGGCGAACCATGGCCAGTGGGGGCTGCAATCGGCCGAACTTGCCTGCATGCTCGGGGTTCAGCTGATCGCCATATTTGGGGTCGGGAAGGAATTTTCCTCCAGGGTAGATTGGCAGAGGCCCTGGAGGTTTTTCACCTTCCTCCGCAGCCTGGGGCAGGGGTCGCTTGCTGGAGGATTCTCTGCGACTTGAAGTCTTTAAATCATGATTTGGGGACTTCAACAGCTGAGTCAAGGGAGAGAATTATTCCAGGAGTGGGTGGGTCAGCTTTTGTGGCCTGCATCATGCGGGAGGTCAGACTAGATGATCATAATGGTCCCTTCTGACCTTAAAGTCTATGAGTCAGCAGGTAAATAAACTGGCCCGGCCCGCCAGGGTGCTTACCCTGGGGAGCCCCGTGCCAAACGTTGCCGACCCCTGGAGTAGAGAGTAGGAATCACTTAATAGTAATTTAAAATCACAAGTCTTCTTATAAAGTGTATGACTGGCTGAAACTTGGTGTGTTGATCTTACACCTCTTGGTATCAACCCTAATCTGGAGGGACTACTTTGAGAGGAGAGAGGATAGTTCAGTCTCTGTGTTGATTGGATCCACATCATATGTGCATGCCGTGGTGGCTTAGTTGTGTATAACCAACTCAGTTCATATAATATTAGTCAAATTGTGCCATGTATGTGTACACGAGCCACCTAGTGTCTTGTTCATCATGCGATAGTGAATATTGCTATTAAGCCGTTTTGTATCAGTTAGTACTAGGGCTGTCAATTAATCGCAGTTAACCTACGCGATTAACTCAAAAATTAATCGCAGTTTTAATCGCACTGTTAAACAATAGAATACCAATTGACATTTATGAAATATTTTGGATATTCTTCAACGTTTTCATATATATTGTATTCTGTGTTGTAAATGAAATCAAAGTGTATAATATTTTTGATTACAAATATTTGCAGTGTAAAAATGACAAAAGAAATAGTATTTTTCCATTCCCCCCATAGAATCACTGTAGTGCAATCTCTTGGTCATAAAAGTGCAACTTACAAATGTAGGTTTTTTGTTTTGTTACATAACTGCCATGCAAATGCCTGTTTTCACTTTCTGGTGACATTGTAAATAAGAACAGGGAAGCATTTATCTCCTGAAAATGTAAACAAACTTGTTTGTCTTAGCAATTATGAACAAGAAGTAGGACAGAGTGGACTTGCAGGCTCTAAAATTTTACATTGTTTTATTTTTGAATGCAGTTTTTTTGTACATAATTCTACATTTGTAAGTTCAACTTTCATGATAAAGAGATTGCACTACAGTACTTGTATTAGATGAATTGAAAAATACTGTTTCTTTTGTTTATCATTTTTACAGTGCAAATACTTGCAATCAAAAATAAATATAAAATGAGCACTGTACACTTTGTATTCTGTGTTGTAATATAAATCAATATATTTGAAAATGTAGAAAGCATCCAAAAATATTTAAATGGTATTCTATTATTGTTTAACAGTGCAATTAATCACGATTAATTTTTTCAATCGCTTGACAGCCCTAGTTAGAACCAGTTACCCAAGATAAAAGGCCTTATCACTTTAACTTCCAGCACCTCTGTTGCTTACATCAACAAAATATTTTGGTCTGAAGCTGGTAATGGTCTCAATGAACACGTAATAGGTATGATTATGGTGCTTCTTCGGGATCAGTTCTTCCACAAGCGCCTTTATTTTCTGACTGTCATCTTACCACCTTTCCTGATATCAGAAG
Organism: Terrapene triunguis; assembly: GCF_002925995.2. Taxonomy (NCBI): domain Eukaryota; kingdom Metazoa; phylum Chordata; order Testudines; family Emydidae; genus Terrapene; species Terrapene triunguis. The sequence goes on from NW_020698242.1 coordinate 8,868,957, forward strand.
AAATGTGGGAACATAGACTTGTACGTTAATTTTCCAACAAACTTTCATTCCATTAATTTTGGCAAGATTTATTTTCTTTACCAAAAGAGTTAAGTCAAATAACTTATATTGCTGTATCATAAGTGAACTTACATTAAAATTTAGCTTTACACATACGGAATATCATTAGAATATTGTTACAATAGTTTATTTATAGGCATTTTGAGACTAAAATCCCCATTCTTAAATTATCCTTTGCTATTTCATTCTTGTTTCAAAATGACTGCAAGATTTTTAATAAATCTGTACTACTATTCTTCCACCAGGTGGGAGCAGAGACGCATTTCATAATGGGTGTGTTTGTAATGTAACAAAATAACAATATGATTATATTCCGTTTTCTTTAGCAGCTTGGATTTTGATAACTGTTTTTCAAAGGGAAGAGTTCACAGTAGAAATTACTCTCCAGTCAAAAGGAGACTGCCTTTAATAACAGCTGGCTTAATTGTAATAAAGTGATTGTTGTAATATAGAGCGCTTCTGTGTGAATACTGGCCATTCAACTGAGAATCTAAATACCTCATTAAAACTTGTAATCACTGTGGCTTTCTGATCTTATGGGAAAAGATAATTACTAATCTTGATTATTGGCTGTAAGTGCTGAAGAACATTTTAAAACTTTGGATGTGAAATACATTAAAGTGCTATTGGGGGGGGTTGTATAAGTACATACAAATGTGTGTAAAATATTAAAAGAATTTCATTTTATTTTTTTGAATTAATTCCCTTTACCTAGCTCTGCTGTGTTCCATTTCAGGTCCTGATTCTCTTCTCCCTAGGTGGACATAACTGTATACTAATTCTGTCAAACTTTTATTTCGGTCTTGTCATCTGAGTTCCCCAGGAAGCTCTGAGAACATCCCTCTCCCCCCATCTTGTGGTTCAAACATAGGACTAGGAATCAGGAAATCTGGGGTCTGTTTCTAACATTATCATAGATACGTGTGTGACCTTGGTCAGGTCACTTTTTTGTGCCTCAGTTTCACCAACTGTTAAATGGGGACTTAACCTCACAAATCACCTGTGAGGTCTAACTTAAAGTTTGTAAAGTATTTTTACCTCAGATAGAAGGTGCTGTAGTAGTGCCAGAGAATCATTGCATAATCTTTTAGGGCCTTTGTGATTTTAACTCTCTGCCTTCTAGAAGAAGGTTCTATAAAGCTCAAACATGCCGCTTGTTGAGTGAAGTAATTAATTTTGCTCCAAGGGCTGACACGGGCACAGCAACTGCCAGCCTAGGGACACAAGACTCAGGACTAGAAATGAAGGATGGCAGAGTTAGGCCAGTGGGATGCCTTGGAAATATGAAATTGAAATATGTTTTCATATCACACCATTGTAGACATTGGTTTAATTTTAGGGTTGCTCACAATTGTGGTCCTGCTGGGACTCTTTGTCCACCTGAAAAGTATTTGCCATTGAAACTTTCAATATTCTTCAACTCGGGGTTATAGTTAATCATAAGCTGTAGTAAAATCATTATTTAGTGGTTTTTTTTTTAAATTAAAAAATGGAATGCTAACTCTACCTAGATAGCGTCGATTAACTTATTTTGGATGGATAGAGGATATCCACTCTGTTTTAAAGTGTCTATTTCTTTTTTTTGCTAGTATGTTAAGCTTTGAACTTGACCTCTTTTTTAAAGGATGGTATTGATTAGAGAGAATTAGAAATAGACACATGTGAATACTTGATAAATTTTCCAGCAATTGGATTGAAATCATAACAAGATTCTCAAAACTACATGTTTTAAAAACATACTCTGAAACACAAGTGGAATTTATTTGTCTAGATCAGTGGTTCTCAATTTTTTTTTAATGCCATGACCCTATGTTAGAACATAAAAATTGCCAGTAATCTCCCACCTATTTAGTCATAAAGAAAGGGGAAGAGAGTGTTTGTAAACCCACTTCTTCCTGGCCGCACCTCCTTCAGGTTAAAGCAGAGTGTTTTTTATTTCCTGGAGATGTTCTAGATCTAAACATTGTTTCCAAAACCAACTTCATGGCCACCAGGGGATGCTAAAGATCCTAGCATTACTGGTTGTTTCTTCAGTTTACTTCTCACTGTAAGAAAAACAAATAAAAATTAAGTTTAATTTATGTTTAAAGAAGATAATGGTGAGGAATGAAATAAACATTTTTCACAAATTCCAAACTTCAGTATTGATTGTTGTTAGAATGGAACATTCTAGGACAGAGTCTTAGTTTAGCTTTTATATAAACTGAAAGTGTTTAGAGAATATCAGGAAGCATTTTTCCTAATTTACTACTTTGAAACTTTCTGTGTTTTAATCTGATGTAGAAGAGAGGTGATATATTATCAGAATGGCAATTTCTTTTTAAGTATGGAAAGGTACTTTTTGAAGTGCAAATTGTTGATTTATAATAGATAAAATTCATAGAGACTTGTACCAGTAATTTTAAGGTACAACTTAAGAAAGCTTTAAGGGGAAGATAATGTGTTTAGCAAACACACTTAAATTAAATATTTAATCTGTTAACTATATGTTTTGAAAAGCTTAAACATTTATAAATCATGCAGCATCAAAGTGTGATATATTTATACTTCCTTTTATTCCCAATAAAATATTTTTATATGATGATGTCTAAACTTTAAAAGCTAAAATCTTTCCTTCTAAACAATTTTTAGGGACCTTTCTGTTTCCTGCTGCCTCTTAATATAATTGTTAATTGGATTGTTGAAAGATTTAACTGTTCGGTAGTTTCCAGTATGTATTGTTATGATATGAACTAACTTGGTGGTGAAAGTACTAAATTAAAATAGTAAAGAATAGTATTACCAATGGGGCACTGGATTTTATTTGTGGTTCTGCCACTTACCTGTTGTGTGATTTTTGGGTCACTTCACCTCTTTGTGCTTTCATTTCTCCTCTCACCCTTTGTCTCTCTCGTCTATTTAGATATGATTGCTGTGAACGTGTTAGGTCTGATCTGCATTAAAAAGTTAGGTCGACTCAGCTATGTCACTCAGGGATGTGAATAATTCACAACACATAGGCCTGGTCTACACTAGGAGGTTATGTCGAATTTAGCAGCGTTAACTCAAATTAACCCTGCACCCGTCCACACAACGAAGCTATTTATTTCGACATAGAGGTCTCTTTAAATCGATTTCTGTACTCCTCCCCGACGAGGGGAGCAGCGCTAAATTCGACATGGCCATGTCGAATTAGGGTAGGTGTGGATGGAATTCGACGCTAATAGCTCCGGGAGCTATCCCACAGTGCACCACTCTGTTGACGCTCTGGACAGCAGTCCGAGCTCGGATGCTCTGACCAGCCACACAGGAAAAGCCCCGGAAAAATTTGAATTCCTTTTCCTGTCTGGCCAGTTTGAATCTCATTTCCTGTTTGGACATCGTGGCGAGCTCAGCAGCACTGGCAACGATGCAGAGCTCTCCAGGAGAGGTGACCATGCAATCGCAGAATAGAAAGAGGGCCCCAGCATGGACTGATCGGGAAGTCTTGGATCTGATCGCTGTGTGGGGCGATGAGTCTGTGCTTTCGGAGCTGCGATCGAAAAAACGGAATGCGAAGATCTACAAGAAGATCTCCAAAGCCATGAAGGAGAGAGGATACAGCCGGGATGCAACGCAGTGCCGCGTGAAAATCAAGGAGCTGAGACACGGCTACCAGAAGACCAAAGAGTCAAACGGACGCTCCGGATCCCAGCCCCAGACATGCCGTTTCTACAAGGCACTGCATTCCATTCTAGGTGCGGCCGTCCCCACTACCCCACCACTGTCGGTGTACTCTGATGATGGGGTATTGTCCACGGCCGCTTCCTCGGAGATGTTCGCGGACGGGGAAGGTGAGGAAGGAGATGAGGATGACGAGGCAGTCGACAGCGCTTTCAATGCTGATTTCCCCGACAGCCAGGATCTCTTCATCACCCTCACGGAGATCCCCTACCAACCCTCCCAAGGCGGTAACCCAGACCGTGAATCAGGGGAAACATCAGTAGGTAAGTGTTTTAAACATTTATTTTGAACAGAATAGGAATGGTATCTTAACAATGGGTTTCTCATGATTAGTTTGCCCTAGGCGCTTTAGTTTCTAGTCCTTGCCAGTGCAGCTACTGGAAAATTCTGTCAATATGTCCGGGGATAGAGCAGAAATCCTCCTGGGACATCTCCACGAAGGTCTCCTGGAGGTATTGTGAAAGCCTTTGCATCAGGTTCCTGGGGAGAGCGGCCTTATTGCGTCCTCCATGGTAGGAAACTTTTCCGCGCCAGGCTAGCAGCAAGTACTCCGGCATCATTGCCTCGCAAAGCACGGCAGCATACGGCCCTGGTGCTTGCTGGCATTCACGCAGCATGCGGTCTTTCCCGGTCTCCGAAATCCTCATCAGAGTGATATCACTCATGGTGACCTGCTTTGAATTAGGGGAATGTTAGTATTGGGACTGATTGCCTGTTCCTTTACATAACTGTAACCAGCCGTTTACAGCCACGCGGTGGAGGCGTGACGGGGCAGCATGCAGGGATCTTTCCCGGGGACAGCCGCGAGGGGGGTGGGACAGGGGCAGAGTTCATGCTGGCCGGATTGCCGGCAGCAGGAACTGGCCAACGCTAGGAGCATTGCTTGGAATGTCAAAGGAGGGCACTGCTATAAATTAAGCTTTAAGCAGCCAAAAGTCTACGGCTTACCATGTCCGCCTGCTAGCCGAATTCCGTTGTCCGGCCCCGCTTGTGTGATCTGTACAGCAAGATCCCAGGCACTCAATAGGAAGGCCGAAAATTCGACCTTGTACTGAGTGCGCATGTGATAGGTGCTGTGCATGGTCTTGTTCACAGAGAGAGACTATATTCATTGTTTGCAAAACTGTATCTTTCTGAGGAAGTCACTCCCTTTTTCCCATCCCACAGCTGCGAGTGTCTCCCGAGCTACCCCGGCATCCCGCTCCCAGAGGCTGGCGCAGATCAGGCGACGAAAGAGAAGGACACGGGACGAGATGTTCTCAGAACTTATGGGCTGCTCCCGAGCCGAGGCGGCCCAGCAGACCCAGTAGAGGGAGAACATGTCGCAATACCAGCGATCACACAGTGAACGGGAGGAGAGGTGGCGGCAGGAAGACCAGCAGGCGACTCAAACGCTGCTTGGACTAATGAGGGAGCAAACGGACACGCTCCGGCACCTTGTAGATGTTCTGCAGGACCGGAGGCAGGAGGACAGAGACCCGCTGCAGTCTCTCTCTAACCGCCCCCCCACCCCCAAAGTCCCATCCCCCCCCACCCAAAGTCCCAAGAAGGAGGGGCGGCAGGGGCCGTTAAAACAGTCACTCCACCCCTGCAGACTGCTCAAGTAACAGAAGGCTCTCATTCCCAAAGATCTGATAAGTCCTTTCCTTCAGTCCAAAAGCACCTCACCCAAGCCCCCGTCCCAGTTTCATCCCCTAACTGTGGTGTTAATAAAAAATACGTTTCTGTTAATTACTGTTTCCATCATGTTCTTTTAGAGAACAGTGTGTTTGAAGGGGGGGAAGGGGGTTGGTAATTGGAGAGGACGGTCACCTTTACCAGGGTACAGACACGGGGGCAGGTTCAGCAGAAGGTCTCACACACATTGCAGTCACTAGGCACCCTGGTCAGTCTGGGAGGTGGTTTTCATGTTCGGTGTGGGGGGGGGGGGGGGCTATGTGAGTTTGTGGCGGGGGAGAGCGGTTACAGATCTTATGCAGTGGTCCTTAGCCTGGATGACAGAGCCACGCAGCAGGGGATCTGTAACCGCCTTCCCCCGCCACAAAGTCACATAGCCCCCACACACAGAGTCCCGAAAAGGAGGGGTGGCAGGCTCCGTTGAAACAACCAGTCCACCACTGCGGACCGCTTTAGGAGCAGGAGCCTGTCATTCCTCGAGTTTAGAAGCGTCCTTTCCATCCCATCACTACACCCGCTCCCCACCACAGTCTGCTTCCCAGTTTCAACTCTTTACCACGAAAGCCTTAATAAAGAAAACGGTGTTAATGAACAAAGTTTCATTTATTTTATTTTTAAAGGTGTGTTGGAAGGGGGGGAAGGGGGTTGGTAACTGGAGAGGATAGTCAACATTAACTGGGTAAAGAAACGGGGGCAGCTTCACCTTCTGAATAAACAAACTTAATAGTCACAGGTTACCCTGCTCACTCTGGAAGCTAACTTTCAAAGCTTCCTGGATGCACAGCGCGTCCCGCTGGGCTCTTCTAATCGCCCGGCTGTCTGGCTGGGCGTAATCAGCAGCCAGGCGATTTGCCTCAACCTCCCATCCCGCCATAAACGTCTCCTCCTTGCTCTCACAGAGATTGTGGAGCACACGGTAAGCTGCAATAACAATGGGGATATTGGTTTCGCTGAGATCAGAGCGAGTCAGTAAGCTTCTCCATCTCCCCTTCAGACGTCCAAAAGCACACTCCACCACCATTCTGCACTTGCTCAGCCGGTAGTTGAAGAGTTCTTTTTCACTGTCCAGGGCGCCTGTATAGGGCTTCATGAGCCAGGGCATTAGCGGGTAGGCTGGGTCCCCGAGGATGACTGTAGGCATCTCCACATCCCCAAGAGTTATTTTGTGGTCCGGGAAGTAAATACCTTCCTGCAGCCATCTAAACAGACCAGAGTTCCTGAAAACGCGAGCATCATGAACCTTGCCCGGCCATCCGACGTTGATGTTGGTAAAACGTCCCGTATGGTCCACCAGTGCATGCAGCACCATTGAAAAGTAGCCCTTTCGGTTAATGTACTGGCTGGCCTGGTGGGCCAGTCCCAGGATAGGGATGTGAGTTCCATCTATAGCCCCACCGCAGTTTGGGACTCCCATCGCAGCGAAGCCATCTATGATCACCTGCACGTTTCCCAGGGTCACTACCTTTAAGAGCAGTAGCTCAACGATTGCATTGGCTACTTGCATCACAGCAACCCCTACGGTAGATTTGCCCACTCCAAAGTGATTCGCGACTGACCGGTAGCTGTCTGGCGTTGCAAGCTTCCAGAGGGCTATGGCCACTCGCTTCTGGACACTCAGGGCTGCTCGCATCCGGGTGTCCTTATGCTTCAGGGCAGGGGACAGCAACTCACAAAGTTCCAGGAATGTTCCCTTACGCATCCGAAAGTTTCGCAGCCACTGATTCATCCCAGACCTGCAGCACTATGCGGTCCCACCAGTCCGTGCTTGTTTCCCGGGCCCAGAATCGCCATTCCACAGCATCAACATGACCCATTGCCACCATGATGTCCACGGCGCGGGGTCCCGTGCTTTGTGACAGGTCTGTGCCACTCTCAGACTTCATGTCCTCACCGCGCTGCCTTAGCCGCCTCGCCCGATTTCTCAGCATCTGCCTCTGAAAAAGGTGGATAATAAGGTGCGAGGTGTTCACAACAGCCATAACTGCAGCGATGATCGCAGCAGGCTCCATGCTCGCAGTGCTGTGGCTTCCGCGCTGTCAATCACCAGAAAAGTGCGTGAACTGATTGCCCGCCGGCGCTTTCACGGAGGGAGGGCAGGAGTGACGGTTGAATGACGACAGTTACCCAAAACCACCCTCGACACATTTTTTGCCTCAGCAGGCATTGGGGGCTCGACCCAGAATTCCAATGGGCTGTGGGAACTGTGGAATAGCTGCCCACAGTGCACTGCTTCCAATGTCGACGCTTGCCCCGTTAGTGTGGACTCACAGAGTCGAATTACTGTCCTTAGTGTGGATACACACGTTCGACTTTGTAATATTGGTTCCACAAATTCGCTTTAAGTAAAATCGAACTACTCTCGTAGTGTAGACATACCCAGAGAGACCTAATTGTTCCTGGTGTAGACAGCGTTAGGTTGATGGAAAAATTCATCTGTTGACTTAGCTACTGCCTCTTGTGGAGGTAATTACCAATGCTAATGGGAGAACCCCTCCCATTGGCATAGGTAGCATCTACACTGAACTTCTGCAGTGTCACAGCTGCAGCATTTCAAGTCACTCTCTTGTGTTTATACAGAGCCTAGCATAATGTGGCCCCAATCTTATTAGGACCCAGATGCTTCTGTAATAAAAGTAGTAATAATCCACTCTTGTTATAAAGGTACACTATTTGCTTAAGCTCCACATTTCACCTATCTTGTAAATTTGTTGTGGGGTGCAGTGCAGGTTCTAAACATCTCATCAGATTTTGAAAAGAGGCCCACACCTAATGGTTCCTGTGTAGGTACTGAAATAAATGGCTATATTTACAAAAGTGCTCATCCCCTGTTTTGTCACTTTCGCAAAAGTGATCGCCTTATTTTGAAGCCTAAATGGAAGCTGAGCAGTTTTGAAGATCTTGGCCCCATTTTTAAAACGTAGGGGACAAGAGACACAGATGGGTATTTATGTAAATCAATGTGTTGTGCTTCCTTTGAAACAGCCAGTAACTAACATGCATTATGTTAATATCAGTCCATGCTGGTGCACAAAGATATTTTGGGTACAAAATTGTGTACATTGAAACTTCTAAACTGAAACAACTGTCAATTTCAGTTCCATTCAAACTAAGAGAGAAGTTTGCTAAATGTTCAATAAAATTGGCTAAATATCCAATAAAATTGGTTGCAGAGGATTACAACTAATGGAGATTTATATATTTTTTAAAAAAAATATATATATGCATACTGAAGTCTTGTCATTGTTTTATAAGATCATAGGAGTAGGAAAAGCCTTATTAAAGATTTGATATTAATCCTCAACCAAACTGGAGATAATCTTTCACTGAAAAGGATGTATCTGATATTATACTGTTATGCTGAGGAGTACTGCAGACTGCATCTTTGAGGTTGGATGTGAACGGACCCTTTAATTAATATAACTTTCAAGAATGAATTAATCAGAAGCCACCAATCTAAGCGATAAGGGGGTTGTGAACTTTCTCTGGAATTTGGGCTAAGTGGATGCAGGGCTTTTTTTTGTTTTTGTTTTTTGGAGCATTGGGGGTGTGTGTGTGTGTGTGTGTGTGTGTGGGGGTGTGTACGCACGCAGAGGCAAAAAAAGCAAGAAAGCTGGTGAGCATAGTGTAATCCTTGAAAAACCTTGAGAGTATGCTTTTGGGTCTGTTGGCTAAAGAGGCTTGCAGCTGTAAGCTAAGAAACTGCTTCTTTTGTTCTTGAGTCTTTCTGAATTCAAAGAAGCGGGACATGTACATTATTTGCATCTGAGAAAATACCAGACTCCATCAATTTCTACATCCAACTGGAACATCCATAGGGCCCTAAACTTTGACTAGCTGTGTGGGTCAAAAAGGGGCAACTGTACTTTAAATTTAGCCAAAAACAGGCTTTGAGGTAGAAAAATTTGTTGTTGATAGGAATTGAGAGGGGTGATTTGCATTGTATAGCTGAATTAACTTGGTGTTTGCTAGTTACCTTGTACATTTCCTTGATGCTAAACTTACTATTTTTAATTCTGCAGAATTACTGGAGAATGTAAAATTAATACATAAACCAGTATCTTTGCAACCACGAGGGCTGATCAATAAAGGAAACTGGTGCTATATCAACGCTGTATCCTTACCTTGGGGAAATGAAATCTAATTTAAATTCATTAATTTGTATAGTATGGTAATCGTCAGTGTTATCTAGAATACACAATAGACCTGCAGCATTAGATTGACAGTGGTTCTAATTAGCTGCATTAACTGTCTGAATTACCAGTATTGCATACAATTAAAAAAAATTTGTACACTTAAACTATGACTATAGTATGTTGCAAAAGTCCTTACGGTTGTATACCAAAAGTAATAGTGGGTTCTTCTTTGAGGCGTGTCCCTGTGGGTGCTCCACTGCAGGTGTTGGTGCGTCCCCGTGCCTTTGATCGGAGAATTTCAGCAGCAGTGCTCGTCTGGGTTGCGCATGCATTCTCCCCATCTCGTGCTGTTGTTGGCGCCTATCTAGTGCCACGAGACCCGACCATCCTCAGTTCTTTCTCAACTGTCCTTGACCTGAGACGAAGCTCCCAGCAGTGTTAAGACTGATAGCTGTACTTAGAATTTAGAATAGTTTAGAGTAGTCTTTAGTACCCTACTTAGGTTTTCCCCCGTTTATATTCTTTTCCCCGTTTATATATCCACTTCACCTCTGGCCCCTCCATTCTCTAGTGAGGAAGAAGATACTGAAGAGGAGGGTGCCTTCTCATCTCAGAACTCCTCTCCCATTCAATCTACTGCAGCTCTGGGTCCACCTGTACAGTCTTAAAATCTATCACAGGTTTGACACCCCCCATGGATGCCACCGCTTATGCCATTCCCCACTTTGTGGCCCTCCTGGCAACCCTGGGTCGCATACAGGAGATAGTACCCCAGACTCCTCCACAACCCCCAGTTGCTCCACCTTCAGAACCCCTTGAGGAGAGTGTTGAACAGGAGGAAGCCTGGGATCAGGATACATCTCCAACATTCTTCCTTGTCCCTGGACAAGGCCATAATGCCACTGCCACCTACATTTGCCAACAATTTTAAAATCTTTCAAGAACTCTAAAAGAATCACTGATACAAACGATTGGACATTCTCCCTATAGCCTCCTCATCTAAAATTGCGCTTCTCATAAATGACACATTCGTGCAGCCAGCCAAAAGCATACGGCAAATCCCGACTATGATACCGCCCGCCTGCAAGTGACCAGATAAGTACTACATTTCCCCCTACTGGACTAGACTTCTTATTTTCTCACCCTGCACCGAATTCAGTACCCAGATCCACTCCTTACGACAAAGAATGGAAATGTTTGGATCTTTTTGGCTGCAGGGCCTATTCATATGGCACTCATCAGTTCCGGATTGCCAATTATGCTGCCCTAATAGCAAAATATAACCACACAAATTATTCCAAACTTGCTGAATTTATTTACATCATACTGGAGAACAAAAGAGACCAATTTAAGTCCATAATTTTGGAGGGCCAACTCCTATCCAGAACCGCCTCTAGATGCAGCCAATACAGCAGCAAGCTTCATGGACACTGCCATAGGTATGTGCCAGGTTTCATGGCTCCATTGGTCTGGCTTCTCAAGGGAGGTTCAATCCACTGCCAAGGACCTCCCATTCAATGCCAGAAGCTGTCGATGGCAAAAACTGATGAATCACTTCATACCCTGAAAGACTCAAGGGTGATGCTCCGGTCCCTGAGTATATACACCCCACGTCAAAAAGAAAACAGGGTAAATACTACCCCACACAGCACGCAAGGTCTGGCCCGTGCGCCTCACTACAGAGGCACTATGACATGCAACGGCAAAGACAGAAGTCTCCAAAGCATCGCCAACCTCCAGCCCAATCATCGACATCCCACCCGCCCTCTGCAAAACAACAATTTTGAGGGTTTGGTCAAGGACTCAAAAGACCTCCCCCATTCTTCAGTGCTGACGCCATCATTAACCATCCCCTGTTTTGGATACCGGTTGACCCCTTTCTACCCAGCGTGGCAATCCATCACCATGGACAAATGGGTTCTGGAGATAATCCATTCAGGCTATACAATACCATTCATCTCTATCTCCTCCACCCATCCTCCCTCCTAATCCCTCTTCAGGGACCCCTCTCATGAACACCTATGGCAAGAAGTAAACCACCTCCTACATCTGGGCACTGTGGAACATATACCATCACAACACAGAAGAGGAAGGGCTTTAAGTCTCACTACTTTTTAACCCAGAAAGAGAACGGAACATGGAGGCCTAGCTTAGACCTCAGAAAACGCAACACATTTGTAAGGGTCCAATGGTTCAGGATGGTCACATTAGCAACAATAATACCAACACTGGAGTGGGGGGACTGGTTTTCAGCCCTTGACCTCCAAGATGCCTATTTTCATGTAACCATATATCTCGCGCACAGGAGGTTCCTCAAGTTTACTCTGGGCACAGAACATTATCAATACAAATTTCTGCCATTTGGCCTGTCGAAAGTACTTTGGTTTTTTTCCAAAGTGCTTGTGGTAGTGGTGTGACACACCTCCACAAACTCCACAGACAGGGAGTGACAGTTTTTCCCTATCTGGACAATTGTCTGTTAAAGGCAAATGCCATAGACACTACGCAGATGACAATCACACTTTTCGCACAGCTGGGACGACAAATCAACATACAAAAATCAGTACTAACACCCGTGCAGAAACTGGACTTCATCAGGGCGCATCTTGACACTTTAGAGGCAAAAGTGTCACTACCAGCGACCAGATTTCTCACTACAGATATCGGCATGGACTTGCCTCCAACTACTAAGCCATATGGTGGCAACCACATTCGTGATACGACGCGCATCTTCACATGCGCTGCCTTCAGGGCTGGCTAAGAACGGTCTACATACCACACAGACACAGCCTAAACAGACGCCTCATAATGCCATTCAGAGTCAAAGACTCGCTACGCTGGTGGACGCAATCCAACAATGTGGGAGTTCCTTTCACACAGACTTCCACCTTCATTGATTCTCACAACCAACGCCTCCTTGACTATTATGTCTGCCCAACCAGTGGGAGAGTTAGGAGTCCTCATGGCACATTTATCTTATACTTTCTTCTTCAAAGATAAGGTCACCCTAAGACCTCATCCTAAATTTTTACCTAAAGTGCCCTCCTCTTTTCACCTGAGTCAACCAATCCATCTTCCCTCATTCTTCCCCAAACCTCATGGGAGTAAACCGGAGTCAGTATTACACACGCCTTAGCGTTCCACCTTGAGAGAACCAAGACCTTCAGAAAGTCACCAAAACCTCAGTTACTGCACAGGGTGAATAATCTTCTTTTCTTCGAGGAGCATTCCTGTGGGTGCTCCACTTCAGGTGACTGGCGAGCAGTGCCCCTCAGTGGACGGAAGGGGCTTTGGAGTTGCATGAGTAATTGATAATACTCTAAGTCCTACCAATGCATCCAATCTTGAGCTCTGATCTGTCGCATAGTGTTTTGTAAAGGTGTTCATGGACGCCCAGGTGGGTGCTTTATATATGTTCATGATGGGCACACTATTGAGAAAAGCTGCTGAGATTGATAATGGCCTGGCAGAGTGGGTTCGGATCTTCAGTGCGGGTTGTATGTCATACTGTTGGTAGCATAGGTGAATGCATTCAGAAATCCATTTGGACAGCCTCTGCTTGGAAATGGCGGAACCTTTATATTGTTCCAAAATTGAAATTAAAAGATCTCTGAGATGGTGTCCTGTGGGTGCTTCACTACCCACCCTTCTCCCCTCTACTTCAGAGTTCAATCTATGGACTCGGGTGAAAAAGGAATTGGGGGGGGAGGATCTGGTGGCACGTTACTAGATAGGCTCCAACAAAGGCGTGAGACAGGGAGAGCGCATGCACAACCCAGACAACTGCTGAAATTCTCCAATCAAAGATGCAGGGATGCACCAACACCTGAAATGTAGCACCCACAAGGGCACCATCTCGAAGACCTCATTTACTGCACAGGGTGAGTAACCTTCTCTTTTCAGCTGAACTAAAAAAAAAAAGAGAGAGAAATACAAGACATGTACTAGTCTTCTATATCATACCCTCATAGATTTGTCTGCTTCATTCCATTCATTCATTTATGAGAAGCTATCTGTCCTAAGACATGATTAAATAGGTATATTCAGATTTGAATATTTGGTTTTGTTGTTGACATGGGATTTTTTTGTTCATTTATTTGGAATTTTTTGAGGGTGAGGAGCAACCTCCAGTGAGGCCTGATGAACAAGACACAAATGCCATCTTGCTTTGTTTTGTGGCTCCTCTCTGCAATAGCTTTTCAGATAAAATCTTTCAGACTATCAGACTAAAACTGTAGTTTTACATTGTTGGGAACAGTCAGAGGGAAGTTTTGCAGAAGTTCTTTCCTTTTCCTAAACTATATAGCACACTTACCTTTATTTGAAATGTAAACATTAAAAATTAGGGCTGTCAATTAATCGCAGTTAACTCATGCGATTAACTCAAAAAATTAATTGTGATTAACAGTGCAATTAAAACTGATTAAACAATAGAATACCAATTGAAATGTATTAAATATTTTGGATGTTCTTCTACGTTTTCAAATATATTGATTTCAATTACAACACAGAATACAAAGTGTACGGTACTCACTTTATTACTTTTATTACAAATATTTGCACTGTAAAAATGATAAATGAAATAGTATTTTTCAATTCACCTCATACAAGTACCATAGTGCAATCTCTTTATCGTGAAAGCGCAACTTACAAATGTCGATTTTTTTTGTTACATAACTGCAGTCACAAACAAAACAATGTAAAACTTTAGAGTCTAGAAGTCCACTCAGTCCTACTTCTTGTTCAGCCAATCGCTAAGAGAAACAAGTTTGTTTATATATACGGGAGATATTGCTCCCTGCTTCTTATTTACCATGTCACCTGAAAGTGAGAACAGATGTTTGCATGGCACTTTTGTAGCTGGCATTGTATTTACATGCCAGCAGGTATTTACATACCAGATCTGCTAAACATTCATATGCGCCTTCATGCCTTGGCTACCATTCCAGAGGACATGCTTCCATGCCGATGATGCGCATTAAAAAAATAATGCATTAATTAAATTTGTGACTGAATTCCTTGGGGAGAATTGTATATCTCCCACTCTGTGTTTTACCCGAATTCTGCCATATATTTCATGTTATAGTAGTCTCGGATGATGACCCATCACCAGCATGTTGTTCGTTTTAAGAACACTTTCACTGCAGATTTGACAAAACGCAAAGAAGGTACCAATGTAAGATTTCTAAAGATAGCTATAGCAGTCAACCAAAGATTTAAGAATCTGAAGTGCCTTCCAAAATCTGATTGGGACGCGGTATGGAGCATGCTTTCAGAAGTCTTAAAAGATCAACACTCCAATGCGGAAACTACAGAATCCAAACCACCAAAAAAGATGATCAACCAGATGCTGGTGGCATCTGACTCAGATGATGAAAATGAACATGTGTTGGTCTGCACTGCTTTGGCTCGTTATTGAGCAGAACCCACCATCAGCATGGACGCATGTCCTCTGGAATGGTGGTTGAAGCATGAAGGCACATATGAATCTTTAGTGCATTTGGCATGTAAATATCTTGCAACGCCAGGTACAACAGTGCCATGCGAACGCCTGTTCTCACTTTCAGGTGACATAAATGAGAAGTGGGCAGCATTATCTCCCGTAAATATAAACAAACTTGTTTGTCTGAGTGACTGGATGAAGAAGTAGTAGAACTGAGTGGACTTGTAGGCTTTAAAGTTTTGCATTGTTTTATTTTTGAATGCAGTTTTTTTTTACATAATTCAACATTTGTAAATTCAACTTGCATGATAGATTGCACTACAGTACTTGTATTAAGTGAATTGAAAAATATTTTATTTTTACAGTGTGGATATTTATAATAAAAAAAATATAAAGTGAGCACTGTATACTTTGTATTCTGTGTTGTAATTGAAATCAATATATTTGAAAATGTGGAAAACATCCAAAAATATTTATATAAATAGTATTCTATTGTTTAACAGTGTGATTAATCGCAATACATTTTTTAACCGCTTGATAGCCCTAGTTAAAATATGTGACTAGAATAAAACTATATCATGCTATATTGTAGGTTTATTTTCAAGTGACTTTTGTGAATTGAAAGCAGGAGCATTATCTTTTTACAAGATGAGGAAAATCCTTTCATTAATTTAATTGTGATTATTGCATTGGTCCTTTGTATGCACATAAAGGATTTTACTTCCTGCTCTGCATAAAGTTTGTCGTTGGATATTTAATGTATATCTAGACTATATTTTCTGAATAGCTCCTTAATACAATGGACAGACACTGCAGGCTTTGGTTGCTTGCCCTCCGATGTATCACCTAATGAAGTCAATTCCAGTGTATTCAAAATCACAGCGGCCATGCACCTCAACACCAATGATAGACAGTTTGTAAGTAATTTGTTGGAAAATCTTTGTATTTACTGTCATTGTTTTAAGTAGTTGAACACAGAGATCTATCAAACCATTGTAGTATTGCAGTTGATAAAAATTGATTATATAATTACATTCAGTAGGCTATGGGTTTTGATTTGTTTGCTTTTGTAGTTAGCTTCTGGTTAGTGAAGGGAGCAGAATATTTCTTTAAACTTTTGTTCAGGAACATCACTTTAGATATAGCAAAGTGTACTGAATCTGCAACAGTAGATTGTAATAAAGCTCCAAGTCCTTAATTAGCCATTTTTACCTTATCAGACTACCAGTGACCATGTTAATTTTCACATATTTGAACCTAATATTGCTCACTTTATTATAGTATGATCTTAGCTTGATTTTGGCCAGCTAGGGCCCACTTTGATCTAATATTTTGACTGATTTACATGGAAATCTATCCTGTATAGATAAATAATATTTAGTTAACATGGTGGTAATGCCCAGTTGTTGTTTCCTTTCTATTTCAGTGTTCGTCTAATGAACGAGTTCACTAATATGCCAGTACCTCCTAAAGCAAAACAAGGTGAGTGGAGGAAAAAGAGTCTTCAGAATAGATTGCTAAACATCAAATGGTATAAACTCTTTGAGGGCGGTATCCTTTCCTTATTGTGTGTTTTGGATAGTGCCTGATGTAATGGGATTGGAGTTCATAAGCACTAATGCAATATACATAATTTTCCAAATATGACTTGTGCTGTACCTGAAAAGGGTCCATCACATACATAAGGAAAGAAAAAGCATTTCTCTATGTAATTAGGCTGTCTCATGGGTTTCACGTTATCTCAGACTAATCCATTGTATTATGCATTTACAAAAGAACTGTAGTTTTACTTGAGAAATTTATTACATTTGTTATACTATTCTGGGTTAGATAATTAATGGCAGTGTTTCATACTACAAAAGACACCATGGAAATGAGTCATTAGTTCCAATGACTTCCAAACAGGTGAGAGATTTCTTTGGTTTGTCTTTTAGTTTTTGCCTCTGTGAAACAAATCTGTCTTACTTATGTGATTAATTTTTAGGGTCATTTTAACTACACATGGTAATCTGTCAGCATAGTTTCTGAGGCCAGATGTCTTCATTAGTTTGAACATTCAGCGTCAATAACTTTTATGGGTTTTTCCCAACCCCACAATTTGCCTGCCTGGTTTTGACCTGCCTCGTCGCCAGTGGTCCCTGTTGAACACGTTCTGGACCGGGCAGAGTCTTTGTGCAGCCAACCAGTATTGTTGGGGCCTTTGTGACAGCCTTTTGTGCAGCTGCGGTACAATATAGACGATGATGCACATTGTCGATGAATGCCTGCCGACTAGGTTCAGCGATGGCCCAGAAGAACTGCATCACACCACTGAAGATGCCATCGCTTGGCTACACGACTATGCACACGCTAGATAAATAAATGGGTTTTTCCCTAGCTGATATATAATGTAACAAGTGACCTGTTAGTAATAGGAACATAAACCAAGAGACTTAAGAATAGTTTTTCTCTGAGTACAAAGTAGACACAGGGGGGAAAAAAAATTCCAGAATTGTAAATTTGTTCATTTTCTCATATGTTCTGGTCAGCTCAATTTGGTAAAGTGTCAGAGATTAACATCTTTTAAAATACTGACTTGGTGTTAGTTTTTCTGGACCATCTACTGATTCAAGTAGACACATGATTCTTGAGGAAAGTTGCAGAAAAAAAGGCCATATCATAGAGATTCTAATCTTAATTTAAGAGAATCTTAGTTGGTCAAAAACTATTTAAAAATCAATTCTGGATTCTAAAAGCCACGTAAGATCTGTGAAGCCTGTGTACAAGTGTAAAACAGAAAAAAGGTGTGTGGGATTCAGTTCTTACACTGCTAGATAAAATGCCCGAACTGGATGAAATAGTGAGAGATTGCAGGTGACACTTTATGTTAATGCTGATAGTAGCTATCACAATGCTATACTAAAACATGTCTGTTTAAAAAAAATAAAATAAAACACCACACACCATTTGATAAGTTAGAAGATGAAGATGTTCTTTTTGTTTGGGCAGTTTTTGTGGAGTAAAATTAATGCATTTGTGCTAGAGAATGTTCTTATAAAGGGGGGAAATATAAGTTCTTGAAACATTTTTGACATTGAACTTGTTAGTCATTAATACACTTTAATAATTTCTCTGGAAATCATAAAAAATTAAATCTTAATACAGACAGAGTCTTCCTTTGGTCAAACAGCTCATAACATGTCATTTGAATATGGTTTATTTCAGCTGCTTGGTCATATAACTACTTGGTGAAGCAGTGAGTCTACTTTCCACTTCATGCTTTCTCAATATTGCTTATTTTGATATTATGTCACTTCTGTTTGGCTTGCAGCTTTAGGTGATAAAATTGCGAGAGACATCCGGCCTGGAGCTGCCTTTGAACCAACATACATCTATAGGCTGCTGACGGTTATCAAGTCAAGCCTGTCAGAAAAGGTGCTGTTTAAAAATCTTTAAAGTGCATGTATCTAACAGTGTACATAAACTAAATTGCATTTCAAAACAGCCAATATTCTTAATATTTTTCTTAACAAAATAAAAGCCATAAAATCAGTCCTGTGTTTGTTTCACACAAAAAAAACTATATTTCACAGTTAAAGTTAGTTTTTTCCTCCTAGGCTCTGAGTTCTGTCATAACTGATTGTGCTGTCTGATACAAAATACCTCACAGTTTCACTAAAGTATCTGAAAATTAAGGGAACAATGTTCTGAATCTGCTTAAAATTGTAGACACCATACAGCGGTATAATAATTTAAAAAATTAATCTTGTATTCAGGGCAGACAAGAAGATGCTGAAGAATACCTGGGATTTATCCTAAATGGGCTACATGAGGAAATGCTGACCCTAAAGAAACTTCTTTCCCCACACAATGAAAGTAAGCTCGTTTGTAGCAAGCTGAATTCATTTTCAAATACTTAACTGTAATGGTTTTTCTTTTTGGAAGGGTGAAAGGAGGGAGAATGAATCCACTCTAGGAGAGTGGTTTGAACGTGTGGAGAAGATGCCAGTTATGACATAGCACCAGAGGGAGCTTACACAAAAGACAGAAATCTCTAGCTTTTATTTTGAACAGTTTTTCATTGTGAAAATCAGTAAATACCGTAGATAGAATGGGACCGTACATGCCAAATTTAATCCTGGAGAGGGTTTTTTTGGGGTGGGGGGCAAAGATGTAAGGTGTTACAATGAAAGCTACTGAACCAATGAGATGCTTCCCCAGTTAGGTTGGTCATATAGGCATATTGGACTTGATCTGATACCTTCAACAAGAAGCTACTTTATTGTTATGAACTCCATTCCTTAGCTACTGACTTCTGTATTATTAGGGTACCTAACTCAAGTGAGAGTGATCAAAACTCAGGATGATTTACTTTAAAACAGATTTTGCTACCAAGTATAGCCGTGGTTTCCAACTATTCACAGTATCGGAATTATGGTTTTAAAATTTCTTTCTCTACCTGGTTGATGTATAGTGTAACAGTGTAGCGCAGAGGTGGGCAACCTGTTGCTTCCCGCAGCTCCCATTGGCCGAGAACGGCGAACCGCGGCCACTGGGAGCTGCGAGCAGCTGTGCAAATGTAAACAAACGGTCTGGCGGCCCGCCAGCGGATTACCCTGATTGGCCGCAGGTTGCTTACCACTGGTGTAGTTTATGTCAGTGACCTCTGATCAACTGTTGGTTAAGCTCTTGTTGTTTTCTGTACAGCAAGCTTCCTAGACAAAGAATTTTTAATAATTTTGTACCCATTTATAATGGAACATATTAACTGGTTTTACTAGTGCTTTGTTGCTGAAGTGAAAAAAATACAAACTGAAAACTCCGCATCTTACCCTGAAAGAACTGACAGGATTTACAGTGAATTTAAAAATGGAGCTTTATCTTACAGCAACTGTTTTATTTTTGTTTGATGGTTGCCCAATTTAAATTAAAACACCACTACTACAGTAGTACAGTCTTGTCATTACGAACTTTGGTTTTTTTAAGGTTTGGTATCCAATCTATTTAACTGGGTAAATTCTCTATGATGTAGCACTATCATTTCATATTCCCTAGCTACATTAAGTACATAACTTTCTTTGTTTGGCACCCATACAAATATTTGCTAAACCTTGTGTGCACTGTAAAATACCCAGGCAACAACGGTGTCTTGATAAGCCAAGGTTTTAATTTTCAAGAACAGCCCTTAACTTTCTAAAGTACAGCCCCAAAGGTTAATTATCTAAAGCTACATTGAACTTACTTGTTTTTTCATGTGTGGTTATGTTATGTAGATAAACTGCATTCCGTTAAACATTTGAGTATTCCCAGTTGCAAAATGCTCAAGGAATTGTGCAGAATATTGTCTCAAACTTGACTTTTCACAAGTTTTTTTTTAAGTAAAATATGAAAGCCTCCTAATCTTCTGATAATTATTCCTATAAAGAGGATAAGAAACTTGAAACCACATCATACAAGTTCTGAATCAAAACTTTTGATAGTGTGTTTTTAAAACTATACCTTTCATTACAACTCCAGACACGTCAGGGACCTATTTCTAATCACTAAAGATAATCCTGTTGTTTACCAGCTCTCTCTATCTTTTAAGGAAAAATTGGGGATTATTTTATTTGTTTAAATCAATATCTACACACTTTTCTTCTTCTTAAGAAATCTGTGTTTCCAATGGTCCTGAGACGCAATCTGTAAATGAAGAGGAGGATCAGGATGAACAAGGAGAAGGTAGTGAGGATGAATGGGAACAAGTCGGGCCCCGCAACAAAT
This sequence comes from Terrapene triunguis, assembly GCF_002925995.2. Lineage (NCBI taxonomy): Eukaryota > Metazoa > Chordata > Testudines > Emydidae > Terrapene > Terrapene triunguis. The sequence continues at coordinate 8,889,714 of NW_020698242.1, forward strand.
CGTCAGTTACTCGACAGGCTGACTTTGTTCAGACTCCTATTACAGATATTTTTGGTGGTCACATAAGGTATGGTGCCTTTTATTAGACTATTTTTAATACAATAAATGATACTCTTTTGCAGTTGTGTGGCGGCATGGGCTGCATTACCTTCACCCATAAATTTTTCCATTGCTTTGCAACTGAGAAGATACACAGCCACCGGAGACTGCACCATTATTCCATGACCAGTTTTGGTGGTTTAAAAAAGGAAATGTGACTAGTCCACAAAGGCCAGGGAAGCTTAACATCCTAATCATGAAACAGTCTTCCGGAAGAGAGAGTTCAAAAGATTTCATGTCATTGTGTAGGTTAGTTCCCAAAAATCAGTTTGTGATCTGTGTCACATAATAGGTGCATCTTGTTATATCTTTTACAGAGCAAAGGTTGGCTTGAAGAACAGAGATCTACAACAATTGTTTTTGAATAATAAGTTAAAAAAATACATATACTTTCATGCAAGGATCTAAAGGACTTTACAATAATTAAATAGTTCAGGTTTAGAACCGTCTTGTGAAGTGCTAGCCCTTTTTATATGTGGATTAACTGAGATATAGTGAGTGTCTTGTGTAGTTCACAAGACAGTGAGTGGAGAAAAATGGGAATAGAACTCAAAAGACATGACTGTCAGACAGGACTTGCTGCGGCTGGGGGGAGAGGTGCCCCTCCCCCCAACCCAGCTCCGGACCTGCTGCGGCCGGGGGGAGAGGTGCCCCTCCCCCCAACCCAGCTCCGGACCTGCTGCAGCCGGGGGGAGAGGCGCCCCTCCCTCGGCCCCAGTCCAGCCCTAGACCTGCTGCGGCCGGGGGAGAGGTACCCTGGTCCCAATCCAGCCCTGAGCCCCCTCCCACACTCTGAACCCCTTGGCCCCACCCTCACCACATGAATTGTGTTATGTGCACCAGTATGGAGGTGATATGTGTCACATCACCTCCATATTGGTGCACGTAACAAAATTCATTCCACACATGCATGGGAAAAATGAGAGGGAACACTGACTGTCAGTTCTTTAGACAATACTGCTTCCCAGAAGCAAGAACGACTAAGGCTATTTCTGCGCTACAGTTTGTCAGCATAACTTATGTTGCTCAGGGGTGTGAATAAACGACCATCCTGAGCGATGTAAATTACAACAACGTAAGCGCTGGTGTGCGTAGCACTATGTCTGTGGGAGAGTTTCTCCTGCTGACATAGTTACTGCTGCTCATGGGGGCTGGAGTAACGAAGCCAACAGGAGAGCTTTCTCCCATCGGTTCAGTGTCTGCACTAGAAGTGCTACAGCAGCACAGCTGTAAGCTCTCTAACGTAGTCCTAACCTTATGCTATGCTTTTATTAAAAAAAAAAAAAAAAAAAGTCACACCCAAAGAGATCTTTTTTGAATTCAATTATTAATTCCTGCAACAGCTTGCAGTGATGTGGAGTAGAGGCCCAGATAGGAGTACAGGAAGGCAAAAAGGGGATATGAAAAAAATCATTTAAAAAGCATTCTTTAAAAATAAATAGTTTAGATTATAAAGGCAGAGTAAATACTTAAAGGAAACATATTCCAAAACAACAAATGTTAGAGTATGAAGAATTATTTTTAAAATGGAGGGCAGACATTTAATTGCTAGTTTTGCACTCCTTGTGTTGCCAGGTATGCAGTCTAAAAGTATGAATAAAGCTGGTTGGTTCCTTCCATATGCAAAACACTGAAATTATTCTTCAGAGATTTGAGTCAGACAGCTGGCAAATAAAAAGATGTTTTCCATAGAATTGGCAGACAGATGTCTGTACTTACTGGAAAATTTCCCTGTCGATGGCATGTGCACATATCCTTTTTCAAATACCTTTATATATATATATATATATATGGAAGTGTGTATTTGTCATGGCCAGGTACAGTTTAGATCTCGGTATGATTATTTCATAAATTAGTTAAAATGAAATTATGGATATTGGGGGAACACTGTGTCCCCTTTTGAAATCCACAGACAATAAATTTGAGGGATTACTGAAAAAGAGAATAAATTTGCATCGAGCAGCAGAACCGCAAGGTCCATTTCCACATCTGTTGTCTACTTTCAGCCCACCCATCTCATTCAGCCTACAAACTAGGTCACACAGTAGACCGCAGAAACAGTATCCTGTCTTGAGATGTTGGAAAGCTTCCTCTGCTAAGACTGAGGGTAGAAATAGGGAGGATTTAAAGGCAAAATTGCTGGTAGTAGTCCACCAAATAAAAGCATCAGAAATAGAAAAATCAAATGGAAAAGAGAGCTAAGAAAACGTGGTTGAATTGGCACCGTTTTGCTTAGAGAGATTTTAGCCTCTCGTCTACATTTGTTTAATTGATTTGTTGCATTCCTACTTAGGCATCATTTCTGTAAATAATATTTTGTGAAGAAAAAAGTAGATGGTTATAAACACTTAAACATCAACCTGTAGGTCCACATTTTCATTGGGCTTCTGATTTTGTGCATTGACAGAGTGCTTTTACATTTGTAACTTGTTCAAACTTCAAATATTTATCATTCAAATTTCAAATATTTTTCATGCAAATTTGGCATACATGTAAGTCAGAGGCCTGGCAAAAACGTTGCTTGCAAGATGCACTGACTTTTCTCTCAGATGCTCTGTGATGGAAAAAATCAGGTGTGTGCTTATGCATGGGAAGAGCTTTGCTTTGAAGACATTTAAAAGCTGTTTTTATACACTAGCTGCACCCACTTAGTATCAATAAACGCTATTAGTGCTACTACACTAGCAAGGAAATTATGAACAAAACACATTTTCAAAAGAAATTTTATGAAACATTTCTATATCATACTATTGTTCAAATCCTTCCAATAACTTGTGGTTGAAAAATCCTGTATTTTGTTTAAACTGCTGCATTTTTTCCTTGTGACTAACTTTTGCTGTAGTTTCTACAAAAGAAAATGCTTTGTATATTAAATGTTATGCAAACCTAAAGTCCAGCAATATTGTTGCTATCAAATGCAGTACTTTTATGCACTTTTGAAAAAAGTGCATGGTTTAGTTGTATTTCTAATTCTGTTTTAGAAAAACATTTACCACTGGAAATTACATTTTGGAATATTATCTTTATTTATAGATTAATCTCATCTTCTGTTTGTTGATTTTAACTGGTTGAAGTTTGTGTACTGTACTTCGTTTACTATATTTTGCAGTAGATTATTACATTAAATAATCAGGTTAGGGGGGAATGGGAAAGTGTCTCAAACAGCACAACTATGAACAGTGGAGAATTTTTTTTTTTAAACATCAGCCTTCACATGAGTTGAAGGTTTTGTCCTTAAATATAAGCCAAGAAGGCAATAGTAACCTGAAATAAAGATGCCAATGTCTATGGTAGAGTCCTTTCACTCTAAGGAAAATACATAGCCAATATAAAGATGGATTGGCCTTTTGTTGGTGCTTCAGGCCTGTGCCTGAATCAGAGAAGCTGTTTTTAATACAAGCTTGCAGTACAAGCTTGATTGGTTACTTCAGGTTTCACATGGTGTCCGGTTGACCAGTTAGTACGTAACTCTGTTGTTCGTATCTTTGAGGTTCTATTGTAAATCTAATATTCAACATTGTTTCCTATTTCTGTAGATCTGTGGTTTACCAGCAGAGTTCTAAGGAGTCTGCCACTCTGCAGCCATTTTTCACTCTACAACTGGATATCCAGTCTGACAAGATACGCACAGTCCAGGATGCATTGGAAAGCTTGGTGGCAAGAGAGTCTGTCCAGGGTTACACCACAAAAACCAAACAGGAGGTGTGTTCTGGTCTTGTCTGCTGGACCTTTTTATAGTCAAACATTACATTTTAAGGGCTTTTCATATAGCTGTTGGTTTTTCACTAGTTGCTTGAACATTAATCCTCATGTTAAGAGGTACTAATCTTGCAAGGTATAGTACAAGTGTACTACATATTTAACACATACAGTCAAGGTCACTCAAACAAGAAGACACACTAACTCTGTTACACAGATTTACTGTGAATGATTTCATTTATTTGCAGAACTGGTGTAATAGTTGGTTTGGGATTTTGGGGGCGGGCCAGGAGAGGCATATACATTAAATTCACTCTATTTGAGAAGTGGTAATATATGTACTGTCATAAGGAAAATAAATTTTCACTAATTTTAAAGCACAGAAGCTCAGGTGACCTGGGTGTTGCCAGACACTCCTAATAAGACAGACGTGCTTCAAAATGTTGCTTGGTTGAGAGTATTTCCTGGCTTTTGAAGTAGATATTTATAACAGTCTCATAACTCAGAACGCTGACCTGTGTTGCTTTCTCTTCTTGGGTTAGAAGGAACAGCCTGGCGACCATCCATAAGAAAAGTTCTCAAACTTTTTTTTGTACTCTGAGCCTCATTTAATTACAGTAGCATAATATCCATGTGAAAACTACAACAGTTGTTCTCATGCAAAAGCTATATTGGGAAAGCACTATGTGCTCTCTGTGCATTGCAGTTTGGCAATTTCTGCTCTTGAATGATGGGATATATTATATTTTGCTTTGAGTTTCCTCACACTATTCTCATCCTTTTCTCCAGCTGGCTGATCTTATGGTCTATTTACTGTGTGTGAGTAAAGAATTAGTATCTACATAGTCGCATCTGTGCATGGTCAACAGAAGGTTCTCAGATTAAAATATGTGCAGTGTGTTCCTAATTACCTTAAACAGACAAAGCAGCAAAGGGGGCCTTTGAACATAGGGGTCATTCTTCACAGAAGGCATTGTTTCCATATATTTTACCTACCTCACAGTTTAGATAAACATTCAGAATATAATTGTGACTGGAGAATGAATGGAAAACTATTTTCCTTGAAAAGTTATAGGTAGACAGACAGCTTTTGTCTGGATTATATATCCAGTCCTCTAGTAGGAGTAGAAGTGCGAAAATATTTTAGGGATTTCTTCTCATGTGGAAGGAACATTTGCAATGCAAGCTCATCATAATTTACCACAAGGATTTTGTTTTGCTAGTCACTTCTTTTTGGTTTTTGTTGCAGATGGTTTTAACTTCTTTAGGGACAACCCACTGTTCAGTTATGTGTTTTGGAAGAAATGGGTGTTCAGTTTAGGTGCTAGTGATTTGGTCTGGTTTAGTGTCTGAGTGGAAATAAAAGCATCCAAAAATGCCTTTTAGATCTTTCTTTTTCAACAGATATTCAGGAAAAAATAGAAGATTTTTATTACATGTTGTTGTGAAAATATTGAACGTTAATAATTTTTAATGCATACCTAGCGGTTTACAGATGTTAATTCTCAAAACATCATTGTGGGGAAGGCAGGTATTTCATCCAGACTTTCCAGATGGGAAAAAAACGAGATGCTTAAATAACATCAGAAAGAGTGTCAATGTTAGGATTAGCACTCAAGAGGTCTTGGATCCATGTCTTATATTTATAACTCCCCCTGCCCCCCTCGCCCCCCATCTTAAAGTATTATTAGCTAAGCAAAGCTCAGAGCTCTTCAGCTGGAGATTTTCTATTGAAAATCCCCAGAAACCTGATGGTTTAGTCCTCATTCTGTAGCAGGTGGGAATGCTAATGTAATTGTCAGGTTGAAAGATGCTATGATGGTGTTACTCTCCTTTGTTATATTTAGTTTTAAATTTATACGCAATATTCTGTTAAAATATGATTGTTAATGTGAGAGCATCATTAACTGCCTCAGGTTTCAGAGTAGCAGCCGTGTTAGTCTGTATCCGCAAAAAGAACAGGAGTACTTGTGGCACCTTAGAGACTAACACATTTATTAGAGCATAAGCTTTCGTGGGCTACAACCCACTCAGATTCTCAAGATTTTGAGCTACACTTTTTGTGGTTTCTCAGGTTTAGGAGTGACAACCATGCACCGTAAATATAGCTTGCCCTTCTGATTCCCTATTTTCACTCCCTCTTTAGAATCACCAGTTTTTTTTCCTTTTGAAGTTACAATTTTGGTGTTTAATCTCAGCCTAAGGCTTTTTAAAAAAAAAAACCATTTTTGAGTTATGAGAAAGATGTGTCCATTAATAAAACTAAATTAAAGACAAAAAGTGAAGACAGAAATATTACTCTAAGCCCCTTGTGTTTAGGGCAGTGGTTCTCAACCCACAGCCCGCTTGCAGCCCAATCAGCACAGAGTTGCGGCCCACGTGACATCCTCCGAGCCATACAGGTAGTATTGGATGCGGCCCACATAACACATTGTGGGCCATATATCTGGCCCACAATGGTAAATATGTTGAGAACCACTGGTTTAGGATGTTGCAGAGCTTCCAAGTATTTACGTTGTCCTAATACAGTAATACTTAAACGTGTGGTCATGATGGAACTCAAAGCCTGCCATCTGTAAATTCTGGCTGTTCATAACTTGTTGGTCAGTGCTGTGTACTTTGCAGGTAAGAGTCTTGTAGCATAAAGGAGGCACCAGAAAAACCTTCAATGGCTTTTTTGTTCCTATTTTATGTTACAGTCATCAGTCCTGACCTTCTTTTAATAGTTCAGTGGCTCCGGTTTCATCCATCAGTTGTGATCCTTATGTGCTTATCTACATACAGTGCTGTGACATAATATGCAACTGATCTGTGTGTGATGAGTACTTGCATTGGTACCAGTATTTCCAGTACTTCACAGTGTGTTAAGTAATCCTGCAAAGTCAGGCAAATAGACTGCAAGAACAACAAAACTAATTCATGGAAAAATGTATTTCTAAATCCTAATGCTGAGCTCCATCATTTCCACCAGCTATTTTTTTCCTGTTTCATAAATATATAGTTAGTCCCTAGATTAAAGAACCCCCATGGAAAGAACCCCACAGGACATTATATTAAATTGTAATACTTTTTCCTTGAAGATAACACTTCAGTGGGAAAATCCAATGCGCTTTAGAGGCTTAAAGTGCACAAACAATGGGATATTTCTCATAAAACTAACACAATACAGACACTTTCAAGTGGCGTAATTTAGATAAAATTTGTGTTCTACACACATTAGTCATGTTCCCTTGCTTTTTGTTTTCAAAGGGGTTAACTTCAAGATATACTGATCCTAAAATTAAGATATAATTTTAATGCATTTTTGTGTTCTCTGTATTAGGTGGAGATCAGTCGAAGGGTGACCCTAGAAGAGCTCCCTCCCGTTCTTGTGTTACACCTCAAAAGATTTGTATATGAGAAAACTGGTGGATGCCAGAAGCTTATCAAGAATATTGAGTATCCCGTTGACCTGGAAATTAGTAAAGGTGAAACTCTTAAATAAAACTTTTTGTTTTGAGGAAAAGAGAATTTTCTATGATTTCCAAAGGGTAAAAGTGAATTTTTGCAAGCTCAGTATAGGAGAGACTTGATTTTTTTCTGTTGGGTTGTATACATGTGAAAACTCTCATAATCTAAATGAAATCTGTATTATCTTGTGTACCTTATTTTGTGTCTGTCCTAGCTGTGAATTAGGAGAATCCAGTCCAGTGATGCTTCGAGCTGATGTGCTCAGGTTTTTTTTTGTTTTACAGCACTTGCTGCCTGCACAGTCTTAATTTAGACCCCAATCCTTCAAAGAACTCCATGTAGGCAGACCCTGGACCATTTATCAGGCTCCATTGACTTCAGTGGGGGCTCATGCAGGTCCAGTGTCCAGCTGAGTGAAACTTGTAGAATTGGGGCCTGAGACTGAAAGCTCTTCAGGGCTGAGGGATGACTGTACCATGTGTTCGTACAGTGCCCTCCCTCAGCTGATTGGAGTACCCTGGACAAGGCTGCTGTTAATCAAATAATGAATAAAACTACTTCAGCTCGGAATCCATCCAAAGAGGTGGTAAAAACACCATTATAAAAACCATTGATTGGGTTGGAGAGGAGAAATGAGAATTTTTTTAAGACCAAACTAAAATCAAACTAAAAACATCAAAGCAATCAAATAGGTAGGTCAGATTTCAAGTGTTAATGCATTATAAAGTTTCTTCAATTTGTAAATGTTAAGATCTATTCATTTTACAAAGTGTGTTTTATATATAAACACCAGAATAATATGTGTACCTTGCTGCATTGAAACTTTTTATTCTGACATTCGCTGTTCAGTCAACCAGTAGTTCAGATCTATTTTTTTTCGCTGTCTGCAATATGTTCCAAGCTACCTGGAAATTGCAAGGCTAATTATGTAGGGATACATTATAACATTATAAATGATGTATTTACTTTATCAGATAGTATGATTTGATCTTGGGGTTTTTGTTTTTAATACATACTCGGGTGTGTGTGTTGGGGTTGAAATCTGTAAAACGTGCGTTACAGGCTGCTTTGGTCAACAAGACGGGCAACTGCTATATTCTTTACAGTCTCTGCAGTTTACAGGCTAGCCCTCTCATCCTCCAACAAGAGGCATGGCGGGGAGATAACTAGTGTCTTGGCCCTTTTCCCCCTCTCCTCGGTTTCCCTGGGGTAGCTTTGAATGGTACTCTTGCTTGAAACCCCATATGCAAAGGCCGGTGCTCTGGCAGTAAGAAACTAGTTTGTCTCCCACCACAGAAAAGACTCCAGTGTCTACAGTGTCAGCGTGCTGAGGTTTCAGCCATTTCTTTGATGTAGGAAGCTTCCGATGGAAAAACTATTTGATTCTTACTTGGAAATAAATGTTCACCTGACATCTGTTCACACAAAAGTTTTTAGCTTGTTAAAAATATTGCTTTTGCTTTTTCAGAGTTACTATCTCCAGGTGTGAAAAGCAAGATTTTTAAAGGCCAAAGAACCTACCGGCTCTTTGCAGGTATTTAGCCATTTATGTCACTCTATCCCAAAATATTGCATTACATATAGAAATTCTGGTTGTGGAAATGTTGTAGTTACTGCTGACGGATTATAAAATGTTTACTTTAAATTAAAGTGATGTAACTTGCAGGGTTAGTAAGTTCTAGTGTAAAGTGACAGATAAGTACTGAATATTCCTGTTATGTGATTACTGTCACATTGTTTCAGCTTCTGCCTAAGTAACATAGGATCACAGTTCTGTACCAGATCCATCCTGCACAGGGTATACAGATACTTGCTTTTCAATGAAAGAAAGCAGACTGCAAAGCTTCTATTAAGATGCATATAGGTCTGCTCTGTCTCAAGTGGTGTACATCAATATTCATTTTTTCTCAACGGGGTTAAATTTTAAGTATCAACTCTTCCGTGAGTATTATTCATTTATGATGACGCTTAACACAAATTGTGTGGCATAACTGTTATTGATGATGAATTGGTGTTGGTGACATGCAACTTGAATGGTAAATACATCTTGCATAGCCAGAAGAACATCTACAACTTTAATATAGCTATATTTGACACATACCACTGATTTGTAGGGTAACTTTTCAAATGTCTTTTAAAATTGCCTCTTTGATGTTGGTTCATTGCATGATTCTAAACACTTTCAAGATGAGTACGTCTGACAATGTATGAATAGCATATTGCACGACTATAGAGGTCCCACTGAGTTGGCTGTTAGAGTGACATTTTTATGGTCGGAATATATTGAAGTACCAGATGAAAGCCTGTTATTGGTATTAAAGACTGGAAACTGCTATAAATATTCAGAAGCATTTTATTAATAAACAAAACATTAATCTCTACAGTTTTTAAAAACTATACATAGATTAGTAAGATTTGCACCTGCTTATTTGTATTAGCATCAGAAGAAAAAGCTCAGGGGACTGGAGCTTTTCACTTCTAGGTTACCAGTTTAGTTTCAGCCCCGGTGGGCTTGTGTGACGAGGTAGTTTGGATCCACTTCTGTTTAGGTGGTATAACCAGGTTACAGAAGGTACCATCAAGACTGGAAATCTCAGCAGAGGGCAGTAGTTACTTTAGTGGAACAATTTTCACCTCTGGGGTGAGCTTTCCAAGAGAGGGTTGGAGAGCCTGGATAAAAACAGTATGAGGAAATTTGCATTGCCACTGCCTCATCTTTTGTGCCTGTTCTGTAGACACACACCATTTTAGTCTCCAGTTCATTGTTGTTAGTCCAGAACTTCACTCACACAGCATGCACTACTTGTACAAAATTTTAATGATTAAAACGAAGTTTTTTTAGAATTAAAGATATTTCTAATTAGAAATATAACAAGAGGTTTGCCTAAATATTCTTCTGCAGTAAGATAAAATACAAATTGCATCCTAGAAAATCTTATAGGGTAGTTTCTGTCTTAAAGAACTCTTGAAATATACAAATAATTTAGAATGTGTATACTGTATACCATAAATCATGCCTGTCTACTTTGCTTAACTTAAAGTACTTGTAATATGTATTTGTCTTCATAGAAGTATAAACAAAATCAGAGTAAGTTTAAAGTGTGGTTCAACTCTGAAAGGTAGACTGTGAAAATGACACTTTTTTACCACTACTTCTTTTTACTGCTTTGTTTACTCCTCTTAGCATTGCAGAGACAAACATAGAATCATAGAATATCAGGGTTGGAAGGGACCTCAGGAGGTCATCTAGTCCAACCCCCTGCTCAAAGCAGGGCCAATCCCCAACTAAATCATCCCAGCCAGGGCTTTGTCAAGCCTGACCTTAAAAACCTCTAGGAAGGAGATTCCACCACCTCCCTAGGTAACCCATTCCAGTGCTTCACCACCCAAACATCGCTAACGGAATGAGCTAGATTCTGTTCCTCCTTGTGCATTATTACCAAAATTATATACCAATATAATTCCAAACAGTTACACCTGTGTAACCCCAGTGAAAGCAGTAAAAGTCCACCGATGTAGCTGATAGCCCAATTTGAAGATGAGGTATAGTTTGCACAGGATCAAATGGACCTAATTTTGCTGCAGAACATATTACAGGTGGTGACATTCTCAAAATAAAGAATCTAACTTGGTTCCATGTTGAGATTGCAGGATTGGCACTCACAAAACTAACTTGTAAACTAAGCACATTCAAGTGCTTAGTATACAATGATTCTTATGGAATCGGTTTTGTAGGGTGGAACCATCCTTAAAGCAAAATTAAATGGATTAGATGGGGAGTTTCTTATGTTTGTAATAGAGACTTTTGAACAGAGAGTTCTGATATTGTAAAGTTTCATAATGTCCTCTTGTATATGAAGACGAGGTTTTATGATTAGATATGAGCGAAGGTTGACTCAGAGGCTTCTGGTTTAAGTCGCAGAGATGTCAGATACTAAGTATTGTATAATACCTACTTTGATCTGTGAACAGTTAACTTAAGATCATTTTGACTTGAAAATACAAACAGCAACAAGCTGGACGTGTAGGAGATTTCAAGCAGTTATGTTTCGTTCTCAACTATTTACTGAGTTTGTCAGCACTAAATGAATTTTCCGAAGCTGTTGAACTGTTGCTATCAATCCCATTGGTCTTTTCCTGTGAAATAAATCCTTCCCTGAAAGCCATGTAGTAAATTAAAAATATCTGTCTTAGACCTTTGGGACACTTGATCTTAAGGATATTATTTTTCACTTCTTTAGAATCTTGAGTTTTTGTGCTGCCAGTGAAAAATCACTAGCATCATCATAGATTTTTTCCCTTTGTAAGTAGATACAATGATGACAGTATTTGCTATAATATAGATCAGGGGTCGGCAACGTTCGGCACGCGGCTCGCCAGGGTAAGCACCCTAGCGGGCCGGGCCAGTTTTATTTACCTGCTGACGCGGCAAGTTCGGCCGATCGTGGCCCCCACTGGCCGCGGTTCGCCATCCCGGGCCAATGGGGGCGGCGAGAAGCCGCGGCCAACACATCGCTCGCCCGCGCCGCTTCCCGCCGCCCCCATTGGCCCGGGACAGCAAACCGTGGCGAGTGGGGGCCGCGATCGGCCGAACCTGCCGCGTC